>NC_041399.2:30617554-30978387 GCF_900747795.2 Erpetoichthys calabaricus
AGATCACTATGCATTGTCAGCAAGATGATTCCAAACTTCCTGTGGGAAGAAATTTGCTATTGGGATGCCACTCCTTGGCTGAGTTCTGAAAGTTTATCTCTCAACTCATTTGTTCTGATAATGCACAGCAAATTTAGGTGTGTCACGCTAGAGACTTTAAGCATTTATTCATAGTAAGAGCATTGCAACTTATGATAAACTACAAACCGAATAATAATCTAGTATAATATACATCATATAATACCACAGTTGATGAAATATGACCTACAGCAACAGAAATAAAGAAAACAAATCAAAAATTAATTGCAGAAGTGTTAATCGAAAGAAGGATTCCCAGCTCTGCTCAGTTTAATAACCTTGTGGTTAAACACCAACAAAAGCAAACTCTATCTTATCTTAAACTCTATTAAATGAGTACATTTCATAGTAGTACTGCATTTTTTGCCGTAAGTACATATCAGAGAATGGGATATCAACTAATAAAATGTAATCTACAGAGCTGCATCAAAGCATATTTTATGAAATATGAAGCCTAAGCATTAAACACTGTTTATTGTATGTAATGTTAAAAATAAATTCTCTTTATTGCTGAAAATCACAATTTTTCTTTTTTGTTGTAAAAGAACGAAAAGCTTTTCCACTATTTATTTTATTCATTACATTCTGTACTTTTCCAAATCTGAAAGGAGTTAAATTCTTAACAAGGTTAAATTTTTTGTAACGTTCATTACAACTTTGCAGATTTCTACTTTAGACCTCTGGTCTTTGTTAGACTGTGGGTAATGCATTGGTCAACTTGCCACAAGATTGTGAGTTTTGTTTTTGTTTTTTTTGTTTTGTTTTTGTTCTTTATTTCGCCTTATACAATTTCTTGTATTAGGAATTTGTTAGTTTTCACATATCCCATGGGGTCAAAGCGCAGGGTCAGCCATTGTATAGCGCCCCTGGAGCAATTGAAGGTTAAGGGCCTTGCTCAAGGGCCCAGCAGAGTAGGATCTTTTTTGGCAGTGACGGGGATTCGAACCGGCAACCTTCGGGATACCAGTGCAGATCCTTAGCCTCAGAGCCACCACTCCACCCTAAGTTGAGTTGAGATCCCACCACTAATCAATTGTAGTTGAAATGCAAGTGCTTTGAATGCAGATGATCCCACAGATTCAAACTGCCATGTTTCATATTACTTGCTAATGTCCATCTTATATCACAAGTTACCAAAGGTTTAAACCAACATTTTCATTCAAAGTGAAATTCCACTCATATCAGGCTGAACTGGATTACTTTGTACTCTTTACAATGTTCCTATGGAGGGGTTTTACTTCAAATTATTATTAACCAAATATTAGGCTTCATGTAAACAATAGATGGTGTCACAGAGGGCTGGGGTTTTTGCCCGGCCGGGACGCCTCTTCATTGTATGGACTGGAGGAGCATGCCTGATCAGGACAGTACCTCCCCCGCAATACTAGATGGCAGCCCCCCCTGGATTGCATTGGGGCCACGGGCATGGGACTTTGGAACTCAAGCCTGTTGGGGTCCGTGGCCACTACCAGGGGGCGCTGCAGTGGTTCCTGAGCCCATGTGGGCGGTTCTTCTGCCACACCCAGAAGTACAGCTGGAAATGGGTCATCAAACACCTGGAGCACTTCCAGGTGGGCTATAAAAGGGGCCAGCAGCCACCATTCCAGGAGCCAGAGTCAGGAGGAGGGAGACAAAGCTTGCCGGAGAGGATTGGAGGAGAAAAGAAGAAGAAAAAGTATTATGGTGATCGTGTTTGGCGTTGCGCACAGGCGAAGAAAAATAAAACATTTATTTGTTTTATAAGTGTGCCTCCCATGTCTGTCTATGTCGGGTCAGGCGTTGATACAGCACCTTTGCCACAATGGTTAAAAAAGAAAAGGCTAATAAGGCATCAGTGCATCACGTAAGCTGAACTGCATTTTCTGTTAATTGGTTGGAAAATGGATGGATGGATGTACATAAGTATTCACAGCCTTTGCCATGAAACTCAAAATTGAGCTCAGGTGCATCCTGTTTCCCCTGATCATCCTTGAGATGTTTCTGCAGCTTAATTGGAGTCCACCTGTGGTAAATTCAGATGATTGGACATGATTTGGAAAGGCACACACCTGTCTATATAAGGTCCCACAGTTGACAGTTCATGTCAGAGCACAAACCAAGCATGAAGTCAAAGGAATTGTCTGTAGACCTCCGAGACAGGATTGTCTCGAGGCACTAATCTGGGGAAGGTTACAGAAAATTTTCTGCTGCTTTGAAGGTCCCAATGAGCACATCATCTGTAAGTGGAAGAAGTTCAAAACCACCAGGACTCTTCCTAGAGTTGGCCGGCCATCTAAACTGAGCGATCGGAGGAGAAGGGCCTTAGTCAGGGAGGTGACCAAGAACCCGATGGTCACTCTGTCAGAGCTCCAGATGTCCTCTGTGGAGAGAGGAGAACCTCTCTGCAGCAATCCACCAATCAGGCCTGTATGGTAGAGTGGCCAGACGGAAGCCACTCCTTAGTAAAAGGCACATGGCAGCCCACGTGGAGTTTGCCAAAAGGCACCTGAAGGACTCTCAGACCATGAGAAAGAAAATTCTCTGGTCTGATGAGACAAAGATTGAACTCTTTGGTGTGAATGCCAGGCGTCACGTTTGGAGGAAACCAGGCACCATCCCTACAGTGAAGCATGGTGGTGGCAGCATCATACTGTGGGGATGTTTTTCAGCGGCAGGAACTGAGAGACTAGTCAGGGTAAAGGGAAAGATGATTGCAGCAATGTACAGAGACATCCTGGATGAAAATCTGCTCCAGAGCGCTCTTGACCTCAGACTGGGGTGACGGTTCACCTTTCAGCAGGACAACGACCCTAAGTACACAGCCAAGATATCAAAGGAGTGGCTTCAGGACAACTCTGTGAATGTCCTTGAGTGGCCCAGCCAGAGCCCAGACTTGAATTCGATTGAACATCTCTGGAGAGATCTTAAAATGGCTGTGCACCGACGCTTCCCATCCAACCTGATGGAGCTTGAGAGGTGCTGCAAAGAGGAATGGGCGAAACTGGCCAAGGATAGGTGTGCCAAGCTTGTGGCATCATATTCAAAAAGACTTGAGGCTGTAATTGCTGCCAAAGGTGCATCGACAAAGTATTGAGCAAAGGCTGTGAATACTTATGTACATGTGCTTTCTCAATTTTTAAAAAAAAAAAGAAAAAAAGAAAAATGCAGAATGTCAAATTTAAAAGGACTCCATAAAAATACATAAATATTGGCTCAAACTGACTTCAGAAGAGTTCTTCTGTAGTTCATATTCTTATTGTTGCAGTAGCCTGTGAAGTGTAACTAAAAAGCATGTCACTAAGTGAGATTGGGGCAATGCTGAGAATTTAAGATTGAGACATTAATGTGTTTTGAATATTTGTACCATGTTTTGTTTTCTTGAAATTATTTGTAATTCAAATTTGACCTTTTCTTTGTGTCTCTGATTGTGATGCAGTGGTGCCTCAGGGCATCTTTCCCTGGCATCACTGCAAGCGTGTATGTGTCACGCTATCATGATGTGATAGATGCCGTCTTATTTAAGAGTAAGTTGGTGTGGATTGAATAAATGACAGACTCGTCTTGTGCCCCAAAGAAATGAGCAAAATAAAAAAAAAACAAATCAGCTTTACAACAGCTGTGAAGACCAGCTTTGGACTCTGGAATACATTTTCACAAACATTTGCCCAATTGTTTTCACTCCAGTCTGTTTTAATGTTCTAATTCCATTCATCCATTATCCAACCCGCTATATCCTAACTACAGGGTCATGGGGGTCTGCTGGAGCCAATCCCAGCCAACACAGGGTGCGAGGCAGGAAACAAACCCCGGGCAGGGTGCCAGCTCACTTGTTCTAATTCCTTGTATAATAATTTAAAACCCTCTCAGATCACCTATGACAAGCACCCAACAAGAAAGCTACCAATTAATCTCTTAGGTTCTTGTCTTAATAGGAGTCAAGAAGAAACAGTCAACACGATCTACATAGCTGTTACCTGGAACTTCTTATCAATCTCACTGTCCTTATAATACCTTGTGTATTCAACTCCAGAGACCTCTAATGACGGGCTGCTTTGTCAACTGGGACTGCTTTTACTTTCAAACCTCGCATTTCTCCTGTGTTTATGTACATTGTGGACCATAAGGGGGCATACCACTCCCCAACCCCAGCACAGACAGGCTGAGACACAAGTTTGACACAGCACGTTTTTTTATTCTTCAGTGAAGAAGTGTTTTTCTTTTTGCTCCCCACTACACAGCACAGTACAAAGCACCAAATACAAATTGTGATGTGTGAGTCCCTGTCTTGCACCCTAAAACACGAGGCTGAGTCTCAGTACTTTAGCTAAACCAACGTTATTCAGCTTGAAACAGACACAGCAATCAGGCAGGGTGTGGCCAGGTTACTGGCCAAGTAATACATTTCTCTGCATTTATAATGTTCCTTGCTTCACTCATCGACGGCAAGCTCTTATAGCGCGACCGTGATCGACTCGGATCTGCTTTAACTGCGAGCCGCTGCAGCGCTGTGAGCCTGTGGTTGCCCCGGCAAATTGATAAACTGTCTTCCATAGAAGAGGTGATCGCGCTTTGGGACACTCTTTGGCGTGTTGTCACATTGAGGGAAGTCCCAAAAGAGTTCAGAAACTTTATAAATAAATATAGTCCTTTCTTTCCTTCTGTCTCTTCCTGTCTACTTTGCCTCCACTCCCCCTCACAAGCTTTGTCCTCCACCACCCAACTCTGGCTCCCTGATTGGTTGTGAGGTGGCTCCTTTTATAGCACATCCAGAAGTGCTCCAGGTGTTTCTCAACCGTCTTTTGGCTGCACTTCTGGATGTGGCAGAAGTGGTTCCTCCAAGGTCCAGCTGTACCTGCAACAACCCTTGCTGGTAAACATGGAGCCCAACAGGGTTGTTCCAAACTTTAAGTCCCGACATGCACTGCGGGAATCCGTGGTGCTCTAGCAATCCAGGGGGGCTGCCCTCTAGTGTCTTGGGGAAAATAAAGTCCCCAATGTGGTCTCTTTCTTGGTCCTTCCACCCAGCTGGTGTCCCGGCTGGGTAATGATCCTGGCCATCTATCACAATATTTTTCACTGTGGGCCTGGAGAACATTACTTTGGGTGGATGGTATGACAATAAAGCCACTTGACTTAATTTGACTTTACTTGAACCCTGTTTACTACTAATAGAAGCCAAATGCATCTCTTGGAACCCTTAAGGAGCTGCAGTAGGACAGCAAATAATCAGTCGTAACTACTCAGCTTGCTAATACCAATCAGACAAAAATATTAATTTATACTTTCACTTAAAAATTTTATTTAATCGCATCAAAACAAGTATAATCAATACAAAGAAATATATATCCTAGGTGAGTTTATGCATTTTTATTTAGCCCCATATGACATTTCCCAGATGGTCCAGCTCCTTAGTTACAGATTATATTTCCTTAATTGAAAAAGACAAGAAACGATGCTTCTTTTTCGAAGTGTTCAGTAGCAAAGCACTAAGAAATTGCAAGCTCCATTTAAGTATCTGAATATACAACTGATCAAAGCTCTTTACAAACATGTCAGAAAAGCAACAGAAAGCTGTATTTTTGCAATAAAGCAGCAACTTTAAAGTCAATTAAAAGGCAATCACTCTCTCTTCCCCCTTCCCAACAGACGTGAGTACCTGACTTTCTTCCCATTAGCAGAGAAGTCAGTTTCTCAAAACACTGAAAAGGGTACTGTGACCATGAGGGGGCGTTGCTGCACTCCAAACACAAATGCATGGACACAAGTCTCAGTGCAAACAGACAGGTTTAATCTTGAGAATAACTTCACACCATTCTCAAGAGGGCACCAGTAAACACAAAACACTCTTGCACATCTTTCTCCTCTCCTCAACTCCTCCAGGCAAGCTTCATCTGCTTTCTCTGAATTCAAGCTCCTTTTATCTTGGACCCGGGATTACTTCCACTGCCAGGGCATAACCCGATGGAAAGTACTTCCGGGTCCATAGGTGTTGGAAGATGGGCTTTTCTCAGCCTTTGCAGAAATTAAAGACACTGCTGGGCTTTCTTGGCTATAGAGCTGATGTTGAGGGACCTGGTGAGATTCTCCTCCCAGTGAACACCAAGGAATTTGATGCTTTTGACGATCTCCATGTTTGATACATCTATGTAAAGTGTCCTGCCTCAACAACTATCATCCCGTTGCACTCACACCCATCATCATCAAGTCTCAAAACGTAGGGATTGTGAATCCCTTCAGCTCCCCCTGGCAGAGCATGGAACCCAACAGGGCTGCCACACGGGACTACATGTCCCAGCATGCCTTGCTGTAAGTCTATGTGGGAATCCTAAACCAAAGAGGCTGCCCCCTAGCGTACTGGGGAAGAAAATGTCCTGAATAAATTGTCTTCCTCATTCCTTCCATTATACTGCCCTCCTGTCCGACTAAGGATCCCTGTTCAGTCCTGGCCGACACGCCAGTTCCTACATGCCGTCCATTACAGTACTAATTCATCATCACACAAGTTCAGGGATAATTCCTATGGGAATCAAAAGCTGCACTTTCTAACTAAGCAAAACAATCTAAATCTTTGTTTTGCCTTTCAACATTCCCAGAATGCACTTCACTTATGTTCAGATTTAGAAGACTTTCAGACTTAAGTATTTTAGCTAAAAAGGTTAAAGCATCTCCCATACACCTCTTTATTTTTGTTTTAAAAGTATTTGTTATTCCTATGCAAAATCATGACATATTTCAACTACAACGTTTCGGTGTGTGTTTCGAATTTAGGCACAAAATCGTCATAAACACAAAAAATAACTCTTTTATGGTACAAGCATTTTTTCATTATTATGACTTAGAAGTCAAGACTATTTATTTTATACTAATAAGACAGCTAGAATGAAACAGGAATGACACAGCAGGTTTTCAACATTATGACACTTTCCATCCAATTCTTAAATCTCACACCTAAACATTATTCTATAATTTAATTAAATAGATTAGATTTCTTAATAAATTGAAGCAACTGTCCCGCAATCCTCTTTGCTGTAGATTCTGTCTTGTCTGCCCTGACCTCACTTTATGCAAACACACTTTGAGTGAGCCGAACGTTCCTAGTGAAGTAAATGTAGGAGAGTTCTTTTGCTGGAGCTATTATTCTTTATTTAATTAAAGACAAACAGTGAAACATCAAACATAATTTCTCATTTACAGATCTAATTCATTTCTTGTGTGGCTTCAACTATCTTTACATAAGCGCAGGACTGCTCAGCTGTTTCCCCTGAAGATCTTGATGTTCAAATACTTCAGCTCTCTGATGAAATAAAGGCACATACTCTTTACGCTTTGCAGTTGGCCTTGTCATTACACAGGACTGCTTCAGAGTGCAACTGTTAATGTGGTTAGCACTTTCACCAGATGCTCGTTAAAGCTTTTAATTAGATGGATTAGCATAACCTGTCAGATGGATAATTGCTGCTCAATTATATACTTAACCCTGTCCGAACTAATTAGCTGCTGCTAATTGTTTTAGCTACATCCTGTATTATAGGTACATTACATTCATCTAACATCTGCATAAAAGATAATTATGATATTGTTCTCGGTAACCTCAGATTTATGCACCTGCCATTGCTCACTTTGTCAAAGGATGTATTGTATCTTCGCATCTTAATTCCACCATACTGTCAAAGCAAATTTAATTTATATTCTTATACATGGGCATCTGCTTATGAAAGCATTTAAGGGTTGTTTTTAGGAAAAATCTGTCTCACCGACACATGCATCAGTTCGTGTTAACATGGCTTGTATGAAATTTAATTAAATTGAAGGGATACACATGCTGTTTCATTCCCTTTTATTCAAAGTTTCTTCAGTGCAGGCTTGCATTCAATTTAAACAGCATATGTGTTCTTAAATAAATGTATTCTGTATTTAAAGACATTAATTTAACCTGCAGTTCAGTTAAGTAACTTTTACCGATTAACTTCTTCTTTTGGCTGCTCCCATTAGGGGTTGCCACAGCGTATCATCGTCTTCCATATCTTCCTGTCCTCTGCATCTTGTTCTGTTACACCCATCACCTCACCACATCCATAAACCTTCGCTTAGGCCTTCCTCTTTTCCTCTTCCCTGGCAGCTCTATCCTTAGCATCCTTCTCCCAATATACCCAGCATCTCTCCTCTGCACATGTCCAAACCAATGCAATCTCGCCTCTCTGACTTGGTCTCTCAACCGTCCAACTTGAGCTGACCCTCTAATGTACTAATTTCTAATCCTATTCATCCTCGTCACACCCAATGCAAATCTTAGCATCTTTAACTCTGCTACCTCCAGCTCTGTCTCTTGCTTTCTGGTCAGTGCCACCGTCTCCAACCTATATAACATAGCTGATCTCACTACCATCCTGTAGACCTTCTCTTTCAATCTTGCTGATATCTGTCTGTCACAAATCACTTCTGACACTCTTCTCCACCCATTCCACCCTGCCTGCACTCTCTTTTTAACCTCTCTTCCAAACTCCCCATTACTCTGTACTGTTGATCCCAAGTCTATGCATAAATCATACATTTAGAATCTTTAATATGAATAAACATAATAAGAAATACAAATTGTTGCCCACGTAACAGGAGCTGGTTATAACGACACAATAAACTGAATGAACAATGTGGAAGCATTCCTTGCCTCTCAACATTTATTTTGAAGGCTCTGCCTCTTTAGCCAAGCCCTTCAAATTCTGTGCTGCACTGCATTTACGCCTTTTCTAACATTAAACTAAAAGGTGCATTGACATGTGCGATGTTGGGCAAATACTTTCAAATACCCATTAATAAAGGTAAAGACCAGCGGTAATATTTACACACATTTTAAAAACAAATATTGTTACTCTGCCCTGTCTCTAGTCTCTTTATTTTACCCTTGGCTACAACATATCTTGTGATAGGTTGGCCCGCTGATAACCCCAGGCAACAATGCAAAAAAAAAAAACACACACACAATCCAGTGCAGAGCTTTATTTTAGGCAGCGTGTGATTCATAACACACATTCTTTGAGAAATGAACAAAGGGAGTAAACAAGAAAGTATTAAAAAGGAATAAAGTTAAAACTGTTACCTCACAGGACCTTACTGTACATAACACTCAACCAGCTGCCACTGCCACGCCATACAGCACAACCTTTGTAAGAAGGCTTACTTTAAATGAGCCCTGTTTGGTGTCACACACTACATGTGTATCAGTTTATGAAATGAACTGTACACTTAAGGTGGTTATAGAGGGCTGTCAGCCCCTGCTATCACTCTGTCCTTAAACATTTCAATTCTTTGTCCACCTTATCCCTGTCTGCTCCCCAAATGTGCTTTTAAAATTGATCAGCGCCATTGCAGTATCACACTACACTTTACTAAAACCATGAAGTTCCAACTACAAAAAAATGGGCTACCAGTTTTTAATGAGAGCATATTTTTCATACCAGCTTCCAGGATGATTATAAATGATTCTCATTTATTCCTGTACTATTTCTCCTGTAAAGAAACCCCTTTTTAGGCTAGAAAAATAAACAATGATGGATAACCATCCCAATGGAAGTGGGATTTAAACCCTGAATGCTGGATTTATGACAAAGCAGGGTTAGCCACTTGTACCATAACCATCATCTGTGCGTCTAGATGAGACTGAAAAACATCATGGCTTGGCGTTCTGGGTCAACACCTGATTCATTTATTCTGAGGCAAAGTAGCATTGATCAGACAAATTTCTGAAGAAGCTGTATGTGATGGCTGGCTTGTTGGTCTGCTAACAGTTTATTAGATGTCCTATATTATTCATTGGAGAGGCAGTCATGTCATTACATGTGCCTGGTGATAGTGGCTACCTGCTCAGACAGTAGCTCCTTATGTTTTTCCCTGACCCCAGAGCGCAGAGGAGATGCATTTTACAGGACTCCTCAAATGCAGGTGGTGGTGGCAGGATGTGCCAGGTGTGAGGCCAGTCTACTATCCAATGAAGATCTGCAGCATCATGATGGCATGTGTACACGGGCCATTAGTATACTCCATGTATGGTGATTTCAAGGTGGTAACTGGGCAGAGCTCAAGGAATATTAACATTTTCACATTTAAAAGATGATTGTGATTTATAAAGATAAATTGTGCAGAAATGTGCATGCACCATGTTTTATAAATCAGATTTTCTTTTGGCATACATATATTTTCAATCTTCAACCTTCATACACATATTTTCAAGCTGTGGCATAAACATATTTTCAAGTGGTACCCCAGTGCTGTACAAATGCAAACCGATGTGAAAAATATCCATAAAAAAATTCTAATGTTATTCATGTTGCACAATCTACATGTCAGATATCCAGCTGTATGGTCAAAATGTGCAAAACGCATGCATTTTTTGGATAAAATATTATTAATAGTTACTTCTGGAAAATTCAGCATACATCATACTCAGGAAAATGCAGTTTCCATAACACTGTGCTTTTGAATTAAAGATCTGTTTCTCCTCATCATTCACTGGTCAGGAGTCCTGTTCTGAGCACATGACTCGATAACTGACGTGTAGATTATGCAACACTGCAAATCTGTTTTCTTTTTCCCATGAAAATTTTCCACAATGTTTACCATTGTATAGCACTGGTCACCATTGGGTTCTATTATATCATAAACTTTTTTCTCTCCTACTATATGAAAACATGAAAAATGAAAATGTTTCTTGGATATCACAACTAACTGCATGGGGTAAGTAACATATTAAAAAATATCTTTTAGGATGTAGTATTACTTTAATGACATGACAGTAATGCCACATGGCTATTGTACCACAAAATAAAACATGCTAATGCGAGCAAGATTAAAAAAATTATATATATATATATATATATATATATTAGGGAATCCATTCCTGGACATTTTTCATACCCGCAGTCCCGGGAATGAAACTGCTCTAATTCCCAGGAAAACGGGAACGGTCAAGCTCGCATATATAGCGTGTAAAAAACGATCAAGAAATAACAGAGTTATAGTTGAAAATAATTAAGGTGGCGCCATTGCTGCAGCTTTCACTTCATCAGACAACAGCTTTGAACAGTAACTTGAAATTGTAATGCATCAGTCTGTTGCATCCGCATTATCTGTGCCAAGAAACTTGCCATTATAGAATGATGACAAGAAACTGGATGCATCAGTAAAAGCTGAAATGGCGGTGTTTGAGAGCATCGGCAAGCACAGGTGTTTGTTTAGAACAAGTGTATCAGTATCTGATGATTGTGCCGCCTACTTCAATGGAGGCAGAGCGTGCTTTCTCAGTGGCTGGTGTACTTGTGCACGAAGGTGCGTTCTTGCCTGGATAATAATAATAATAGTAATTCATTACATTTATATAGCGCTTTTCTCAGTACTCAGTACTCAAAGCACTATCCACACAGGGAGGAACCGGGAAGCGAATCCACAATCTTCCACAGTCCCCTTACTGCAAAGCAATAGCACTACCACTGCGTCACCTGTGAGGAGATTGTGCTTTCTACGCTCTTATTACCACAACTAAAGACACATGTACTTATATGACAGCATGAACTGCTTGTAGATAAGGTTAGTCTTTTATTTGTGTCAACATATTGCAGTAGTTTTATTAAAAATAAGTGTTGGTCTTTCTAAAACCATTCACATGTGAGATGCCCGTGCACTGTGTCATGCCCGGGATTCCCAGGAATGAAATGCAGGATTCCCAAATTCCCGGAAATGGATAAATCCATCCGGGAATGGATTCCCTAATATAAATATATATATATATATATATATATATATATATATATATATATATATACACATATATCTTGTCACACACGTGAGCATAGGAGATACCACCTGGCCCTGTTGACGTCACTTCCAGGTCCGAGCCTATGGAGGAAGACCTTGCTGCCTCTGGCCCCTTTGATGTCACGTCCGGGCTCGAGCATATGGCTGAAGACCCTCATGAGCCCGACCCCTTTGACCTCACTTCCTGTCTTCCCCTTTAAAAAGCCTCCACCTTTCCCCTACTCCCTCAGTTCTGTTTTGGACTCTGATTTGTGCACACCAGTGCTGTCTTCTGTTTGCAATTTTGCAGCCAGGAAACCAATTATATGGGTAGCAGCACAAAACCTTGCTATGACTTGTGGTCAGGTTTGTGACAATATATATATATATATATATATATACAGTGGTGTGAAAAACTATTTGCCCCCTTCCTGATTTCTTATTCTTTTGCATGTTTGTCACACAAAATGTTTCTGATCATCAAACACATTTAACCATTAGTCAAATATAACACAAGTAAACACAAAATGCAGTTTTTAAATGATGGTTTTTATTATTTAGGGAGAAAAAAAATCCAAACCTACATGGCCCTGTGTGAAAAAGTAATTGCCCCCTTGTTAAAAAATAACCTAACTGTGGTGTATCACACCTGAGTTCAATTTCCGTAGCCACCCCCAGGCCTGATTACTGCCACACCTGTTTCAATCAAGAAATCACTTAAATAGGAGCTGCCTGACACAGAGAAGTAGACCAAAAGCACCTCAACAGCTAGACATCATGCCAAGATCCAAAGAAATTCAGGAACAAATGAGAACAGAAGTAATTGAGATCTATCAGTCTGGTAAAGGTTATAAAGCCATTTCTAAAGCTTTGGGACTCCAGCGAACCACAGTGAGAGCCATTATCCACAAATGGCAAAAACATAGAACAGTGGTGAACCTTCCCAGGAGTGGCCGGCCGACCAAAATTACCCCAAGAGCGCAGAGACGACTCATCCGAGAGGTCACAAAAGACCCCAGGACAACGTCTAAAGAACTGCAGGCCTCACTTGCCTCAATTAAGGTCAGTGTTCACGACTCCACCATAAGAAAGAGACTGGGCAAAAACGGCCTGCATGGCAGATTTCCAAGATGCAAACCACTGTTAAGCAAAAAGAACATTAGGGCTCGTCTCAATTTTGCTAAGAAACATCTCAATGATTGCCAAGACTTTTGGGAAAATACCTTGTGGACTGATGAGTCAAAAGTTGAACTTTTTGGAAGGCAAATGTCCCGTTACATCTGGCGTAAAAGGAACACAGCATTTCAGAAAAAGAACATCATACCAACAGTAAAATATGGTGGTGGTAGTGTGATGGTCTGGGGTTGTTTTGCTGCTTCAGGACCTGGAAGGCTTGCTGTGATAGATGGAACCATGAATTCTACTGTCTACCAAAAAATCCTGAAGGAGAATGTCCGGCCATCTGTTCGTCAACTCAAGCTGAAGCGATCTTGGGTGCTGCAACAGGACAATGACCCAAAACACACCAGCAAATCCACCTCTGAATGGCTGAAGAAAAACAAAATGAAGACTTTGGAGTGGCCTAGTCAAAGTCCTGACCTGAATCCAATTGAGATGCTATGGCATGACCTTAAAAAGGCGGTTCATGCTAGAAAACCCTCAAATAAAGCTGAATTACAACAATTTTGCAAAGATGAGTGGGCCAAAATTCCTCCAGAGCGCTGTAAAAGACTCATTGCAAGTTATCGCAAACGCTTGATTGCAGTTATTGCTGCTAAGGGTGGCCTAACCAGTTATTAGGTTCAGGGGGCAATTACTTTTTCACACAGGGCCATGTAGGTTTGGATTTTTTTTTCTCCCTAAATAATAAAAACCACCATTTACAAACTGCATTTTGTGTTTACTTGTGTTATATTTGACTAATGGTTAAATGTGTTTGATGATCAGAAACATTTTGTGTGACAAACATGCAAAAGAATAAGAAATCAGGAAGGGGGCAAATAGTTTTTCACACCACTGTATATATATATACATATATATATATATATATATATATATATATATATATATATATATATATATATATATATATATATATATTTATATGTATAGCCAAAAGATAAAACATATATAAAACTGATTGTTGAACCTTTGTATTTCCATATTCTCCTTCTCTCTGCCTCAGGACTGAGCTAATACTACATGCTGCATTCTGCATGGCAGATATTGTGCTGGTGGAGTAGTAAGCACTCCTGGGTTCAAAGCGCAGCCTATACAGTTGCCCTGTAGCATTTATATATAAGAACGTGAAACTTTTCTTTCAGTACTATAGCATCTTCCCACATTCCTATGACACCAAGTTGAGTAAGTTGACAACTATGAACTATCCTGAGGATGAATGAGTCTGTTGAGCACTGAATTGAGTTCCATTCAGTGATCGCTCCTGCCTTTTTCATCTAATGCCATCAGGAAAAGGTTGAATGAATAAAAGAGCCTTTTCGGTGTTGCACTTTCTATCATTAGTCTTGGTCTTCCACCAATATGAGTGCTTTTACTGCCAAGTTAAAGCGCAATTTGTTCTCTTGTTAAACCCAAAGATTCAATACCAAGACCCTAAAAGGTTAATTAAATTGACTGATTTTAAGGTACCAAGATTCATAAAAGAACAAAATGTGTGTGTACTATGAGTTGGATTAAGCAAAGTTTATCCAATTGAAATGTTCTTCTTTTTATTCTAGAGCAGGGTTACTCAACCATGGTCCTGGATGTCTGCAGTGGCAGCAGGTTTTCGCTTGAACTAAATTTTTAATTAGAGCCCAGGTATTTAGTACTAAAGCAAAATGTTTCGGGGGGTTTTGTTTTAGTTAATTCATTTGTTGTAATTCAGAACCCTTAATTCCCTCTTTTAGTTTTATATAGCTGCATTAAGGTTTAAATGCTGCCTGTTTTCTTAACCAGCCATCAGTTAATAATGACAAAATAACCAGCAGTTCTCCAGCAAATATGGTTCCATTTATACCTGTGTACCTACATCATGAAGTATCTATGTTAATACAAGATATATATATATATATATATATATATATATATATATATATATATATATATATATATATATATATATATATAATGTGATGATCCAGGTAAATAAGGAGCACTCACAACTACCAAGAAACCTCCCTGCACTGCCTGCACGTTACTATACAGTATATATATATAATAGAGAAGGAAAGGACCAAGAGATATAAATCGGTTCCAAACCACAAAATATATGGGTAATGTTCTTAGAAAGTTAAAATTCTACAATGTGATAAAGACTTGTCTTTGAAGAATGAAAGCACTGGCAAGTTTCTAGACCTGACTTCTAATTACGAAACTGGTTTGGAATGAAACCTTTACCAACTGAGGACATCCAGGACTGGAGTTAAGTACCACTGTTCTATATTATTAAATTGTTATTTTCTTTGTGTGTGATCATTGCATTAGTTAGCCAGGTCTGAGTTGTGTGGAGTTTTCATGATCTCCCTGTGCTTGTTGGCGTTTTGTTGGCTCTTTTTCACCAGGTGCAATTAACTGGCATGTCTATTGGTTTAGTGTGGGGCTTGGTGCTCCATCCATTTTCCAAAGCTTCAGGCCCCATAAGTCCCCTTTAACTTAAACTTAGATTAAGCAGATTTGAGAATATTAGGCTATTTTTGTGTGCTTTGCTTTTTATAAGCCCACTACTTTAAAATCACATTTAAAAATAATACCTGATAGGCTTAGTATAAAACAATGTGTTCAGAAAATTTATGTTTTTAAATTTCATACAGTTGTGATTTTATGTTTAGGTCTGAAGAAGTGAAAAACTGGCAACCGCTGCCGGGCAACAAAAGACTAAGTAATCACAATGAAACCTTGATGTAGTCAGCTTTCCTAATCTTTCCTATCATGTTTGCCACACAGATTTATATTGCTTTTATATTATCTGATTGCGCGAGGTCACGACCATGCTTAAACAGCATGGCTGTAATAAACTGTTTAAGAAACATTTAAGTGGTAATTTTTAGATGTCTCTCTTTTATTTAACAACTGAACCATATTTTCTCTCTCTACATTTCTAACACAAAATATAAAAAATCTTCAAGTATCACTGTTGACTTCTCCCATTTGTAGTTCCACAAATAACTCCTCATTGACTGCTTCATGTTTACACATTGGGCAAGGCCACTAAAGAGGCTTAGAGGCTAAGGATTCAGACGTGTCACTGCAAGGTCACACGGAGACCAGTCTGCCTCGGATTCTCTTTGTGCTTGGTGCATGGCACTTGGACTGCGTCAAGTTATTGAAAGCTTTGTGAAGTTTATTAGCATTACAATGACATACCATTAGACTATGCGATGCTTATTTTTGTGTTATATTTACTTGTATTAATTTTTTTCTAATTTTCAGTTTTAATGTATTCTTATTAAACATGCTTCCGTGAACAGCACCCTATACAGTAACTAATGACTATTTTAAGGAAAATGTGAAACACATTAACACAAGCATTACTTAGAAATATAAACAGAAAAACATCATGGAACATTTACAGACTAGATAGATAGATAGATAGATAGATAGATAGATAGATAGATAGATAGATAGATAGATAGATAGATAGATAGATAGATAGATAGATAGATAGATAGATAGATAGATAGATAGATAGATAGATAGATAGATAGTACTTTATTTGACAAAAGGGAAAATGTAGCATTTTAAAGAAACTCCAGAAATATAAGAAACGGCAATACCACTTAAACATACACGAGAATTGTAAAAAAAGACAGACTAAAGGAGTATTATAAAGACATATTGCTGTGAATATGAAGGAGACACAGTAATGACACAGTTAAGGTAAATAATTCTTTGGCTAAAAGAACAGTGTCTTTAACCATCTTTCTCTATCAGTGTGGAATTGACCATTAACTTTTTTCATTTAATCTATCTATCTATCTCTATTTATATATATATATATATATATATATATATATATATATATAGTCGCACACGTGCGCTTGGGAGGCAGGCTAAGAGCTTAACCGAGGGTAAAAAACAAGAGAAGGTTTTTTCGAACTGCACTAACCTTTCCTTTCCTTCTCCTACAGATCCCCCAAAGGGAAACCAACATAGAATACTTCCTGCTTCCATTGCCTAACCATGTCTCCTACCGAGGTCACTTTCGGCCTCAATTATTAGATCCCACCTCTTCCTCCCTGGCTGTTATAAAAGCCCAACTCCTTTTGTGTTTAGTTGTCCCCGTTTTGGACATGGAACCAGATGTTGCTCTGAAGGTGTTTGTTGAAACCTTTTTCTGCCTAGTCTTTGTGTAACTTTGTGCATTTTTTCTCTGATGTAGAACCCCCGTCATCATCTGAGTTCACCTCTGTTATAGTGCGTCTTTATGTGAAAACAGCAGTGTCAGATCAGGGGGAGTGTGAACGCGACCGAGAAAATAAAATTGAATAAAAAAAACAAAGCTAACCTTTACAAGTATCATAAATTTAAACCAGCTGTTACAGACTCAAATCAAATGTGTTTTTATTCTAAAATAGTAAGAATAATAGCAGCTCACTTCTCAAAATGGAGTTGTCCAGGATCAAACCCATGAAATTTTGATTACCAGTCAACAGTTGATACCGTTGTGCCAATGAAGCGGTCGTATCAAAGGGGTTTCAATGTCACACCCTAATGCAGGTTCTTTTTCTGCAGTTATATTCTTGAATAGTAGCACACTTGTTCTGTTATATTTGTACCTTTTGTGAAAGTGTTTATTTGATATTTGGACTTCAGGTTTCACACATTATACACTTAATGTCTACATTTTGTCAATTATTACTAAAACATGAAAAATGTTTCTGTTTTAATGATGTATTTACATAGATTATTATAGACATGGAACACACATACAATGCATGTGTTCCAAATAGCATTATAGCATTTATAAAAGGTGTCATTTAGCTTGACTTCTCACTCTATACAACTCTAAGCAACTGACACGCAGGTAAACAGACTTGAGCTGAGAAAACTGTGCGGCGGTGGGGGATGTGATAGTAGGCTGCTTGCTGCTTGCAGCTTATCGACACATTTACAGGACAAAAGACGTTGACGGAGAGGTGATTTAAGGTGGGACGGATTTACGAGTTTCTTCGTAGGCTTTGGTAATTCTAGTGTTAAAAGTAAAATTCAAGGCTAATACTAAAAGTGCCAAAGAGCTGTCAGAATTGTGGCTATCAAATGAAACCGCCATTAACAGACACTTAGACATGAACCCAGCACATGCAGGCTTGAAAAGATGAACATCCAAATAAAAAAAAAACTTTTTTAACCCCAACTTATTATTCCACCCCCCTTACACCAACCTGCCTCTCCCCCTTTCCTTATTTGCTACATTTTGCCTTTGATTCCTGAATGTCTAATCATTTTTGTCTGATGAAGACAACTGGTATGCATTGAAAGCTTAGGAATAAGGAAATATTTTAAGATATGTGACTCGTTTTCCACAAAGGGAGAACACAAGTCACATCTTAAAATAGTTGTTCTAGCTACATATTTATGTAAAAAGTATTCATATATATAGTATATATATATATATATATATATATATATATATTATATATATATATATATATATATATATATATATATATACAGTATTCAGAACAGTTCACTTTTTTCATATGTTAGTATGTTGCAACCGTATGCTAAAGCCATTTCTAAATTCATAAATTTTGAATAAGCAATTAATACATTCATTTTTTACTGAAATATCACATTGACACAAGTATTTGGACCATTTATTCAGTAGTTAGTTCAAAGCCCCATTTCAGCGATTCTATCCTGTAGTCTGCACTTTTTGCTTCCTAGACAAGGTTCAGTTTCAAAGAAAACACTTTCATGCAAACATTTGTCAGAAAGATGCAGGATCAGCTGCATGCCGACTGTCTTATCGTGCAACTCGTATGCCTCACGGTAATAAAAGTGTCATGCCAAACAACGAATTGGCTAAAGGACATCTATCTGTCTACTCAGTCTTGAATATGGCCTCTGTAGAGGAGCACCTCTGAAGAAGATGCTTTCTGATTTTTATTAAGTCTGAGAAGACTGTAACAGTGTCAAGCTTTATTAAAGATTATTTTCTTTTCTGTTTTATTTGTTGCTAAAAGAGTCTAAACCTGTTTGTACTACTTGAAGAATAAAAGTATGGTTTTCTAAAAGAACTGGTTATCTATTGCATCTGTTCAGCTTAAGGCTCAGAATGTGATATATAATATATATTAATTGCTCGTATACTGATATGGACTGGGTAATGTGTTAGGAACAAAAGGATGCTACATCGTTTGTTGGAAATTAAAATTATCAACCTACAGATAGATAGATAGATAGATAGATAGATAGATAGATAGATAGATAGATAGATAGATAGATAGATAGATAGATAGATAGATAGATAGATAGATAGATAGATAGATAGATAGATAGATACTTTATTAATCCCAATGGGAAATTCACATTCTTCAGCAGCAGCATACTGATACAATAAATAATATTAAATTAAAGAATGATAATAATACAGGTGAAAAAAAAAACAGACAATAACTATGTATAATTTTAAATATTAACGTTTACCCCCCCTGGTGGAATTAAAGAGTCGCATAGTTTGGGGGAGGAACGATCTCCTCAATCTGTCTGTGGAGCAGGACAGTGACAGCAGTCTGTCGCTGAAGCTGCTCTTCTGTCTGGAGATGACATTATTTAGTGGATGCAGTGGATTCTCCATAATTGATAGGAGCCTGCTGAGCGCCCTTCGCTCTGCCACAGATGTTAAACTGTCCAGCTCCATGCCAACAATAGAGCCTGCCTTCCTCACCAGTTTGTCCAGGCGTGAGGCGTCTTTCCTCTTAATGCTGCCTCCCCAGCACACCACTGCGTAGAAGAGGGCGCTCGCCACAACTGTTTGATAGAACATCTGCAGCATCTTATTGCAGATGTTGAAGGAAGCCAGCCTTCTAAGGAAGTATAACCGAATTCAAATTCAAAGACACCTGGAAAATCAAAGTGAAAAAATGATGCAGCAGCCTAGTCCATTTTGCAGAAATGTCATTGCTGCAACTCAAAATCATTCTCAGTAGTTTGTATGACTCCCACGTGCTTGTATGTATTCCTGACAGCATCAGGGGTGGGGCAGGGGACATGCTCCTACTAAGACAATGGACGGTGTCCTGGGGAATCTCCTCCCAGATTTGGACCAGGACATCACTGAGCTCCTGGACAGTCTGAGGTGCAACCTGGTGGCGTCAGATGGTCCCGAAACATAATGTCCAAGAGGTGTTCTATTGGATTTAGGTCAGGTGAGTGTGGGGGCCAGTCAATGGTATCAATTCCTTCATCCTCCTGGATCTGCCTGCATACTCTCGCCACATGAGGTCGGTCATTGTCATTGACCAGGAAGAACCAAGGACCCACTGCACCACCACAGGGTCTGACAATAGGTCCAAGGATTTCGTCCCGATAACTATTGGCAGTCAAGGTGCCATTGTCTAGCCTGTAGGGGTCTGTACATTCCTTTCATGAGACCATCTCTATCCCACCAATAAATCAGTTATGCTGAACGATGTTACAGGCAGCATAATGTTCTCCATGGCTTCTCCAGACCCTTTCATGTCTGTCACATGTGCTCAGGGTCAACCTGCTGTCATCTGTTAAAAGCACAGGGCACCAGTGGTGGACCTGCCAATTCTGGTATTCAATGGCAAATGCCAATTGAGCTCTATGGTGCTGGGCAGTGAGCATAGGGCCCACTAGAGAATATCAGGCTCTCAGGCCACCTTTATGAAGTCTGTTTCTGATTTGGTCAGAGACATTCACACCAGTGGCCTGCTGGAGGTCATTTTGTAGGCTATGGGAGTGCTCATCCTGTTCCTACTTGCCCAGAGGAGCAAATATCAGTCCTGCTGATGGGTTAAAGACCTTCAACAGCCCTGTCCAGCTCTCATAGAGTAACTGCCTGTCTCCTGAAATCTCCTCCATGAACCCGAGACTGCACTGGGAGACACAGCAAACCTTCTGGCAATGGCACATATCGATGTGCCATCCTGGAGAAGTTGGACAACCTGTGCAACCTCTGTAGGGTCCAGGTATCACCTCATGCTACCAGTAGTGACACTGACCATAGCCAAATGCAAAACTAGTGAAAAAACAGATGAGGAGGGAAAATATCGTTGGCTTCCATCTGTTAAACTATTCATGTTTTGGGGGTCATCTCATTGTTGCTCCTCTAGTGCACACTTTCTCTGCCCAAAGATGTCTAACTATGGCACATTGTTCAACAATGATGCAATCCTGTAGCAGAATGTCCATATTCATTTAACACTAGAATCCCTGAAGCCTACGAAAAAACTTGTCCCTGACAGGACGATGCCCAACCCCTTGCTGCATCCAAATGGTGCCATCTTTTGCCTTTACGCCAGGTGCAGCTGCGTTGTTCTTATGTGTGAAAGGACATTTCTTGTGGGGAGGGCTTCTGTTCTCTTTCTCCAGTGTAGAACCCTCATCCTCATCTGAGTTCACCTCTGTTATAGTACGTCTTTATTTGAAAACAGCAGTGTCAGATCAGGGGAAGCGGTGAACGTGACTGAGAAAATAAAACTGAATAATAAAAAAAATGCTAACCTTTACAAGTACCATACATTTACACCAGCTGTTACAGACACAAATCAAATGTATGCTTTAATTGTATAGTAGTCACAATAAGAGCAGCTAACTACTCAAAACAGTAATTCTGGGAAGCGCCTGCAATTGAACCCACGACCTCTTGATTATAAGTCAGCAGTTCTTACTGCTGTACTATCAAAGCAGATGTGTCAGTGTCATACCCTAAACTGATTTCTTTTTCTTCGGTTATAGTATTGAATGAAAGCGCACTTGTTTTGTTATACATGAACCTTTTGTAAAAGTGTTTATTTGATATTTGGACTTCTGTCTTCACACATTATATACTTCATGTCAAAATTTTATTGTTAGAACTATAACATGAAAAAGGTTTCTGTTTTAGGTATGTGTTCAACACATTTCATCCTAGATTTACATAGATCTTTGTAGACACGGAACACACATGAAATGCATGTATTCCAAATAACGATATATTATTTACCCAATACAACCCCAGGCACCTCATACCCAGATAAACAAAACTTGAGCTGGGAGATGTTTTTGCCGAGTTGAGCTGCGGTGGTTGGGGGATGGGATAGCAGTCTGCTTGCTGCTTGTTCTGATCAACAAATTTACAAAACAAAAGACGCTAATGGAGAGGTGCAAAGGAAATTAAAGTGGCCCGGGATTACGAGTTTTTTCCATAGGCTTCAGGGATTCTAGTGTTAACCTTGGCTTCAACTATACAAACGGCAGGGCTCTGTGCTGTTTGTGTTTCACCTACCTATAAGCCATTGTGAACGTGTTGCATTGTGTCAGCTTCTTGTGGTGAACATATTGGTCCAAGAATTACTGCCATCTCATCATCCATGTGAATGCTACACACTGGTGGTGGTTGAAGTTGTTCTCCACTGTCTATGTAAAGTGTTTTGAGTGAGATGGAAAAGTAATATATAAATATAACTAATTGTTATTATTATCATTACTATTATTATTGTAATTAAAACATGGCACTATTCATAATAAAAAAAAGTGGATTCGGGAATGACATGAAAAAATGTTAGCGTTTTCAAAATACAGAAATAATTGATTGCAAACCTTAATAAGGAAGTAAAAGAAAAAAAAATACAGATAACCCTCATAAAGGTGCATAAAGACCCTGACTATAACAGACAGACAGAAGTATTTTGGAACAATACAGCATTTCAAGTGAGGGACATTAATCCAGTTGTGCAGAAAACAATTCTGTTAAAATCAACTCTTTCCAGAAATCTTTTATTTTTTTTGGCTGAACATGCAGTCATTTGCCAATCTGTTAAAAGGTTATAAACACATTTTTTTTCTGCATGTCACTCTGTTAACCATTAACTGTTGTTCTGCTCAAAAATCTTAAGCCTCATCAGAGGCATCATGTCTGCCAAGTGGACTATTCAGCTAATCTTGATAGAACTGAGTATAAACATCTCCATCAATTAGATCACTAACATGTCTGCAGTTGTGAGGAAATCCAAATAATTAGTGGTTGATGTTTGACTTTTCATTGTTTTACATCTAAAATATATGTGGGGGTTGGAGGGTGGAGGGAGGCCTCGGCTCTTGTAGAAAACATAGCATAGTGCAGTGTAGACTAAGACATTAAATGATTTGAGCAGTAAATGATTCCCAGATCCCTTTGCTTTATGAGCTGTCCAAACACAATGTAACATAACATAATATTCTCAGACTCACTTTATCCAATTCGGGCTTGTGGAAGCCCTTAGTACAAGGCAGGAAAGAGTCCTGGAGAGTCTATTATAGGGTCCACTCTTGGAGTGGAAAGACACTCATGCTACACACAAACAACATCTGGATACATAATCTGAATCCAGAATTGTGGATTCACAAGCCACTATACACCGTGCTGCCAACAAGAATAATCTACTGGGCATTTATTCTTTTATTGTCATTATTTTCCAATAGCATTTAGATTTAGGTACATAAAACTGAGTTGATGAAAAGTCTTACAACTCAGTTTTGAACTACGTTGTTGTTTGTGAAACACAACATTTCTGTTGACGCGGTCATTCCAATATATTGCTTTATGTGGAAACATTTTCCATCCAGCCATTTACTGAACCTGATCACAGGATCATGAGAAAGGTGGACAAGAGGACAGTGAGTCAGCAATAGGCATCAGCAAACCTTGAGGAGTTTGTTTCATGGCAAGTTTGGCAAAATCCTGGAAATGTTCAGGAGCTTTGCCAATCTCAATAAAATGTGTTGATGTCAATAGGCTAGGAGAAACTGACCTGGCTTTGAGTGGATTATACTGATGTAGTGGTTGTTTGGGTGCCCCAAGGACTAGGGAAGCATCTACCAAGTATGTTGGATGGATTATTGTGACCAAAAATATGACCTGAACTGTGAGGCAGCAGTGCTAACTACTGTGCCACCCTGCCTCAAACAACAAAAGACGCAGAAAGAAACAAAACAAATGGCCATAAACCAGCAATAAGTTAAAAGGAAATTATCATTGCACTCACAAATCTAATCTTTGGGGCACTAATTAGCAATGCCTTGCAGAATGAAATTAGCTTGTTCCATTTTTTGAAGTCCTGGCTTCATGTTGCTGGAACCTCTTTTCTTCTCATCTATTTATGCAAATGCTTCACACTTTATTCTTCAATCAAGAAAATACAAATGTCTTTTAAATTGTAATGTTATCATTTCGCAGGCTCTCATGTGTTTTCTGACTCTGGGAGAGAGAGGGGGAAAAATCCTTTAAGGTTTGTTTTGACTTGCTGCTGCGTTGCATGGCTAATTGTGCATTCTGGCTGAATGCATGTGGAATTAGTCACATGGCATGGTATCCACCATGGAATTATCTGCAGAGCTTATCCATCGGATTAGTCAAGGCACAGATCTGGGGAAAGCTGCAAAAAAATTCTACACCTTTGAAGGTCCCCAAGAGCACAATGGCCTCCATAATTCTTAAACTGAAGAAGTGTGGAACAACCACAACTCTTCCTAGAGCTGGCCACCTGAGCAAACTGATCAATCGCGTGAGAAGTTCATTGGTAAGAGAAGTGACTAAGAACCCAGTGTTCACTCTGTCTCAGCTCCAGAGAACCTTTGTGGAGATGGAAGAAACTACCAGATGGACAACAAGCACTGCAACACTCCAACGATATGGGCTTTATGGCAGAGGGGACAGACATAAGCCTCTCCTACAGTAAAAGATACATGGAAGCCCCCTTAGAGTTTGCAAAAAGGCATCTAAAGGACTCTGAGACTATGACAAACAGGATCCTCTAGTCCAGGGATCTCAAACTTCAGTCCTGGAGGGCCGCAGTGGCTGCAGGTTTTCATTCTAACCATTTTCTTAATTAGTGACCTGTTTCTGCTCCTAATTAACTTCTTTTGATTTAATCTCAATTGACTTGCTCTTGAAGTCTCAGCCCCAATAACTGTTTCTTTTTCCTTAATTAGCAGCCAAACAATAATGAGATACAAAATGAACCAAAACATGACCAGCAAACAGTGACCATCATACAATATCTGAAAATAAAAAGGGTGGTGGTCTCAGGAATGTTGATTTGCTCAAGTCCCTGAAACATTTTACTGGTGCTCTAAGAAAAGTAAAGAATAAAATCAACACTTTTGAAAATGTCTGCTATTGTACAATGAGCGCAGCAATGGGTTTAATTAACAACAAGGCTCGGCGCCTAATTAAACAATTGGTTGGAGTGAAATTGGTTGGAGTTTGAGGACCTGACTTACCGTATATACTCACGTATAAGTCAGGTCTTGAAACCCAAAAAATCTATCATTAAATCAGGCCTCGACTTATACGCCCGTTCAAAAATACAACACTTAATATTTTTTTAACATCTTCTTACTTCCTCCAATCTCGCACCAGTTTCTCAGACACATCGAATTTTGTTACAGCAGCGCAGTTACCAATTTCTTTCACCACTTCAATGACTTTTAATCTAAAATCAGCTTCATATTTACAGTAATCCCTCCTCCATCGCGGGGGTTGCGTTCCAGAGCCACCTGCGAAATAAGAAAATCCACGAAGTAGAAACCATATGTTTATATGGTTATTTTTATATTGTCATGCTTGGGTCACAGATTTGCGAAGAAACACAGGAGGTTGTAGAGAGACAGGAACGTTATTCAAACACTGCAAACAAACATTTCTTTCTTTTTCAAAAGTTTAAACTGTGCTCCATGACAAGACAGAGATGACAGTTCTGTCTCACAATTAAAAGAATGCAAACATATCTTCCTCTTCAAAGGAGACAGAGAGGAAAGCAAACAAATCAATAGGGCTGTTTGGCTTAAGTATGCGACGTACCGTACAAAGCTGTTGAAGGCGGCAGCTCACACCCCCTCCGTCAGGAGCAGAGAGAGAGAGAGAAAGAAAAACAAAGTCAAAAATCAATACGTGCCCGTTGAGCTTTTAAATATGCGAAGCACCGTGCAGCATACTTAAAAGCTGCACACAGAAGGTAGCAACGTGAAGATAATCTTTCAGCATTTTTAGACGAGCGTCCGTATCGTCTAGGTGTGCGAACAGCCCCCCTGCTCACACCCCCTACGTCAGGATCACAGATAGTCAGCACAAGAGAGAGATTGAGAAAAGTAAGTTGGGTAGCTTCTCAGCCATCTGCCAATAGCGTCCCTTGTATGAAATCAACTGGGCAAACCAACTGAGGAAGCATGTACCAGAAATTAAAAGACCCATTGTCTTCAGAAATCCGCGAACCAGCAAAAAATCTGCGATATATATTTAAATATGCTTACATATAAAATCTGCGATAGAGTGAAGCCGCGAAAGGCGAAGCGCGATATAGCGAGGGATCACTGTACTTTTGATCGAATGCTCCATTGTAGATAAGGAATGCTCTTATGATAAAGATGTATGAGGGTGTGAGATACACAAAACAGTGCAAACATCGCTTCAGAATAGTTTGGGTATTACAGTGTGGTCATGTAGACACAATACATAAAAAAGGCAGTGTGCTTTGTGGTTACTCTCTCAGGTGGGCATTAGCATATCACAATCTCTTGGACCAATAGCATGAGTTTTCCGTATTCGATTTATACAACCGACATTATAAAATACCAGAAATTATATGGTAAAATCAAGCCCTGGCTTATCCGCAGGAGAACTTAAACATGAGTATATACGGTAGTTGGTCTTTTGTTGGCTCACTCTCTTCACATTTCATTTCTCTTTAAGGAAAGAAGTGAAGCAAATAAGAGGAACGATGAATAAATGACGGGGAACAAATCTTAAAAAACAATTCTGTTAAAATGAATTCAAAAGAAGTTTATTAGCAGCAAAAACAGGTCACTAATTAAGAAAAGGGTTAGAATAAAAACCTGCAGCCATTGCAGCCCTCCAGGACTGGAGTTGGAGATCCCTGCTCTAGTCTTATGAAACCAAGATTAGTATCATGTCTAGATGAAACCAGATGGTAATGCATGGTGGTTTTAACATGATGCTATGGGGTTGTTTATCAGTGGCCGGGACCGGGAGACTAGATAGGGTTGAGGGTATCACGCATTTGTGTCAGTTGATCACTCTTATCTGAAGTAGGGATTACAACCCCAGGTGGACAGGGGGTGCTACCGCTAACTATGTCCTCTACTTTTCTTTCCACAGTACCAAGATGACACCCAGTGTAAGCATTTGACTGCGCCCCTTCCATTTTCCTAGTTATGGAAGGGTCACTCTGTCAAAAGAGCACACCACAGGATGGAGTTCCTATCTAGTGACCAAAATGATGCATTCCAAACCTAACATCAGCTTTTTGATTTCTGGAATCATTTTGTTCCCTTCTTATGGCACAATGTGCATATTCAGTTCAGCTTTTCTTTTGATTAAATGGGGCCATTTGGGTTAGCACCCCGACATTTCACCTTATGGACTTGCAGTACCTTATTTGATCCCAAGGGAAAATGAAAAGAGCAAAGTAAAGAGATGTCTTTAATGAAAACCTGCTCTAGAGCACTCTGGACCTTTAGATTTTCCAAAAGGTTCACCTTAAAACAGGACAATAACCCTAATCAAAAAGCAAAGACAATAAAAGAGTGGCTAGGGGACAACTCTGGGAATGTCCTTGAGTGGCCCACCCAGAGCTCAGACTTAAACCGAATTGAACTCTGGAGAAACCCAAAAATAGCTGTCCACTGAACTCTCCATCCAACCTGACAGAGCTTGAAAACATCTGCAGAGAAGAATGGCAGAAAATCCCCAAATCCAGGTATATAAAGCCTGTCATATCAGACCCAAGAAGACTGGATTAGGCTGGAATCACTGCCAAAGGTGCTTCAGTGAAGGAAAGGGTCTGAATACTGGTGTCAATTTGAGATTTCAGTTTTTTATTTTTAATAAATTTGGAAAAAATTCTAAAATCCTGTTTTCGCTTGGTCACTCTGGGGTGTTGAGTGTTTGATTAGGGGAAAAAAATGAATTAAAATTATTTTAGGAAAAAGCTGTGACTTAAGTAAACATAGAAAAAGAGAAGGGATCTAAATAGTTATTGAAGACACTGTATGTAGTTGTAGAGCTAACGACTGCACCATCATGCCCTCATTTTAATACGGATAGACCAGAATTATGTGTGTAAAGTATGTCTGAATTTTTAGTCCTTCACCTATTCAATCACTGAATCCTCTTTTATATGGTCTCTTTTACAAAGCATACAATATTTTACAGTGCAAATCATCATAATTCATTGTAGCATAATAAGAACCATACATGTACTTAGTGTAAAAATAGACCAGAGGAGGCTAAGGTCTGTTTAACTAGCAGAGGCTGCAAGGCAGGACCCAACCCTGGATCTGATGTCAGTCCATCTAATGGCAACATAAGGAAGTAGAAGAGTTTAAGGAATCATGTGAGAGATAAAAAGTGGGGTGATATGAATGTGAACAGAGATGAAGCTTCAGGAGCCTGTCGAGTCGTTACGAGTCAAGCAATACAGTGTTTTGGTCTTAATAGCTTTATAGGTCAGTAGCAGAGATATGATACTGAAGTCAGGGTAGTCGAGCCTGCTGAGGGGACAATTGTGTTGGGTCCATGTAGAATTTTGAACTTTTTATAATTTATGAAAAATTTGTGCATGAAGACCACTGAAAAGTGGAGTGATTTAATCCAATTGAGAAGTGGCAATGGTATCATAAATTAGGTTTGCATCAGAGAAGCTTAACAAGCTAGATGAAATTTTCTGCTACAGTTTTGCATTTTTACTTTTTTTTTTTTTAAGTTCCTATACTAAATATATGATCTCAAAAGAGCTCTTCAATTAAAATTGTTTTGTCCTTTTGGATGTCTTTAAGCATATGGAGTCAAAAAGATGGTCATCTGTATTGGAGATAAAAGGATTCTTCAAATTCATTTTCAAAAACTTTCAAAATTATTTTTTTAATATACCTTATTCTGTCATACAGACCAATCCAGCTTTGTGAGCTCCCAGCAAATGTTTTAAATCTTTGTACTTTATTACTACATGAAATTAGCCATCAGGTCAATAGATGGCACTGTTTCAGTGAGTGAAATGCGAGTTTGTTGGCATATTAGAAAAAGAATCCTTTACATCAAGTGTAAGGAAAAAGAGAATCTTTATTAAAACTTTTAATTAGTAGGCGTAAATTAGCTGTGTCCATTAATGTAACAGATACATAAATACATTTGATTCAGAAAGTATTCAGACCCCTTCATTTTCTGCACACTTTTATTTTTTTGTAAAATTAATTTTAAATGGATAGGTTTGCCATTTTTCCTATCAATCTACACTGAATATCCCATAATGACAACATGAAAACATGTTTTCAGAATGATTTTCAAATTTATTAAAACTCAAAACCTGAAATGTCTCATTATTAATATAAGAATTCAGACCCTTTGCTGTGGCACTCAAAGTTGTGGTCAGATACATCCTGTTTGCTTTATTTCTCCCTGAGATGTGTCTGTAACCTGACTGGAGTCCACCTGTGACAAACTGAATAGATTGGACATCATTTAGAGAGGGGACACATGTACCTGTGTATTGAAGGTCCCACAATACACACTGCATGTCATGACAAAAACCAAGCCATGAAGTCCACGATAAAAATGTGATGAGGCATAGATCAGGACAAAGGGATAAATCCATTTCTAAACTTTGGGTGCTCCCAAGAGCATGGAGCATGGCATCAATAATTGTGAAAAGGAAAAAGTTTGTAACCATCAGGACTCTTCCTAGAAATGGCCATTCAGCCAAAACTGAGTAACTGGCCAAGAAGGGCCTAGGTCAGGAAGGTGACCAGGAACCCTATGACCATTCTAACAGTGCGATAGAGACAGGAGAACCTTTAACAGATGAATGCAGAAAAGTGCAAAGTACTACATGTTCTCAAAAGGGAATGTCAATTATAAATACAAGATGGGAGACACTGTTCTAATGGAACCAAAATCTGAAAAAGGATTTCTGGGATTATCTTCACCATCTAAGCAATGTGCAGAAGCGATTAAAAAGGAAAATAAAATATTAGTATATTGTTAAACTGTTGAATATGAATCAAGGGATGTTATGCTTAGCCTATATAATGTACTATTAAAATAACATCTGGAGTATTGTGCACATTTCTGGTCTTCACACTACAAGAAAGACATAGATAGATAGATAGATAGATAGATAGATAGATAGATAGATAGATAGATAGATAGATAGATAGATAGATAGATAGATAGATAGATAGATAGATAGATAGATAGATATTAATCCCAAGGGAAAATTCACATACTCCAGCAGCAGCATACTGATACAAAAAAACAATATTAAATTAAAAAGTAATAAAAATGCAGGTAAAAACAGACACTAACTTAGAATAATGTTAACGTTTACCCCCCAAGGTGGAATTGAAGAGTTGCATAGTTTGGGGGAGGAACGATCTCCTCAATCTGTCAGTGGAGCAGGACAGTGACAGCTGTCTGTCGCTGAAGCTGCTCCTCTGTCTGGAGATGACACTGTTTAGTGGGTGAAGTGGATTCTCCATAATTGATAGGAGCCTGCTGAGCGCCCGTCGCTCCGCCACAGATGTTAAACTGTCCAGCTCCATGCCAACAATAGAGCCTGCCTTCCTCACCAGTTTGTCCAGGTGTGAGGCGTCTTTCTTCTTAATGCTGCCTCCCCAGCACACCATCGCATAGAAGAGGGCGCTCGCCACAACCGTCTGATAGAACATCTGCAGCATCTTATTGCAGATGTTGAAGGACGCCAGCCTTCTAAGGAAGTATAACCGGCTCTGTCCTTTCTTACACAGAGCATCAGTATTGGCAGTCCAGTCTAATTTATCATCCAGCTGCACTCCCAGGTATTTGTAGGTCAAGCAGCACTTGAAGCCGTGCAGAGGAGAGGTACATCCTGGGACTTATGGACATGTCATACTCTGGCAGATTCAAAGATTTAAACCTGTTTGGTCTTAAGCAGAGGAGACTGGGGACCAGACCAGACCCAGGTGTTCAATATTCTCAAAGCTTTTGATAAAGTAAATCCAGCAGAACTCTTTCAACTTAACAGTAAGTCATGTAGGTTTAAGTGTAAAGCCAGAAAGAACTTCTTGATGCAAAGAGTTTTGGGAACCTGAAACAGACTACTGAACCACTGAGGTGAAGCAGAGACCTTGACAACCTTTAGGAAGTATCTGGATGCGATATTGGGACAGCTTAGCTATTCACTAAACAAACAAGCTTAATGGACTAAATGGAGTCCTCTCGTTTGTCAAATTTCTTATGTTCCCTGTGTGATGCCCAATTTTTTACTTTTTTTTTTTGCTTTGCGTAAGAATAAAGAATTGAACCCAGCTGACTGCTGTCTGCTCTTCATATTTTAGTAAGGAAAAGTAAGCAAAGACACCAAGACTTGCCATGGAAGAGGGAATTGTGAAATATGACAAGTTCAGAATTTCCCAGGTAGGGAGCTAGAGAAGATTATGGGTGCTCCCATTTTGGTTACATACAAGGGGCAGAAAAGTTCAAAAGCTTATTGGATGGCAGCTAAGTTGGCTTTTTCAATAAGACGGGAACTCTGTCTGAAAGGCTATTCCAACAACTTTCAAGACAAGTAAAACAAAATAAGATGGCTCGCATTACATATGTTCTTAAACAAGACTGATGATCTAATGAATGCCCAACAGTTAATGTGTTGTTTCTAATGCATTCTGTAAAGTTTACAATTTATTTTTTTCCCTATTGCAGAGCACAGAATGTGTTTGTTCTAGTCAGCAACACTGAATAGCTATTCTGCTAGGACAGGAAAATCTAGCAGATGTTTTAATGAAAGGAGCAGGAGAAGAGATGTCATTGAAATTCAAAGGAACATTTGTAACTAGCTGGTCAAAAGAACTGTCGCCAAATCCCAAAACAAAACCAAAAATCAGTCAAAAATTTGAAGCCAAAATTAGAAAATCACATACACACAAAGCTCAAGGAACTTATCCACAAATTTAGATGGTAACAAGATGTCAGTGGTGACCTTTTACGCCATTTTATGCACTGGTAATGTCACATATGGTGCACTTCCAGGTCAAATCCCCGGCAGTGTGGTAGGAACTGCTTCCAAAATGGTGACACCTCAGAAAAACAAAATGGCATTGGAAATGCTGCAAAATTGTTTTAGCTACATTCAATACATTTCTTGTCAATAAAGTTAGTAAATCTTGATTTTGCATATTTCAACGCTAAAATAAGTTAACGGCAACTAAGCAAAACATAACAGAAAAGTTGCAAAAAAATTAAAAAAAAGGAAATTCACCTTGATTTATAAAATCTCAAGGGGTATCCTGTTATTTACATGGTAAAGGGCATGGATCTGTGCGCATGTGTAATATACAAAAGGGGTGTAGAATTTAGAGCAAATAGGGTGTATGGAATGAGCAATAAAGAGACTAGTGTGTGAGAAAGATATGAATGTTTGTGGTTGTTTCAGTTTTATTAAATAAAGTTTTCCTGTTGTTCATCACCCTGTGGGATTGGTTGTATTTCGATTGTCATACACATGCGATTGGGAGACAGCTAAATGGCCTGAATAATAGTAGTACCACACCAGACCGGGGGTTTGTGAGCTGCACTGACTTTCTCTCTCAATCCTCTGCAGACCATTCACCGGAAATCCTGCTTGCTTCTGGCGCCTGTGATGATGTCACTTTCGGTACCAGAGCCATTGAAGACGTCACTTCCGGTACTCATGTCATTGATTAAATCACTTCCAGTTCTGGCACTGTTGATGGCGTCACTTTCCGGTCCCAATGACATCACTTCAGGTTCCAGTTCCTGATGACGTCACTTCCTGTCTTGGCCTTTAATGCCGCCATCTTCCCATCCTAAAACCAGTTCTGTTTTGGACTCTGTTCAGTGAACAACTCAACAATTTACCCATTTGCAGCCAGGGCACAATATACGGGTGGCTGCCCCAAACTTTTTTTGATGTCTCTTGCTCGTTTGTATGACAGGATGTATACAGAAGATAAGAATATATAAAAATAACAACATCAGAAACATATTAATGCACAAAATAGATCTGATTGATGTATAGTTTGATGAATGAATGGACTGTTAAGGGCAATGGGAGCTCAAAAGTGGAATTGCAAATTTTCTACTGGAAAGTCCCAGTAGAGGGATATAAGAAAGAAAAACAAAATAATCTTCTGAAACCCTCTCCATTTGGCAATGTGGACAAATGGGGACATGGAGGGGATGGGAACTTGTTTGTCTCAGAAGGTGCTCCAAAAGAAGCTGTAGTAAACAAGAATGACAGAAGTGGCAAGGAAAACAGGCTTAAAACGCATACCATGGGAAATCCAACTGTCCATTACATAGGGAAACTGACCCAAAAGGGGTTCATGGCTGCATTCTTTCTTTAGGACTAGACTTGTTATGAGCGTTACATTTTAATGTTTTATTTCAGAAGAAATTAAAGTTCCTTTTCAAAACCCTATGTTGGTTTAGGGGATTTTTAACTCCAAGAACATTTCTAGATGATCAGATTAATTTTATGTGGCCTCATCCAAAGGTGTTTATTAATTTGTTATTATTTTAATTGTTTTTCTTATGGGTGCCTACGGTTTGAGGACCTGTCTGTTAGAACACCATTCCCAGTTACTGAAGATAGTGATTCTTGTCTGTCGTCATCCATGTGATGCTTCAAATACTGGAACGACGGAGCATTCAGTACCTGAGATTTTAATACATTTCTTATTGAATTTAGGCTTTTGAAGTAATACATTAACTCTTTAACTCCAACTTTCATTGGGATACATTGTTCTCTTTACAAAGGATGCCCAGGGACCTTTTATGACCACAGAAAGTCAGGATATATCTCTCTATATATAAAATCCAACGTCTGTCTGTCTGATTGTCTGTATGTCTGTAGGCTTTTCATGAGAGAATTACTTAACGGATTTAGACCGTTTTTTTCTATAATATGCTTGAACATTCTGGCTGATTTTGTGACCTGTTTCATCGCACTAAGTATCATAGCTCGCTTGTGGTACCGATTTATTTGCGCAGATCCAAAAGAGGCACAGTGTGCCGTGGGGAGGGGTGGTGTGGCCCTCCTCACTCACACACCAGCCTTGGAGCGTACCTTACATCTGCTAAGCTTTCAAAGGAAAGAACTTCTTAACGGATTTAGATCAGGTTTTTTTCTACAATTTGCTTGAAAATTCTGGTTGATTTTGCGACTTCTCTCATCGTGCTAAGAATCATAGTTCGCTGGCAGGAGCGATATACTGTATTCTCACTAATCCGAGACATATGCTGCGGGCCGAGGTGAGGAGAAAGCGTGACATCAGGAGTGGGGAGCTGGATCTACCTCTGCATTTTGGAGTGTACCTTGCCGCCACTTAGCTAGCGATACCTTTTTGTTTATTGATTTTTAAAGTTTGTCCTGTTTCACTACTACGTGGGCAGAGGCGCAGGAGACGGCTACTATTATATATGCTCGACAAGAACACTTTCTGTTTTTTTAAGCTGAAGGGTAGAACTGTAGCATGTTGTTTGCCAGTTGCTACCTGTGCACTTGTGTGCTGAAGATAAACTCCTGTTGAATAAACTTCTGTGTCTGTTCCTGCCTGTTAAATAAAGTAAATGTTCCATGGAAACCCGGTCTCTTGTGCAACTCTATGACCCAAGCATTACTCTCTCTCTCTCTCTCTCTCTCTCTATATATATATATATATATATATATGTATCTCTATATATATATATGTGTATATATATATATATATATATATATATATATATATATATATATATATACATACATATATATATATATACAGTATATATATTATATATGTATATATAATATATATACAGCATATATATATATATATGCTGCGGTGGGTTGGCACCCTGCCCAGGATTGGTTCCTGCCTTGTGCCCTGTGTTGGCTGGGATTGGCTCCAGCAGACCCCCGTGACCCTGTGTTTGGATTCAGCGGGTTGGAAAATGGATGGATGGATGGATATATATATATGTGTGTGTGTGTGTGTGTGTGTGTAGTGTTCATAAACTGCCTACCTTTCTGGAATATTTCAACAGAATGGACGCAACCAGCTGAGCTCACTCCAACCAGCCAGAACACTCCTGTGTATGATCACTAGCAGGGCAGATTTTTCTGAACTTTCCTAGAAATAAAAACCTGGCAAGCAATTTTATTTTGCATTCACTGTCATGTAGAAGCAGGCAAATGAGAGGCCTTTTTAATCTAAGAGTTCAAACAAAGGTGTGAAACATAACACTGCAGTGGCTGAAGCAAAAACCTGAAGGTTCTAGGGAGTGCGCTCACTCCAAAAGGACTGCAAATAGATCTGAATTATTTGGCTGATGGTAATTTAGCAATTCATTTTGTATTTGCTTTACCATATTATTTGGTCCTTATGACATCAAGGCATGGAGCCATTTATGGATAAAAAGGCGCCAGGGACATGGCGATCAGCTTCAAAGGCAGCAACAGAAAAGATTGAAGTTTCCTCTTATCTTGTGTAGGCCATTTACATTTTGGCAAACAAATGAATAAACATGGACCGCTTGTGATCGGTTGGTAGGATTATATCAAGCAACATTCATGAGAGAATATATTTTAGAAATAGAGCTAGACATCATGGTGCAATGGTTAGACTTTATTCCTCACAAATCCGCTGTCCTGGGTTCAAATCCCTCACTTATTCATTGCGTGGAGTTTTACCCAAGGTACTCCATTTTTTCTCCCACATCCCTAAAGACATGTTTCTGAAGTCATGTTTATTGAAAAAAACAATAAATTTGCCTTGACAGTGGCTTCCAGATTGATAAGAATAAAAAATTGGTATGGAATGCAATCATACAGAGTCAAGTACATTAACTTATGTAATGTTAATTATGTACACAAATGTAGAGTAATATGTACGGGAAATTGAAATAACTGGAGACTAAACACATTGGGTCAAATGAAGCAAACAAGCTGCATTGACAGACAGCTTGGCACAGAGATGGCTTAATGCCTTTACAGATCTGTTATGCGGTTGTGTGTGTTCATTTCTTTCTCTTCGTCATCCAGCATGTGGTCTGGTACAGAAAACAAGCTGGCAGTTACCCTAACATGTAAATTTCTTTGACAGTGTTTGGGTAACAAGTGTGTGTGTGTGCATTTATTTAGTGCCATGACTAAATGGAGCAGACTGCAGAAATGCCAAATGCGACTTGTTTGTAGAAAGCAGGTCAACTTTTTTCAGAAGTTATCTGTGTCCATATGTCTGGGCATTCAGGGTGGATGTCTCGGAAACTGCTTGTTCTAAAATATTGTATTTTTGGTAGAATGTAGTCATCCAGAAGCTCTACACAAGTCAAAAACAAAAATTTTCAACAAAAATTGTAATTGTAAGATGTTAAAATCAACTTCAGTTTTCCACAGACAGACACACATAAAGACACATGATAAAATCAATGTATCTTGATATTTTAAACACCATAGAATCAGAATCTGAATAGTGCATTGTGAAATTTTGACCCCATCACCAAACTTCCATTGAAATGGAAGTAACAACACATTGAAAACACAGATAAGAGGCTGACTGTTGATTCCAAACTGACCAGCTTTGACTGTTAGTGTGACTAAGTACATACGTTGTCCTACAATGAACCAGTGCCCTTCCTAGGGTTGCATCCTTCCCTGTGCCCAGTGCTATCACATTAGGGTTCCTATGTACCTTAACTGCATTAAGTGGGTGTGAGAATGTCAGGTCAGATCAGGTTAGGGAGCATGCACTGGTACAGCACATTGCTGCACCCACCACACAATGAAACAGCTCAAGATCCTGGTTGCCATATCATGTTCTGAAACAGGGCAGGGTGGTATAGTGGATAAAGCTTTGGACTTCAAGCACTGAGATTGTGAGTTCAAATCCCACTACTGACACAGAGATGAGCAAGTCACTTCACCTAACTGGGCTCCAATTGGAAAACCAAAAAGAAATGTAACCAATTGTAAGTCGCCTTGAATAACAGCCAAATAAGTAAATGTAAATGAAACAGGTATGGTGACAGTACTGGGCTTGAGTAGGCCTCTGTCCACCTGCTTTGCTCACTGGCCCACCCTGTTCTGTAGAGTAGCTTTATCCATCCATCCATCCATTGTCTCCCGCTTATCCTAGGTCGGGTCGCGGGGGCAGCAGCTTGAGCAGAGATGCCCAGACTTCCCTCTCCCCGGCCACTTCTTCTAGCTCTTCCGGGAGAATCCCAAGGCGTTCCCAGACCAGTCGAGAGACATAGTCCCTCCAGCGTGTCCTGGGTCTTCCCCGGGGCCTCCTCCCGGTTAGACGTGCCCGGAACACCTCACCAGGGAGGCGTCCAGGAGGCATCCTGATCAGATGCCCGAGCCACCTCATCTGACTCCTCTCGATGCGGAGGAGCAGCGGCTCTACTCTGAGCCCCTCCCGGATGACTGAGCTTTTCACCCTATCTTTAAGGGAAAGCCCAGACACCCTGCGGAGGAAACTCATTTCAGCCGCTTGTATTCGCGATCTCGTTCTTTCGGTCACTACCCATAGCTCATGACCATAGGTGAGGGTAGGAACATAGATCGACTGGTAAATTGAGAGCTTCGCCTTGCGGCTCAGCTCCTTTTTCACCACGACAGACCGATGCAGCGCCCGCATTACTGCGGATGCCGCACCGATCCGCCTGTCGATCTCACGCTCCATTCTTCCCTCACTCGTGAACAAGACCCCGAGATACTTGAACTCCTCCACTTGGGGCAGGATCTCGCTACCAACCCTGAGAGGGCACTCCACCCTTTTCCGGCTGAGGACCATGGTCTCGGATTTGGATGTGCTGATTCTCATCCCAGCCGCTTCACACTCGGCTGCGAACCGATCCAGAGAGAGCTGAAGATCACGGCCTGATGAAGCAAACAGGACAACATCATCTGCAAAAAGCAGTGACCCAATCCTGAGCCCACCAAACCGGACCCTCTCAACTCCCTGGCTGCGCCTAGAAATTCTGTCCATAAAAGTTATGAACAGAATCGGTGACAAAGGGCAGCCCTGGCGGAGTCCAACTCTCACTGGAAATGGGTTCGACTTACTGCCGGCAATGCGGACCAAGCTCTGGCACAGATCGTACAGGGACTGAACAGCCCTTATCAGGGGTGCCGGTACCCCATACTCTCGGAGTACCCCCCACAGGATTCCCCGAGGGACACGGTCGAATGCCTTTTCCAAGTCCACAAAACACATGTAGACTGGTTGGGCAAACTCCCATGCACCCTCCAGGACCCTGCTAAGGGTATAGAGCTGGTCCACTGTTCCGCGACCAGGACGAAAACCACACTGTTCCTCCTGAATCCGAGGCTCGACTATCCGACGGACCCTCCTCTCCAGGACCCCTGAATAGACTTTTCCAGGGAGGCTGAGGAGTGTGATCCCTCTGTAGTTGGAACACACCCTCCGATCCCCCTTCTTAAAGAGGGGGACCACCACCCCGGTCTGCCAATCCAGAGGCACTGTCCCTGATGTCCATGCGATGTTGCAGAGGCGTGTCAGCCAAGACAGTCCTACAACATCCAGAGCCTTGAGGAACTCCGGGCGTATCTCATCCACCCCCGGGGCCCTGCCACCAAGGAGTTTTTTGACCACCTCGGTGACCTCAGTCCCAGAGATGGGGGAGCCCACCTCTGAGTCCCCAGGCTCTGCTTCCTCATTGGAAGGCATGTTAATGGGATTGAGGAGGTCTTCGAAGTATTCCCCCCCACCGACCCACAACGTCCCGAGTCGAGGTCAGCAGCGCACCATCCCCACCATATACAGTGTTGACACTGCACTGCTTCCCCTTCCTGAGACGCCGGATGGTGGACCAGAATCTCCTCGAAGCCGTCCGAAGGTCGTTCTCCATGGCCTCCCCAAACTCCTCCCATGCCCGAGTTTTTGCCTCAGCAACCACCAAAGCCGCATTCCGCTTGGCCTGCCGGTACCTATCAGCTGCATCCGGGGTCCCACAGGACAAAAGGGTCCTGTAGGACTCCTTCTTCAGCTTGACGGCATCCTTCACCGCCGGTGTCCACCAACGGGTTCGGGGATTGCCGCCACGACAGGCACCGACCACCTTATGGCCACAGCTCCGGTCAGCTGCCTCAACAATAGAGGCACGGAACATGGCCCATTCGGACTCAATGTCCCCCACCTCCCTCGGGATGTGGGTCGAAGTTCTGCCGGAGATGGAAGTTGAAGCTACTTCTGACAGGGGGGCTCTGCCAGACGTTCCCAGCAGACCCTCACAACACGTTTGGGCCTACCACGCCTGACCGGCATCCTCCCCCACCATCGAAGCCAACTCACCGCCCCTCTCTTCACCCGAGTGTCCAAGGACATGTGGCCGCAAGTCCGACGACACGAGCACAAAGTCGATCATCGAACTGAGGCCTAGGGTGTCCTGGTGCCAAGTGCACATATGAACACCCCTATGCTTGAACATGGTGTTCGTTATGGACAATCCGTGACGAGCACAGAAGTCCAATAACAAAACACCGCTCGGGTTCAGATTGGGGGGGCCATTCCTCCCAATCACGCCCTTCCAGGTCTCACTGTCATTGCCCACGTGAGCATTGAAGTCTCCCAGCAGAACGAGGGAGTCCCCAGAAGGTATGCCCTCTAGCACCCCCTCCAGGGACTCCAAAAAGGGTGGGTACTCTGAACTGCTGTTCGGTGCATACGCACAAACAACAGTTAGGACCCGTCCCCCCACCCGAAGGCGAAGGGAGGCTACCCTCTCGTCCACCGGGGTAAACCCCAATGTACAGGCTCCAAGTTGGGGGGCAATAAGTATACCCACACCTGCTCGGCGCCTCTCACCGGGGGCAACTCCAGAGTGGTACAGAGTCCAGCCCCTCTCAAGGAGATTGGTTCCAGAGTCCAAGCTGTGCGTCGAGGTGAGTCCGACTATATCTAGCCGGAACCTCTCAACTTCGTGCACTAGCTCAGGCTCCTTCCCCTTCAGAGAGGTGACATTCCACGTCCCAAGAGCCAGTTTCTGTAGCCGAGGATCGGACCGCCAAGGTCCCTGCCTTCGGCCACCACCCAACTCACACTGCACCCGACCTCCTTGGCCCCTCCCATAGGTGGTGAGCCCATGGGAAGAGAGTAGCTTTATTTATTTACTTATTTTTTTAACAAATGAAAGTTAACCTATAGCATTATACATTTTAATATACATCTCCCTTAATTAAAATATCAATTAAGTATAAACCTACAGAGCAAAATCGCCTCTGTTGCTTTATCACTATAAGATTTAATTTAACCCTTAAAAAGTATTTGAAAAGCATATATATGGATGTTGAGTCTACTGCATACATCAACCTAAAAAATTGGTTGACTTTAATTTTATCAGTCATATCCACTTAAAACAGAAAGTTGGTCTGTCAACTAGTAGCTTACTCATTTTACTGATTATGTAGGTACTGTATGTCCTGTTGGATGGAAATGTGAACAAGGCAAGATATGCTTGAACATGGTCTCAACATAGCAAAAGCGAAGAGATGGGTGCTGGAAAATTTCTGTTAATGTTGATGTCGAAGGATCAGCCAAGGTCACAGATTCGTCTGATAGTCAAGAAGCACCACCTCAATTGTTAACTAATGTTACTAGGTTCTGTTAAAGCCGGTAAGCCACGCATCTTTGCAGTTCACTGGTACAGCAGACACAGTACACAGCTGGATTATCGAACATCGAAAGATTTTTTCTTTTTTGCCAACAATGTGCATGTATTTTTGTGGTAAGTTAATTGAGAAGAAATTCATTCCTGGATTCAGAGGCTAAAAATGTGCAGATCAGGGATGTTCAAAACATTTGTCAAGTGGAACTTGGGTGACAGCACTTTGTAAATATACAAATTACAAGAAATTCCATAACTGCTGCCAAAAACGAATCAGTTTGTTTACTGTTATATAACGTTACTGTTCCAAATTATAACATGGTACTTGGGCATTTGTGCCTTGTGATAGGGTGGTGCATTATACGTATGATCAAAAGGTAGTCAGTCAGTGTATTTTCACCATTTGTATTTGTACTTAACTTAGTGTTAACAATAATGCATTCAAATTAGATGTTGATATAACTGGTACTTTATGACCTCAAAAATGATAGGTTTTTTAAAAATGAATGTATAGTTAACAATAATAAAAACAACATTAGGTTCTCTCATGAAAACTTTAGGCCCATCCTTTTATGGAACTCTGTTGAAATGTTGCTCCTTCTTGGACTTCTGTATCTTATCTCTTGAAAAGAGAGTGACAATATTTAGGGTATGCTGCAATTCTTTCTGCTTTGACCCTGGGAAATGTTTTCCACCTTTATGGATGTAATCTGTGTCTCCATTTTGTTACACTTAAGTATCTGAAGTCAGTCTGCAGGCTATTGTTTCTCAGCAATAAAAAGAAGGCTGATGACTTGCCTGTAATAAAGCAATCATATTCCTGCTTGTTTGTTTAGTTGTGTTGCTTTAATGACAAGACCTTTGTACCTGGAGATACCTGGACTGATTTTTTTTTTCTCAACTAAATTTCCTCGTTACCACAAATTATAACATAGCATTATATTCTCAAGGTCGGTTAACGTAATTCAGGATCATGGCGTACCGGAGGTTTTCCCAGCAGTAATGGGTGCAAGCTAGGAACCAGCCCAACACAGACACACCACTCTAGACACAGAAACACACAGGACTGTGTGTAGATTCGCAAATTAACCTAATCTGAACAGGAGGACAGCCATAATACTCAAAAGAAAACTCACAGACACATACAGCAACATGCAAACCTAGAATCCATGTGGAAGTAGTGCTAATCACTGCCTCGTGACACTCACTTATATTATAACAGCTGTAAAAATATAATAGGAACTTTCATGGAAATAACATTTGTGTAAACTTGCACAATTCGGGCTCTGTATTGGAAGTAAAGGATAAAGGAAAAGAGTGCTGAGAGGAAATTTAAAGAAATAAAAACAAAACTATTTTTAAATCTTGAACAAACATTTTCTTTGACGATATTCATCTACCTTTGATGTTCAAACCCATTTCTTCTGTTGTGCCCATAACAGGAACTCAGAAACAGCTTGGCTAGGCCACAGCCCAGCGTGTCTCCCTGGCTTAGGATTTCTAAGCGGCCCCTTTCATTTACTCGCATATCTCGTATACTGGCACAGGGCTCACTGAGCATCCCCTAAGTTGTTACTGAATGGGCCCGGAGATGAGTGAGCTTTCATACGCCAGGACTAAAATTGTTTACTAAGCATCAGACTTTCATTGTCAAACACAAATGCCAAAGCACAGGGGTCTAAATGTAAGCAAAGTCGAAAAGGAATTTCCAAAGTTCTTTACCAAAAAGCTCGAGTGTAACCAAGACTAGGAATCAAATTAAGAGACAAAGGCTATGAACTGTAACCAGTTTATCAAAAACTAAATGCTCTTGACTATGATCTTTCAGAATCAAATTTTTAATCTCAGACAAACAGCTAATGCATTGTGCTGACATTTTTAGCTCACTTTCACGTAGCGCCTCCTGAAAGATGACAACTCGTAGCAACTGTGACGGAATCCCTTGAAAAGCATTACGACTCAAAACTGCTGTTGTGACAAATGACAAAACTATTAACATGTTTCTCAAACTACAGGGTAAATTTGAAAAACTTTTAAAATCACATTTGTTAAAAATTAATCTTTATAAGCATGCACATCAAGTTCATAACAAAAAAGGTGAAAAAAAATGTAACTGGTTTGTAACACAATTTAATTAATTCCTGAGGGTGATATGGCTCACAGTAACATACTGTACCAGTGCATACTCCCCAACCTGACCTGACCCAAGTCATACACAGGTTGTTAATTCTTTAGTGGCACATAAGGGCCCATTGAAGAGGAAATAATTAGATAGATAGATAGATAGATAGATAGATAGATAGATAGATAGATAGATAGATAGATAGATAGATAGATAGATAGATAGATAGATAGATAGATAGATAGATAGATAGATAGATAGATAGATAGATAGATAGATACTTTATTAATCCCAAGGGGAAATTCACAAATTCTTAGAGAATGGAGTGAAAATAATGGATAGAAATTTTCTTCAATTACATGTTATAGTTAAAAATCCATTTTCCAACCCGCTGAATCCGAACACAGGGTCACGGGGGTCTGCTGGAGCCAATCCCAGCCAACACAGGGCACAAGGCAGGAAACAATCCCGGGCAGGGTGCCAACCCACCGCAGTTATAGTTAAAAATGCTTTTTGTTACTCATCATTTTAAAACATGGGTGTCAAGTTCAGAACCTGGAGGGCCCTAGTTGCTTTTCATTCCAGCCACAATTATTGGGTACAGATTTTCCATGCAATCATCTAATCAGTGGTGCAATGCATAGAATCGCACAGATACTGTACATGTCAGGAGCTTCAATTAATGTACACATCAAACAGAATAGGAAAACATATGATCTCAGTGATTTTGACCATGGCATGATTGTGGTGCCAGAAAGGCCAGGCGGGTTTTAATATTTCTTTAAATGCTGAGATTTTCATGCACAACAGTCTCTAGAGTTTACTCAGAAAATAAAACACATCTAGCGCACAGCAGTTCTGTGCCTTGTTGATGAAGGGGGTTAGAGGAGAATGGCCAACTGGGGTGAGCAGAAAAGCATCCCAGGAGGCACAACATGTCAGACCTTGACGTGAATAGGCTACAAAAGCAGAAGGCCATGTCGGGTTCCACTCCTGTCAGCCAAGAACAGAAAGCTCAGGCTGCAATGGGCACCGTTTCCAAAACTGGATAGCTGAAGACTGGGAAACAGAGTGGCCTGATGAATCTCAACTTCTGCTGAGGCACACAGATTGTGACGTGTGAGTCCCTGTCTTGCACCCCAAAACACGAAGCTTGAAACAGGAACAGCACAGTTATTTATTGTAGCGGGATCTTCCACTCTCCTATACACAGACATAGCAATCAGACAGAGTCGTGGCCAGGTTAGTGGCCCTGCAGTTATAATGTTCCTTGCATCACCCATTGACGGCAGGTGCTCATAGCGCAACTGCGATCTTTTCGGATTTGTATTCGAGGCGAGCTGCTACAGCACTGTGAGCCCACCGTTGCCCCGGCAACTGCTAAACTTTCTTCCACAGATGCGGCGATCGCGCTTCAGGACGCTCTTCGGCATGTCGTGCTGTTGGGGAAGTCCCAAAAGAGTTTAGAAGATGGTAGGACCAGAATTTGGCACCCAACAGCATGAATCCATGTGCCCAACCTGCCTTGTGTCAATAGTCCAGGCTGATGGTGGTGATGTAATGGTGTGGTAAATGTTTTCTTCGGCATAATTTGGGCCTGTTAATATTAATGAGTCATTGCTTGGATTCTATTAACCTTGTTGCTGACCATGTGCATCCTTTAAAGGCCACAATTTAAACATCTTCTAATGGCAACTTGTGCCAAGCAACAGTCATCTCAAACTAGTTTCATGAACTAGTAGCCTTTCCATTCATCAGATCTGAATCCAGTAGGGCACCTTTGTGATGTGGTACAGTGGAAGATTCACAGCATGAATGTGCAGCTGACATTTCTACAGAAATTACATGTTGTAATCATGTCAACATGGACCAGTGCCTCAAAGGAATGTTTCCTCCATCTTGTGGCATCCATGCCACAAAGAACTGAGGGTGTTTCAAGAGCAAAAGGAGGCCCCATCTGGTATTAGTACAGTGTTCCTAACAATGTGCTCAGTGAGTTTTCTTGTCACAGCACTCAGTGACTGCACCCAGTGAAATGCACTATACAAAATAATAAATAATCTGATTCTCTTCATAAGTAACTAAATACTATGACTAACAAAACATATTAAAATGAATTGATTTTAGCTAACATTTTTTAATTGTTCCATTTTCCTTTACCTCTTTCAGGGCGAATATCGAATAAAGTCGATATTCAGGGGCAGAGGGTAAAACAAAGCTGAAAACATCGATAAAACTCACCATTACATTATAGGTAGACCCTTTTTGCTAGAAGGACTGTTAGACTCGTTAACTTGATGTCGAATCCCTACATGTGTGTTAGAAGTGTATACTAAACATTGACATCAGGCGAAAAATGTGAAGCAAATGTGCAAATCAAAATACTCCATGTGTATTATTTATATTTTGCATATCATTGCTGAATCGGACTCTGACTTATCGAACGATTTTGATGCAAGTGATCTAGAGATCAAAAATGCAAATCAGGAGCCTGCATCAGCTGATCAGTCCACAGCTGATCGTGTAGCTCACGCGCCTACGGCAATGTTCACCTTGGAGGACTACACAGACATCAATCTGTGGGAGGCAAGCTGGGTACTGTACTTCATCAAATGACACGGCCTGTTAGTGAACCAGCCACTTGACTACTTCAAGCTATTTTTTCCAGAAAATGCCTTTCATCTTGAGTGATGAGACAAACTGGAATGTAATAATTATGTGAAATTATGTACTGTAGAGGCTCATGGGACATAAATCTGAGTGACATTTGTTGTAAATAAGTATTTTATGTTGGTTTATATCCAAAACAATTGCTTTGTGTGCTTTTTAGATGAGTTTTTTGGAAAAATATTGGGCCCTGGCAAATAAAAAAGCTAGCCCTAAAAGAGCTATCAGATGATAATGAGAAACCAAGTATATCAACAGATAACAACATTAGCCTGATCCCACTTGCACCTTGCATTCACTTGTATCTATCATACAATATCTGTCTGATTAAGATATTTGAAAAGAGAAACGTTGAAGGTCTGAGAAATATTGATCTGCTCTGGTTCACAAAACATTTAGATGATACAGAAAATCAGTAGTGGAAATGTGTGGCGTGGTAGAAGGAGGGCACTAATCTAGCAATTACAACACAAATTGGTTGGAGTGAAAATCATGGCCCTCCAGGACCATTTGAGACCCTTCAGTTATCTTGTCACTTTCCTTGGTTTATGTCTCATTATTGTTTGGCTGCTAGTAATCAATAGTTTTCAATCTTAAAAAGGAAGTCAGTTAAAATTAAGGTGAAAGAAGCGTGTACCAGCAGCAGCAGTAATTGGATACTAATTAAAAAATGGGCTGAAACAAAAACCCTCCAGGATGTGAGTTTGAACATTCCTGTGTTAAAAGGCAGTATACCGTATATAACATGTGTTTGCCTAAAAAGACATCATCATTTAAAACTGAAATCATATATTTAATACATTTGCTTTGTTTCCTAGTATTGAGAAGCTAAAATAAATTAATCCATTTTATTATCAAGGGTCACTGGATCGTGGAGTCTAAAATTAATCAGTTACAAACAGAGCAATGGTTTATTATTAGGCACACTCACTTACACAGCCACACTGGGCAAATTCATAATTGTCAATAAACATAAAAGCGAGTGCTGGGAATGTGAGAGGAAACTGCGTCCCTGGAGGAAACGTGGCGAGAACACACAATGCACACCAGTCTGGAATCAAACAATCTGAGGCAGCAGCCCTGCCTGCTGGGCGGCCATGCTGCCTACAAAGTAAATGATAAGATGTGCAAACTTTCTAGATGAGGAAACATTAGATAATACAGTATGTGAAACTTCAATATATGAGGAACATAAGCTCAGTGTTAATTTGGGCAGATACAAAAAGAGGAAAAGTCTAGCTTTTCAGCATACACCTACTGTACATCTCTGTACGATGTTAAAATTACACCATTTTTTAACTAAACTGAAATAAAAAGAAAAACATTCATTTAAAGTATTGCCACACAGACTCAGAGTCACAGTTTCTTTTAGATCATTGGAAAAATTCTGATCCGAAAAGGCTATTCAGCCAATCATAGCTCGCCAATCCGATCCACTGTCACGTATATGCGAATGGAAATCGTCTTCCTGGCTTGACCGAGGTAATTGATACCACTCCAGGACAAAAGGAGGCACTGTTGCTAATGGTATCTTCACTTTCTGCCACAGCTCTGAGAAGACGCCCAGAGAGGGCAGCCGGACCTGGTTGTGACACTCAGAGCAGGCCCCGTCCCTTCCAGTTGGGACGCCACATAAAAGGGACGGCTCTGGATGATGGTATTTCAATTTTCAATCAGGAGTCAACACCAAATGAGCTCCCATGTGTAGATCTGGCAGCTAGAAACTAGAACAGAGAACTCCGTGTGGGCTGATTTTGTGGTCAGTGTCCGTTCTGATGTGCCATTGTGCACCCTTTTGCTTTTTGCTTCGTTTTGTTTTGTTTGGTGATAGTGGATGAACAATCCAATATTTGTTGTATTCTTCTTCAAGTGACTTTGCTATGAATACTTGGCTGCCACCAGTCTGCTTTTCATTTGTTAACTTTTCTCACACCTCCTGTTTAAGTTCTCAAAACCAAAAAATGCAGCAGCACAGCCTCTAGATATTTATATGAATGAGAAATTTCAATTTTTGATTTTTAGTAAATTTCAAATGTTTCTGAAAACATTTTTACTTTATCAGTTTAGGTAATTGAGTGTAGATTGAACGGCAAAAATGGCACATGTATTCATTCTAAGTGACAGATTGAATGGGCTGGGTTCAGGAATGATTGCCTGTCTGGCCGGGTGGCCATTGTGGATAGTCCTCAGTTTCTGTCCCATTCAAGATTATCAAATAATGGATGGACAAGGGACTAGTGGACCTTTTGTCTATCACCATGAAAGGAGGTAGTGCTCCACTGGCTGAAACCCAGTAAGGACACTTGCAAGGTTGCCTGGGTATTGTAGTCCAGAGGGGTGATCCTGTCAGGGTCCTTGGGCACTGCAGGGGGCTCCAGTGAAGAATAGACATCACTTTTTTGGAGAGCTTCTGTATGACCCTGTAGATGGCACACAGGATCGACAGACATCCCAACAAGGAGTCAGGGAGATCCCTTACCTGGACGGGAGGCTCTGAGTGAACAGAACGGCATCCTGGCCAAGAAAGGGAAGGGTGTTACACCCGGACAATGCTGCCCTAACAGATGGACTGACACCATGAGCAGAGGTGAAGATCTCTTACCCAGGAGGAAAGCTCCAGATAAATAGACAGGCATCCCAACCGGACATGTGCATAATACTTTCCCTAGTTGGGATAAAAGAAGACAGGGAAGGACCGCTTTTTAAGGGGTGTTCATTCCCCCTAGGTACTAGATGGCAGCAGCCTTCCATATCGGTGCCCGTTTGGGTACCAGCAAGGAATGCTGGGAGTTGTAGTCTGGCAGCACAGCCCTGCTGGGGTCCATGGGTGCTGCAAGAGGGTCGTGCAGGGAGAAGTGCTCCCACCTATATCAGACTTTCATATGATCCAAAATTACTTCCAGTGGTGCAGCAGCCCTGGCACATAAAGTAATTCCATGTCCTCAATAAAAGGGACCGCACGCCCTTATCCAGGCGAGTCGGAGCTGGGAGGAAGGAAAGAAACATTTGACTGGAGGAGGGCAGTGTGGTGAAGAGAAGAGAAGTGAACTGTGAAATAATAACTTGTGCTTGTTACTTCTGGAAGTATTTTGTAATAAAACATTCTTTATTTGAACCCGGGATTGTGATTGTGTCTTTGTGTTTAGGGTTTGGGACTCACTGGTACCCCGGTTCCATCACAGATGGCATGCAATGCTGTGACATTGCAAGTGCTCCCAGGTCTAACACAGAAGGATCCACCCTGCTTCATCAGAAGGTTAGAGTTGGGAGGCAGTCGGCAAAAGCTAATGTGGAGGAGTGAAAGGAGATGGAAGAAGAAGAGAAGGGGGCTTTATTAATGAGAAATATTGTGTTGGGTTGTTAAAGAAAGACTGTGAACGTGTCTCTGGGTAAAAAATGTGTTTGGTGGAGTTGTGTCTGGTGCTCAGGACTCAGTGGTATCCCCTTGTGGTCAAACCATTTAAAATTAAATTTACTGCACAATAAAGTATAAAGAAAATGAATGGGTCTGATAACTTTCTGAATCTACTGTATTCAGGTCAATGACCTGAGATTGCAAGAAACTGACAGATGCTGCCGAGTCACCCAAACACCGCAGGCTACCATAAAGACTTGAACAAGAACTGGCAGAGCACACATTCCAAGGTTTAGTAGATTTTTACATGATGCCATACTTTGAAGTCTGTTATTTATTTATTTATTTTCCAGAAAGACATAGCTGCAATAGCTTTGTAGAAGCTCATGATCTAATTCCCCACTGTTGAAGGGGGTGCCATTTGAGCCCTCCACCATGCCTTTATGTTCCAATGATTTTGACAATTTACACGTAATTATGCATGTTGCCAGGCTTTATCAAGACATATGGAATACAGATTATGTCTGTTGCACTTCAATTTATTAATACTATATAAACTATACAATTTTTAAATACTATATTTCACAATCTTAGTCACAACACCTACTACAAAATAATCATTCTCAGCACGCCAACATATTAAAACCTATCACTGTGAGACAATGACTCAGAGATGGCGTTATGATTTGATGTGTGTCCATACACACAGGGTAGGTGATTTCTCAAGCAAAATGACTTCTACTGCTACTAACAAGTATGCTCATCAAGTACGAAAAAAATAAGAAAATTTGCAGTAAATCTGAAGGATGTAACTACTGATGCTAATTCTGTCATTACTGTTTTAGTGGAGATGAATACATGTCGTAATTTATTAGCATATGCAATAAAGTGTGAGTGGAAATTGGTAGGGTTTGCATGCATCCTGCCATTCTGCAGAGATTTTCCTTTATGGTTATTGTAATGCTTACTTCAGTGATGATGAATATTTGACATTTTTTTACTAAGTATTGGGCCTCTTGATAAGCCATGCCTCTTTTATAGTCTGTACTCCTCAACTATTGAAGAAAACTTCAGTTTTGATGCTTTGTTAAATCAATGCTTATTTTATTGGTTCTCTGCTTCATGAATATTTTAAGATTAGTACATCATGACATCTTTACATTTTATTCACCTGCTTGTTTACTCTTGACCTAAACAGTCTGAGGTTTGTCTGTTTTTTGCTTTAAATTCAAACAGCCAATGCCTCATTCTATTTCTTTTTTTTATGTCAGGTTCAGCTGAGTCCTTTATGATGAAGACCCCATGTGAAAGAGCTCAAGAGTACTGATGTGTTGATAAGACATTCAAGTAAGTATTTCACTGTACTCTGTACAACTGACAATAAACTTGAACTTGACTAGTGTTTTAAGGAAAATGCCATATGCCTGGAGGTATTCATTACAGTATTCTATTGAACTACTTGCTATATATTTGGCTTTGCTCTCCAGTAGTTTAAGTACAATGTAACTGTCCTACGTATCTGACAGTAGTTTGTGTTATGTTTCAGCCTGGCTTAAATGTAATTTCATATATTTTGTTAATTTTATTGTTATTTCAATGTCTTTATTGTGCATACAGTATGTTTTGCAGAAATGTATTTGGTTATGTGCCCTGTCTCCTTAAGATAGTGTTCAAGTAGAGGAGCCACCATAATGATTCACTTTACTGATTTGATTTTTCAAATTACACGTTTAAGCAAATTGATTCATTTGATTGGTTTAATTCATGTTTTCACTGATTGTGAAGTATTCAGAGCTGGTGGCAGTAAAAAAATGAGGGGTTCCCTATTGAATGAATTGCATTGCAAATATACAATTAAATAACATAAACAATTAAAATATTAAATTATTTACATGCTGATAATTCATATCATATGTCACTGTCCTGTTCTTGAGCACAAAGCATGACAGTTGAAATGCATAATTAAAATAAGACGACAGAAATTAAATGAATGAGAATCGTGTGCCTCGTTCTCGGTTAATGATCCAGTATGGAAATTAAATGAACAAGGATCATGCGATTTGTTCTAGCATAGTGATTCAGTTCACAAATGAAATCAATGAGAATCAGGTAATAATTTGGCTTGTGAATTAAATCAATGAGAATCATATGATTTATTCTTGGGTAATGATTCAATTTTTGAATCCAATGAGTTAGAATCACTCTTTTTCAGGTAATGTTTCAGTTTCAACTCAAAAGAATCAGCGATTGATGCATGATATGTGCAGTCAATGAACCATAAAAAGTGTGCATTATCTGCTATGTGCTGTATCAGCGCGTACTCCTAACCTCTCTCTCTCTCTCTCTCTTTCTCCATTGTGCCTACGTGACCACACAGTAATACCCCAACTATTCCGAAACAATTTTTGCACTGATTTGTGTTTTTTGTATCTCACACCCTCATACACATTTATCGTAAGAGAATCCCTTATCTATGATGGACCATTCGATCCAAAGAAAATATGAAGCTGGTTTTAAATTAAATGTTGTTGAATTAGCAAAAGAAATTGGTAACTGCACTACTGCAACAAAATTCGATGCATCTGAGAAACTGATGCGAGATTGGAGGAGTCAAAATGATGTAAAAAAAATAAATACGTGTCTCAATTTTGAACAAGCGTATAAGTCGGGGTCTGATTTTATGATCGATTTTTTGGGTTTCAAGACCCGACTTATATGTCAGTATATACGGTAAATGTTTCCTGTACTATTCCTCCAAACGCAGCATGATGTGTGGCTTGAATTTTCACTCGTCAAAGCTGAGAGGGCAGATTCTAGCCAGTGCTGTGTTTTAATTGGTGAGTTATCGGTACACTGAACTTATACTTTTGGCCATCAAATGCCATATTTACAGCAGACATTTCAGAAACAGGCCCCTAATGATGAATTTGGAGTTTATGGAATTAAAGTAGCTGCTTCACTCTATGGAATTAAAGTAGCCGCTTCACACAATAATTCTGTGCAACTTTTTCTTGCACTTGTAATTGACGTGCACAGACCTGACTATGAGGATATATTTGAGCCACAGGATTCCCAAGTCAAGCAGAAATGTGCACTTCCACTCTGCAGGCAATTCAAAAATAAAAAAAAAGTATTCATTAGTTCTAGTTTGTGTCCATTGGTTGTGTTAGAGAGGTAGCACAGCTAGTACTCTGTTATTTTGTTAAAATATCTTCACAGACTACCATTGATTACGCAAATACTTTTGCCACAAAGTTCGGTTAAGAGTATTTCACGTATGGCTAGTCCTGCTTACTGTATGCTAGAAAGGTGATATTTCTCTTCCTAATTTACAGTAAATGGCAGGTGGAAAGATGTAACCAAGATCAAATCAATAATAGTTTATGTGGAACATTTTCCCATTTGAATTCTTCCCAACTTTTGCTATTATGTAAGCCGAAATAGTTTCAGACCTGCACAAACAAACAGAAGTTAACCCAGCCAACTTTTAATGGTAATCTAATTTAAAAAAATAAAAAGGCTGTGATATTTGCTTCAAGAACGAGGCACAATTCTGCCACTTCTTTTAACCGTGCAGGTGGCACAGTGGTAGCTCTGCCACTTCGAAGTAAGAAGATTGTCGGTTTGCATCCTGGGTCCTCCCTGCGTGGTAGCACTTTGAGTAGTTAGAAAAGCATATATAAATGTCAAGAATTATTATTATTTGGAAAAGATGTGAAAGCATTGTTTTGTACTTTCCACATCTTCTACTCATACTGGTAGACACTTTTACTTTATACACGTACAGTTAAGTCCATAAATATTTGGACAGACAACTTTTTTCTAATTTTGGTTTTGTTCATTACTACAATGAATTTTAAATGAAACAACTCAGATGCAGTTGAAGTGCAGACTTTCAGCTTTAATTCAGTGGGGTGAACAAAACGATTGCATAAAAATGTGAGGCAACTAAAGCATTTTTTAACACAATCCCTTCATTTCAGGGGCTCAAAAGTAATTGGACAAATTACAGAACTGGAAATAAAATGTTCATTTCTAATACTTGGTTGAAAACCCTTTGCTGGCAATGACAGCCTGAAGTCTTGAACTCATGGACGTCACCAGATGCTGGGTTTCCTCCTTTTTCATGCTCTGCCAGGCCTTTACTGCAGCGGCTTTCAGTTGCTGTTTGTTTGTGGGCCTTTCTATCTGAAGTTTAGTCTTCAACAAGTGAAATGCATGCTCAATTGGGTTAAGATCAGGTGACTGACTTGGCCATTCAAGAATTGTCCAATTCTTTGCTTTAATAAACTCCTGGGTTGCTTTGTCTGTATGTTTTGGGTCATTGTCCATCTGTATCATGAATCAATTTGACTGCATTTAGATGGATTTGAGCAGACAGTATGTCTCTGAACACCTCAGAATTCATTCGGCTGCTTCTGTCCTGTGTCACATCATCAATAAACACTAGTGTCCAAGTGCCACTGGCAGCCATGCACGCCTAAGCCATCACACTGCCTCCACCGTGTTTTACAGATGATGTGGTATGCTTTGGATAATGAGCTGTTCCACGCCTTCTCCATGCTTTTTTCTTGCCATTGTTCTGGTAGAGGTTGATCTTGGTTTCATCTGTCCAAAGAATGTTTTTCCAGAACTGTGCTGGCTTTTTTAGATGTTCTTTAGCAAAGTCCAATCTAGCCTTTCTATTCTTGAGGCTTATGAGTGGCTTGCACCTTGCAGTGCACCCTCTGTATTTACTTTCATGCAGTCTTCTCTTTATGGTAGACTTGGATATCGATACGCCTACCCCCTGGAGAGTGTTGTTCACTTGGTTGGCTGTTATGAAGGGGATTCTCTTCACCATGGAAATGACTCTGCAATCATCCACCACTGTTGTCTTCCGTGGACATCCAGGTCTTTTTGCGTTGCTGAGTTCACCTGTGCTTGCTTTCTTTCTCAGGATGTACCAAACTGTAGATTTTGCCTCTCGTAATATTGTAGCAATTTCTCGAATGGGTTTTTTCTGTTTTCACAGCTTAAGGATGGCTTCTTTCACCTGCATGGAGAGCTCTTTTGACCGCATGTTGTCTGTTCACAGCAAAATCTTCCACATGCAAGCACCACACCTCAAATCAACTCCAGGCCTTTTATCTGCTTAATTGATAATGACATAACGACGGACTTGTCTACACCTGCCCATGAAATAGCCTTTGAGTCAATTGTCCAATTACTTTTGAGCCCCTGAAATGAAGGGATTGTGTTCAAAAAATGCTTTAGTTGCCTCTCATTTTTATGCAATCGTTTTGTTCACCCCACTGAATTAAAGCTGAAAGTCTGCACTTCAACTGCTTCTGAGTTGTTTCATTTAAAATTCATTGTGGTAATGTACAGAACCAAAATTCGAAAAAAGTTGTCTCTGTCCAAATATTTATGGACCCAACTTAATGCTTACTCTAATTGAGGCATGGGTGAGTAACAGCCATCCATCTCCTAAACCAGAAACAAGAGAAAGCTTTGAAGACATGTCTATCCACTTACAACATTGGCTAGTTGTTGGATGTCAACCCACTGAAGGTGTGCACCACTCCACCTGACTTAGCAGCATACTGGCTAATGAGAGAAGTGTCAAGGTAGACATCAGTTGGCATCATTTACCACTGGTACATTACCAGCAACAAGATTCTGGTAAGAAATGGTGCAAACCAATTGGAGGACATTGTAATACATGTAGCCGGACACATTCTGCATCTGGACTTGAGGCATTCTGAAACTTGATGATAAAAGAAAAAAGTGATAGGCTGCTCAGAATCTTGTAAAATAATGTTCACACAAAATTTGAAAAAACTTTGGAACCATGAGGGAAGAAGCCGAAACCTGTCACAGGTAATATCTCTGTAGAACAAGCAACAGGCTCAGTTTTGTGTCTGACCAAGAAGATTAAAGCATTTGATAGTGTCAAAGAACCCCTGAGGCAGTATACTGCAAGGAAATCCAAAAAATGCATCTGGAGATTTCTTGAGGATGCTTGGCTGGACAACTACCATATGAAATCCAACAGCAAACAGAACCAACAAAAAACGTCAACACTGTCAAGAAAACGAAAAGATGGGAGCTTCTAGAGGCAGTATGTTTGAATCTGGAGTCCATTCACCTGGAAATCTTTTTAGTTAGTCAGATAGGTTTGGTTTAATAAAAAAACAATCCAAGACTTTCAGCAAAAAATATTTATTTAAGATTTTCAAAAAGACTTAATTTCATAAGGTTTATTTCTACTTATATTAGAAATGCTTGAAAATGTCACCAATGCTAAGAACATATCTAAGAAACATCAGCTGTGAATATAACCAGCTTGCTGAGCAGCTGAGACTCTAAAACAGAGCCAGTGTATCTCAGTATACAAAACAAGTGGACAAATACTGACATAACATTCTCAAATGTCACAGGAGGCTGAAGCCTATCAAGGTAGTACTAGGCACAAGGAAGGTAATGGCTCTGGACAAGACATAAGTCCATCACAGGGTCCATTCACATGCAGCCATTCACCAATTAATTTAGACTACACATCTTTACTGATGTTGGAGGAAAACCAGAGAACCTGGAGGTCGTAATGGACAATATACTGGATCAACCAGTATACCAGATCATATTCTTCTTTCAGTATGGCTTTAATAGGAACTGGTTTACTGGTATACTAAAAATTAAGAGCAATGTGTCGGTGCATTCATTTTGAATTAATTTACCAATCAAGAAACAGCACCTGCTAGAGCCCACCCTCTTAACATTGATGACTTATTTCATGTTGTGTGTGGAGTCACTGAAATAAATCAATGAAATAACTGAACAAATGCATACAGAAAAAAACAGCAAGAAACATATTTTGTGACACATGTAATTATTTATACTCATATTTCATGTTGTTATTATTTAGTTATTGTCACATATCACTGTATTTTTATTTATTTGTGTATTTATTTAATTTTGTCTGATATATTTCTTGTGTCTTTTTGTATGGACTTTAACGGTATTACCCAGAGGGATGTGCAGTCAATGCAAAGAGGAAGGAGTGAAGAATCTAATTTCTTTAGTGTTGCGCTTATTTGGTAGTAGCTCCAGTGAGCAAGCAAACGTGTCAGGAAAAAAAACAAAAAACAAAAGTACTTTTTGATTTGAGGGATGGGAAAAACTGTCATCGGCTCTTTTGAAATAGCAGAGTGTTAGTAAGAATTTCAACAGGCCAGAGTGCATAATTAGTCAGTAGTACATCTCTCTATTATAAAAAAAACATTCTGAGTGGAGACGTGATTTTCTCGGAGATATGACAAAGAAGGAGACAAACGGACAGCTACAGTACAGACTTTTAAATGTTCGATGCGCTGCGCAACAGGCAGATCACGCAGCACGGCAGAAGCAGCAGCAGCACCGAGCCAAATGATTGAGCATAGAGGAGGTCAAACAAGTGTATTTGTTTCTCATTGTATCACTGTTTAAGAGGGGGTTTCAGAGGAGCGACCGCATCTCCGTAGCATGCGTTCAGCCCCCCATTTCACAATGCGAGAGGCAGAGACGCGAAGTGGTTGGAACATAGCGTGCCTCGGAGTTGGGTTTGGGGGGGAAATAACTAATTCACTACTGCTTTATTACTGGCAAATATCAAGAAATAAAAAACGAATGAAATGAAAATAACAATCTGTTTAAATTGTATATCCAATTAACCAAACCCGTGGGTGGGCAAGCAAAGCGAGCAGGGGGCAGAGCCCCCTTTATTAAAAAATACATTTCTGTCAGAAAACTTCATACAAATACATTATACCCGATATCTACTGAAACCAACTCTATCTGGAAGAAAAGCAACACAAATGCAGGAAGAACATACAAACTTTCCATGGATACAAATGACAAGCATGTGTTTTTTAAGGCAAGAAGCTGGATCCATGAGGAAGCTGCGCTAAGCACTGTGCCACACGTCTGTTACATTATCATTTTTAAACTCTATAAATGATTCACAATCTGCCAACACTAAACTGCCATAATATTAACATGGGCAGCTAATCCTGCATCAAACTATGAGACAGCTGAGATCTTCTGACTCAAATTCTTCTCCACATCCCAAAAGTTTAACTCAAACTTTTATCAAACATTCTTTTAGTATGCTGAGTTTTGCTTCCTGCCTGATCAATGTTGTAACTACATTTCTCACATTCACAGTCTGAAATAGGTGACAGTAATCTTGCATTATGCTTTCAGTTAAATTTGCTTATTTTATCAAGGTCTGCGCTTTTCCAGTATCTATGCAGTGTCCATCAATACTGCATTCTTGTTTTTATTTGTACTATTGTATTAATATCAGCTATGTTTACTTTGGCTTAACCTTGCTTACTTACAACAGATGCCTTATGATAGCGTATGATGATAATAGTGCTGGATACAATACGGATTAACTGACTGAGTACATTACAGTGGTCCACAAGTGGTCAGCTTGCCCATATGCCAATGTTTCCACCTTATTTTATCATCATTCCCCTTGCAGCACGTGTACTTTCAGCTATTGCATTTAATGTGCTTAGTGAGCCATTCCTGTCACGTTCAGCCACTTCCTGTGTAGCTCCTGCTGCTCTATGGCTCCCTATAATGGAGGGCCAGCCTTCTTTATTATCACTCCAGCAGAGGAAGTAGAACAATCATCTCCCATAAATGCTGTTTGTCTCTAAGTGACGAATCGCAAGCGGCACCTCTTTATAAGGTGATAACATAGTGCAAACAAACACATACTTTACAAAGCAAATGACATGAACAAATGTGAAACACTTTTTGTGCCTTTGTTTTAGGCACTAATATCACTTAGTGGAACCCCATAATGCTTTGAAAAAGTTACAAATAATACATGCAGGAAAGCTACATACTAGGCAGACTCTGCCATACATGCATAAGAGATGTTTTTAGCATATAATTCATTCTCAACATTGCACACACTACATACTGTTACATACACACTCTACACTGAAATGCATGCACTCTACAGTGAAATGCATATTGAAAAGACATTATATCTCAGACATTGTATAAATGTATAAAAAGTGAAAAACAGAATATGCATTCTGTACTAAAACTGAAAACTGGCAATTTCTGTTGAAACACTCCAGAGCAGGGGTTCTCATACTCAGTACTGGGGACCCCATGAGGCTGCAGGCTTTTGTTTCAGACAGATTCACAATCAGTGTTAATAATTGATCTCATTTAGTTAGCCGGTCTCTTCTCTTCTCTTCTCTTATTCTACATTCAGAAAAGCACAATACTTTTTTTTTACATTTAATAAATTTACATTTATTAAATATTTAGAAGTATTTCTATTTTTTTCAATATCTTTAGATGCTTAACTCATTTGTTTTCTATTATTTCAACATTTTTCTGTGCATTTTGCTTCTTTTGTTGTATCCTAATAATCACAATTACAAAGAAGCAGAGTAGACACTTGGGAGAACAAAACTGAATGATGAAAGACTACTTTAGTGTCAGACTGGCTAATTAGTAAATAATGGATTAAATAACCAGAAATCCTGGAAAAGAATACTGGAAATCAGGATGAAAATATTACTAAAAATTCAAAACTATATATAACTGCTTAGCAGTGTTGTTCAAGTTCAAACCTAACAAGAACTAACTCAAAGTTCAGTTCACAAAGATTAAAATGAAGACATTCACATTCATAGTTCACCATTTCGAATTTGAACTAGTTCATGTTCAGTTAATTGTGTATTTTTTAAGGAGTGAGAATAAATGATCCATGAGTTTAATTTTTACAATTTTGCATGCCTTATATTAGGCTATTACAGTGTTCTTGAATAAAATACAATAATTATGAAGACTTTTTATTGAGTTATACCCAGCAACAAACATGTATAACTATATATGCTAATATCCTCCCGGTCAAAACAGAAATTAAATAGATTCAAGTATACATATAAATTACCGCTCTATTTCCAACCGTGTGACACAAATGGTGACTGTGGGACCAGCATGTAGGTGAACTAACCTGTTATACTGCTGGTCAAAATTAATGTCACAAATTTCATGTCCAACGGGGAAAAATTTAAAGCGGCCTCGCGAAGTACAACAGTTTCCTAAAAGCGAAGGCGGAGCTTCACCGCTTGCTCGTGTCAGTGGGGGTGCAGCTTAAACACAAGCAGGCAGACACAGACAGTGCCTATTTCATTTTACATTATTCTTTCTGAATACAAATAAATGCCAAAAAATTTGTACAAAATAAATATTTGTAAAAATCCACTATTTGTGCTTATCTGAATACCATGTTCAGATTCTGATTCGGCTTCACCCAAAATTACAAGGTAAGGCAAAACATTTAATCTGAACCTAATCCAGATCCAGAATGTCACAGAAAACTGAACTAGCTCACTTTCAAGTTCTTCACTTGCAAATACGTTATGTTAAGTTCAACATTCTTAGAAAAATGAGCTTGTTAAATGAACACGCTGTTTTGAACTAGTTCATACAAAACACTGTTGCTTACTATGTTTTAATAAAAATGTAGCAAACTAAGTTTTGTACCTTTTACATTGACTCTAAAATACAGAAACTGTGTAATAACAGATCACTTTATTAGGCTAACAGTCCAATTAAAAAAAGAAGTTGGTTGGTGCAAAACCTGCAGCCACAGTGGGCCTCCATGACCGAGACTGAGAACCACTGCTCTGGAGAGAAATGTGTACTCTCTCTACTGAAAAGTAAACATTTTCTAGTAAGATTTTAGAGCATGCACTCTATTGAAACACCAACATACTATAATGTAATGCACACACTCAATATTTAAAGAAATAGACTGCCAGATGGTGAAGTGTAATTTATCACTCCAGAGAATACATTTCCGCTGCTCCAGAGTCCAATGCTGTTGTGCTTTACACCACTCCAACCAAGGCTTGGCATTGCATACATAATCTTAGTCTTGTGTGCTGCTGCTCAGCCATGGAAACCCATCTCATTAAACTCCTAATGTACAGTTCTTATGCTGATGTTGCTTCCAGAGACAGTCTGGAACTCTGTTGTGAGTGATGCAATAGAGGATTGGTGATTTTTTCCCATTATGCACTGCTTTGTGTCTGAGCAGATGTTACTCCTACATACTTCCACTACACAATAATAGCACTTATAGATGACCAGTGCAAATCTAGCAGAGCAGAAATTTCATACACTGACTTGTGGCAAAGGTGGCATCCTATGACAGCGCAATGTTTAAAGTCACTGACGTCTTCAGTGCGACCCATTCTACGGGCAATGTTTGTCAATGGAGATTGCATGGCTATAAGCTTGATGTGTTTGATTTGATACGTCTGATGCATTTCATTTGAAACACCTGAATTCAATTATTTGGGGGAGTGTAGACGTACCTTTAGTCACATATTGTATCTGTAAGGCAGAATGTCTAACTGTGGCATTACTATGCTACACTGTTGTGCTCCAAAAATATTCTAAGCTGACATCACCACCCTCTGAAGTGCTTTGCCATCCTGACCTGAGAAGGTGACTTTCAAAGATCCCTTACAGTCTTTGAGGATGGACTCCACTGTGCACCTACTGAATACAATGAACATGGACTGAGACAGAGGGGATTTACTCAAACATAAAATAAATGAAAGGCATTGGTGAGTCTTTTTGACAAAAGTTGTGATGTGTTTTAGCCATATTAGATTATCATTGAAAGTGATATTTTAAATCTTACATCTGGTTTCAGGGGTTGATATGGCTACTTTTTAAAATTCAATTATTTAAGCCTTTCCCAGTTGTTCATATATATTTTCCAGTTACTAATATCCTGTTTTGTATTTTCTATTTCCAATATCTTATGGTGGCTTTCTGCACTACTGTCAACTGGCCAAAGAACTCTACTGCTGTCTTTGATGGTGGAAAGGATGAGAGATACTACCACTATGATAATACCCACAGCATTGAATCATCTAATAGTTTTCAAGTAGATAATATTGAATTATCACATTTAAGTACTGCAGAATACAAGGTGGGGTTACATGTCATTCAGGCCTTGGAACCCATAGACCTTTATTTTCTCCAGTAACAACACCAGTCAGAGTTTTTATTTTTCTTTCCTCCATGGTTGTCTGACAATAGCATATGTTATCAAGTTGGACACTTATGTTTGGCTTTGTAACCATTAAAGAGTTAAAATTTATCTGAATAAAAGTGTAATTTAAGCCCGACATTAATTGGAATGTTTCTTCTGTTTTGATGCCATCGAGCATTTGTTTTTCTTTTCTTTTAAAGTTAATGGGGATGCCCAGGTTGGCGACCCAATATTTATTTTTGTCAAGTCTGTTATTCCATTTGGAAGGCCACAACATCACATTTAATTTAGATTAAGAGGTGACATGATTGAAGTGTTTAAAATTCTTGTTAAGGGTACATTTCACACAAACATTAGGAAGTTCTTTTTTACCCAGAGAACCATAGACACTTGGAATAAGCTACCAGGTAGTGTGGTAGACAGTAGGACTTTGGGTCTTTCAAAACTAAACTTAATGTTTTTTTAGAACTGAGTGGATAGGACTGGCGAGCTTTGTTGAGCTGAATGGACTACTCTCATCTAGATTGTTCGAATGTTCTGAAATTAGTGGACTTACGAAAGGACGATATCAGTTTATACAAAGTCACACTGATAATGTGTATCAGAGCAAAAATCAAGCAATGAGGTTGGTGAAATTTCTTGCAGACATTTAAAGAGCATTGTGTTCAGGCACAGGTCTGAGGAAGGTTGCAGCAAAAATCCGGCAGCATTGAAGGTTCCAAAGAGCACAGTGGCTTTCATAATTTTTAAATAGAAGTATGAAACAACCACAACTTGGCCAAACTGCGCAATCGTGGAAGAAGGGTCATAGTAAGAGATCTGACCAAGAATCCAATAGACACTCTGGCTGAGCACCAGAGAATCCATGTGGAGATGACAGAAACCTCCTGAAGGACAATCATCACTGCAACAATCCACTGATCTGGACTTTATGAAGAGAGACACATGAAAGCCTGAATGGACATTGCTAAAAGGCACATAAAAGACTCTCAGACTGTTAACACTAGAATCCCTGAAGCCTACCAAAAAACTTGTAATCCCAGGCCACCTTAAATTCCTTTGCACCACTCCATTAGCGTCGTTTGCTTTCCAAATGTGTCAATCAGCAAGCAGCCTGGTATCTCATTCTTTCCATCGCTGCAGCTCAATTCGGGCAAAAAGTTCTCCCAGCTCAAGTCTTTTTTATCTGAGTGTGAGGTGACTGGAGTTGTATAGGGTAAATAATATATCATTATTTGGAACACATGCATTTCATGTGTGTTCCGTGTCTACAATGATCTATGTAAATATAGAATGACAGGAAATGCAAGAAATGTTGAATGCATAACTAAAACAGAAAAATTTTTCATGTTATAGTAATAATGACAAAATTTTGACATGAAGTGTATAATGTGTGAACTGAAGTCCAAATATCAAACACTTTCACAAAAGGTGCAAGTATAACAAAACAAGTGCGTTTTTAATTCAGAATATAACTAAAACAAAAGAAATTAGGTTAGTGTACGACGCTGACACGACCGCTTGGGTGGTGCAGCGGTAAGGACTGCTGACTCATAATCAAGAGCTCACGGGTTTGAATCTGGCTGCTTCCCAGAATTAACGTTTTGAGTAGTGAGCTGCCCTTATTGTTGCTATTATTCAATAAAAACATACATTTGATTTGTAATCTGTAACAGTCAGTGTAAATGTAAGGTACTTTTAAAGGTTAGCATTTTTTTTCTTTTTTTCAGTTTTATTCTCTCAGTCACGTTCACACTCACCCCGATCTGACACTGCTGTTTTCCAATAAAGATGCACTGTAACAGAGATGAACTCAGATGAGGATGAGGGTTCTGCATTGGAGAAAGAGAACAGAAGCCCTCCCCACAAAAAAATGTCCACTCACACATAAGAACAACGCAGCTGCACCAGGCATAAAGGCGAAAGATGGTACCATTTGGATGCAGAAAGAGGTCAGCCATTGTCCTGCCAGTGAATGTACCACACACATGTAATTCAACAAAACAGCAGGGCTTACACAGCTTGTCAAGATATCGTGCAAAGTTCTGTTTGTGATTATGTTTCTTGATGGTCTTTATATGAAAACCATTTATATGTTACTTATATAAACGCCACGTCCAATGTGGCTTACTTATCTTCCTTCACCATAAAGTCACAAGTAGACTGCAGAGCCTCCTGTGTTTCATCGGCATGTGCATGCTGACAAAGTACATATGCAAAGCCACTCCTTATCCAGGAAAAGATCAGTTACGAAAAGTGTGACGGCAGCTTCCACCTGTAGCTATAGACTCTTCAGTATGCAAGCAACTCTACATGCTAGTATTAGTGCTTAGACACAGAACACACATGAAACGCATGTGTTCCAAATGATGATATATTATTTACTCTATACAGCTCCAAGCACCTCACACCCAGATAAACTTGAGCTGGGAGAACTAGCAGGCTGCTTGCTGCTTGTGACAAACAACACATTTACAAAACAAAAGACGCTAATGGAGTGGTGTGAAGGAATTTAACTCTTTTAGGGCAGATGTCGACTTTTGTCAACAGGAGGGGTTGAGGGCGACAATCAGCTGTTAATGGTGACAAAACTCACTGTTACATCACAGGTATTCCCTCTCTACTTGGAGGAATGTTAGACTCATTGACTGAGCATCTAATCCTTGCGTGTGTGTGAGTTACAAAATGTAAACAAATGTAAACAAAGGCAAGATGGCACTGACATCTCATGAGGGAGCGAAGGGAGTGCAGAAAATTAAATACTCAGCAGACGGTGTTTTGCGCATTATCGCTGAGTCGGACTCTGATTTTTCAGAATCTGATTTTGTTGACAGTGATCAGGAGATCGAGCAAAAGAGTGTGGAACTAGCATCAGCTGATCGGACACCACCCGATGCCAACCCAGCTGATCAGCTGCCAGCTGAGCGAATTCGCGCAGCCGACGCACCTACGGCAAGGTTCGTGTGGGAGGAATACCCGGACATTTATCCGTGGGAGCCAAACTGGCTTCCGGACTTCACAAGACAGCATGGCTTGCTATTGGACATGACAGATTACCAGCCACTGGACTACTTCAGGCTGCTCTCTCCTGATGCTGCTTTTCAGCTACTGTCAGACGAGACAAACAGGTATGCAGAGCAATTTTTTGAATTGCGGGCTGCGCTTGCACCGCATTCTTGTTTTTCAAAGTGGAAACCCACAACAAAAGATGAGATGAAGGGCTTTGTGGCATTACAAACAGAGATGGGACTAGACTGGCGATATAACTTCAGGGAGCATTGGTCCAAATGTGCTTTGTCCCCTGGTGATGTTGGATAGGTTATGCCGCGTGATAGGTACATGCTGCTGCAAAGTTTTATTCACTTCTGTGATAACCAGAAGCAAATCCCAAGGGGTGACCCCATGTATAAAGTTCAGCCTCTGCTTGACATTGTGGAATCAACATATAAACAATTCTATCAGCCTGGCCGTGATTTGTCTGTGCAGGATACAGGAAAGTATTTCTTTCAAAGAGAAAACTGTCCCTTGACAAGTTAGGTTGTGCTGGAGCTGCTTCAGGGCTATGAACATTTGGGTTATGTTGTGTACATGGACAATTTTTATACATGCCCAGAATTGTTAATGGAGCTACAGAGCAGGGGAATTGCAGCTTGTGGCACAGTGAGGGTGAACAGGAGACACAGGCCTTCACAGCTGAAGCCAGACAGGGTGAAGTTGAAAAGAGGTGACAATGCGGTTTTCATGCTGGCAGAAAACTTGGTGGCAGTGGCATGGCACGATGTTAAACAGGTGACTTGTCTCTCTACAGTACACACTAACAATATATGTGAGAAAGTGTCAACAACAGACAATTGAAAAGGAAACACCAGTGCAACAAGTATTGTAAGCAGTGCAATGTGGCAATACATGCAATTGGCTACTTTGAGCGATATCAAACTTTGCAGGACTTTGCTGTGTAACATGTATGTGATATGTATGTGAAATCATATAGTATGCAGGCTCATACAACATGCAAGACAGTAACATTTGTCAAAAGTAAATATTTTTTGCTGATTTGATATGTTAAACAATTGCTTTGTGTTCTTTTTTAAAAAAAAGTTAGTTTTTGGAAAAATATTCAGCCCTGGAAGAAAAGAAACAAAAAAAAAATTAGCTCTAAAAGAGTTAAGGTGGCCCGGGATTACACGTTTTTTCGTAGGTTTCAGGGATTTTAGTGTTAAAACATGACTATCTAGTCTAAGGAAACAAAGTACAGAATCATGTCTGGAGGACACCAGGCATCACTCATCACCTGTGCAATTACCTTTTAATGGTTTAGCATGGCGGTGGCAGTATCATGCTGTTAGTTATTTTTCACTGACAGAGGCTGGGAGACTAAACAGGATTTAGGGAAAGCTGAATGGAGCAAATTTCAGAGACATCCTTAATAACAACAGTCTACAAAGTGCCACAGACCTCAGACTGTGCTGTAGTTTCACCTTCCAACAGAACAATGACTCTAAACGCAAAGCAAAGACAACAAGTTGTAGCTTAGAAACAACTATGGGAATGTCCTTGAGTTGCCCAACTCGACCTCAGACTTGAACCCAATTTACCATCTCTGTGCACATGCAATCAGGCACAGGATTCAAATCCAGAAGGCACCATTGCTATCCACTGTGCCACCATGACACTACTTTAAGAAATTTTACTTAAGCTATTTGTATTTTATACGTGGCTTCTATGATATAAATAGACTTCAGAATGTATGAAATTTATATATCTATATATCTATATAAATCTATATGTATAAAATCCCTATGTGCGTCCAGGTGTCCGTGTGTGGGTGTCTTCTGGTGAAGTGCACATGCGCGGGTCACGGTGCGATGTGCGATATTACTGTCAGAGAAAGTTAGAGACGTTTTACAGAAATACAAACCAGTATTACTGCGAGAGGAAATTAAAGGTACACAATACAGTGACGCATATTACAGCCACATACAAGCGAGTATTACTGTCAGTAGAGATTAAAGGCATATTACCGACACGCACGCCTGTATTGCCGCCAGAGAAAATTAAAGGTATATTATGGACGTACAAGCCAGCGGACGTACAAGCCAGAGGACGTACAAGACGGTATCCTTCAATAAGGGCGCGCACAAAAAGGCGAGCCTCAAAAGGGCGACCTCAATTGGGCGCAGCGAATAAAGGCGCACGTAAATAAAGATCTGCACCTTTGTTGCTCTTCACATATTCCAGAGCCATTTGAACTGAATTATCTACGAACGCCTTTATTCGCCGCCCTCAATTGAGGTCGCCCTTTTGAAGCTCGCCTTAAGAGCAACAAAGGTGCAGATCTTTATTTACGCGCGCCTTTATTCGCCATGCTCAATTGAGGTCACCCTTTTGAAGCTCGCCTTTTTGTGCGCGCCCTTATTGAATAAAGCCGTACAAGACAGTATTACTGTCACAGAAAATTAAAGACACACAATACACGGCGGTAGCCCACGAAGAACGGTCAGCTCAGCAAGTAAACATCAACAAAAGAAAGGCTGAAAGAAAGAAAAATACGACCAACAAAAAGAATGAGGTCAAAGTCCCTTGCCATTTAATATAGACTGTTCCTACTAATGTTTATGCACTACTGTTCTAGCGCCAGTTATTGTAATGGGCTAAATGACTAGTATATATATATATATATATATTCAATAAAAACTATATAACATCAGCATGCATCCCCTGAATTAAACCATTAAGTGTAGAGCGTACACATTTCAATATGGAGTGTATGTGTTTCGGAAAGCATGTGTTAAAATGCTGAACGTGTTTCAGTAATTCATTATTTAGTATCCAATATATAAGGCTGAATGCACATTTTTCCGGTATGCAAAACTAGTACCTTTGAATCTCTGCCACACTTTTTCCATAAGTACAAGGGAAGACCACAGGCTATGTTTCATTCTGAAATTTCTCTCCTTGGGGAATATTTTTTACTGATGACACGTCACATTATAAAAGTGCCCCAGGAGGTGTTTTCAGGACCTGGTGTAGGTCTGCAAAGTTGCTCCTCACAGCAGGTTTAGCAAGTGAAATTTTGGTTTGTGTCAAAAATATTCCCCCAGAGAATACATTCAGTGTATGTACTGCATGGTGCAAGTGTTTAACTACAGAGGGAGAGCACTTCAGTGTTCAGGGCATGGATTTCACTACAGAATGTATTTATTTCTTATTCAGTGAATACATTTTTGCAGTGTATATGTTTCACCATATAACGTTTGTGCGTCAAGGGTATGTGATACATTATTGTGTGCATTATATCCTTGAACACCGCAGAGTTTTAATCCAGTTTCCATTCTTGCTTTTTCCATTATAACCTTTTTGGGAGCTTAAGCCGTGCAGAACTGGTCATATGACAAAAATCAACTCTGGACTGGATGTTACTGGATACATTTTAACCACCTATTAACCTAAAATGTGGTTGTTTGGCATGTATAGTTAAAGTGAACACTGAATAAAAAGTCATTTACTAGGAGAACTTACAAATTCCACATGGGCTGTGACTTGACCAGTATTTGAGTCTATAAACTTTGAAGTATCACCACAAAGTACTGCATTATCTTTATATTTTCATATATTTCGTTATATAACATACACAGAACACATAACTTGTACAACACCTGGGACTAGTTGGATTCTTATCTGTGGTCTGGAGTTTTTTGCTTTGCATATACACACTGATCAACCACAACATTAAAACCACTGACAGTTGAAGTAAAAGACATTGGTTGTCTCATTACAGTGGCATTTATCAATGGGTGGGATATACTAGGCAGCAAGTGAACAGTCGGTTCTTGCAGGTGATGTGTTGGAAGCAGGAAAAATGGCACAGGGCAAGGATCTGAACGACTTTGACAAGGGCCAAATTGTGATGGCTAGATGACATGGTGGCGCAGTGGGTAGCACTGCTGCCTCACAGTTGGGAGATCTGGGGACCTGGGTTCGCTTCCCGGGTCCTCCCTGCGTGGAGTTTGCATGTTCTCCCCGTGTCTGCGTGGGTTTCCTCTGGGTGCTCCAGTTTCCTCCCACAGTCCAAAGACATGCAGGTTAGGTGGATTGGCGATTCTAAATTGGCCCTAGTGTGTGCTTGGTGTGTGGGTGTGTTTGTGTGTGTCCTGCGGTGGGTTGGCACCCTGCCCAGGATTGGTTCTCTGCCTTGTGCCCTGTGTTGGCTGGGATTGGCTCCAGCAGACCCCCGTGACCCTGTGTTCGGATTCAGCGGGTTGGATAATGGATGGATGGATGGATAGATGACTGGGTCAGGGCATCTCCAAAACGGAAGGTCTTGTGGGGTGTTCCTGGTATGCAGAGGTTTGAACCTACCAATAGTGGTCCAAAAAAAGACAACCAGCAAACCAGCAACAGAATAACGGGCATACAAGGCTCATCGATATAGCGAAGGTCAGAACGTCTGGCCAGATCCCACAGAAGAGCTACTATGGCACAAATTTCTGAAAAACGTAATGCTGGCCATGAAAGAAAAGTGTCAGAATACAGAGTGTATCATAGTGAGGTGCATTGGACTACGTATCTACAGACTAGTGTGGTAGAAATTGAACATCTTTTTAAAGAAAGAAAAGTCATCTAACAGGACAAATCAGTAATCAGGAAGGAGAAAAGACGCTCATTATATCTTTTAATTACTCATTATCAAAATGCATTAGAGGGAGCATTCTTCGAAAGTGGTCTATTACAGCCTGGTCAGAATGATGAGAATGGTTAGAGAAACTAAGAATAACTAAGAATAGAGGTTAATTTTATAAACTGTTGAATTTACATACAGTGTCAATCAATGCATACATTTACTCTGGTTGGTTCGTTGGTTTACACCCAAATGACTTATATTAAATAAAAGTCTATTATATTATATTGTGGTTCTTCTTTAAACCCTTGCGCTGAGCCACCACCCTTGAAATTTCTGTGCATACAACAACTGTAAATTCTGGTTGTTTACAGTACATCTGCTGACTTCTTAGTCATCTCTTAATCATCTTTCAGTACATTTTGTTGTTCACTTGACCTTTATCAGATTTCTGACATTTATTAACCCTTTATGCTATTTCTTAAAGATAAGTGCTATGTTACTCTAAAATTATTCTTCCACACCAGTCAGAGTGCCTATGCTAACCTCCGTCACCACTGAAAGTGTCTACAATGGGCACATAATTGTTGGAACTGGACCATGGAGCAATAGAAGAAGGTGACTGAACTGTTGAATCATGGTTCCTTTTAGATCATGTCCATGGCTGGGTGCATGTGCGTCATTTACCTGGGGAAGAGATGGCAGCAGGCAAACTGATGGAGTCAGTGCAATGCTCTGGGCAATGTTCTGCTGGGAAACCTTGGGTCCTGGCATTCATGTAGATGTTACTGTACTTTAATTTGTACCACCTACTAAAGATTGTTGCACACCATGTACACCATAATGGCAATAGTATTCCCTGATCACATTGTCTTCTATCATCAGAACATCAAACCCTGCCACACTGCAAAAATTGTTTAGGAATGGTTTGTGGGAACATGACAAAGAGTTCAAGGTTAGGACTTGAACTGCAAATTCCCCAGATCTCAATCTGATCGAGCACCTGTGGGATGTGTTGGAACAACAAGTCCAATTTATGGAGCCCAGAGGTTACAGGACTTATAGGATTTGCTGCTAATGTTTTCATGCCAGATGCCACAGGACACCTTCAGAGGTCTTGTGGAGTCCATGCTTCCTTGGGTCAGATCTGTTTTGATGGCACATGGAGGACCTGAACAATAGGCAGTTGGTTTTAATGTTGTGGTTGAGCTGTGTATATCCTGTGAACAGTTTTGCTAAAACAGAATTAGTCTCAGACAGCAAAATGAGAAATGTTTTTCAGTTTTGAATGCATTTTGTGTGAAGAGTAACCTTGTAGAATCTGAAAGCAGTAAAAATCCAAGTAAATGCAAGGAATTACACATAGAAAGTAGTAACTTTAGATATGAATACACCTAGGAGTCATAGTGAACTCATCACTCTCAAGACAATGTAGTGAACCGATCAAGAAGGTGAATGGGGTGTTAGGTTATGTATCATGATATGTGGAGTACAAGTCAAGAGAGGTTATGCTTAAGTTTGTTCATTTTTGGTCTCCATATTGCAAAATAGTCCAGAGAAAGTCCAGAGAAGAGTGATTAGGCTGACTGAGGACTAACAGGTATGAGTTATGAGTGACAATTGAAAGACTTGGACTATTCAGTTAAGGTAATGGAGATTAAAAGGTGACTTGATTGAAGCGTTTAAAATTATGAAATGAATTAGTACCATGGATCCCAACTTTTCCTTCAAAATAAATCTTTCAATAAGAACACACGGACACATTTGGGAACTTGTTGTGGGCAGATTTTGTATGTTACAAAGTTTTTCTTCACACAGGAACTGAATACTTTTATGAATGAGAGATTTCAGTTTCTGATTGTTAATAAATTTATAAACTTTTCTAAAAATATGCTTTTACTTTGTCATTATTGACGTGCATACTGAAAAAATAAAGTATTTGTAGTACAAGCAAATAATGTAAATATTTTCATGTAAATGGGTAGGTGGGATAGGGTGGTACTAGGGTTTTTATATGATTCACTGTTTTATGTCCAAAGAAATTGTTCTTAACCTGGATCCCCATTTGGAGAGGTTTTGGGTAGAGGATAGGGACCTATGGTGCTAAATGCTATTACTACAGGTATGTATTTCTTAGTGTTATCAACAGGAAACATTAGAAGGGTAGTGTTGACATGTCTGGGAATGCCTCAGTGGTGAAAAACTGCCCTGACATTACTTGTACATGAGATATACTATATCAGAAAACTAAAATTTGAAAATATTTCATAGAGCTCCTATTTTTTCCATAGTTTAGTAGCAGCTAAAACATTCCTGTAAAGGAATTTTTAAATTTGACACAAACACAGACTCTATCACATATGTGAAGTTATCTGTCAGGTTTTAGTGAAAAATTGACTGTCCCGCCTTTATTTTTTGTATAGGCTTTGTTTTGGGGTATCCCCCCAGGTGGAGATTTCTGAAAAATTCCCCCAGGGTGTAAGGGGTTTAAAGGTCCTTTTGGCAAAAATCATCCTCCAGACCAGGGGTGGCGCTGTTGCCTGATGCCTTTTGAATGGAACATTGACAGTCAGATCATCTATGATGTCAATCCGTTCATCCGCCCTCTAATACACACCTCTTCCTGCCTGGGCCAATTAAAACTGGTCCTGACACCATCTTTGAACAGCCTGCAATTCGATTCATAGTTGAGAAGATGGTCTCATGTTTCTTTTGTTGTTTAAATTAACCATAAATTATACAGGGATGACTTTGGTGCCCCAACATTTCATGATCATCTGTTTTCATTCGTTACAAATATTTAAATATTTTATAATAAACAAACAACAACCCACCCCAGACAAACATAACAACTTCTGACTCGCATATTTTCAGAAAAGCTTACAAATGTATTAACAATCAGGAACTGAAATCTCTCATTCATAAAAGTATTCAAATCCTTAATTTAGTACTTTGTAGAAGACCCTGTGGCAGCAACTTTAGCTTTGAGTACTCTTGGTCTCGTAGATGGAAGTTTCAGCAAGCTTTGCACACCTGAATTTCTGCAGTATATCCCATTCTTTCTGGCAGATCCTCTGAAGGTCCCTTAGACTGAACAGGAAGCATCTGTAAACTGCCATCTTCAGGTCACTCCACACATATTGTATGAGGTTTAAGTCTGGGCCACTCAGTCAAAAAATTGTCCCGAAGCCACTCCATCATTGTCTAAGCTGTATGCTTTGGGTCATTGCAGTGACAAAAGGTAAACTATCACCCCAGTCTGAGGTTACATGAACTTTGAAGCAGGATTTCTTCAAGGACATCTCTGTGTTTGGTTGCCACCACCATTCTTCACTGTGGGGATGGTATTAGGCAGGTGATGAGGACTGCATGGTCTTCATCAGATATCGTTTTTGGAACTCAAGATTTGTATCATCAGACCAGAGAATCTTTATACTCTTGGAAGAGTCCTGGTGGTTCCAAATTTCTTCCATTTCACAATTATTGAAGCTATTGTTCCTTTGGGAACACTCAAAGCTTTAGAAATGGTTTTATACATTTGCCCTGATCTTTGCCTCCCCACAGTTTGAGGTCTACAGAGAGCTCCTTCTACTTTATGGTTCGATTTTTGATCCTGACATGCAATGTGAAAAGTGGACCTTCTATGCACAGGTGTGTGCCTTTAAAAATGATGTCCAGTCAATTCAATTTGCCACAGGTAGACTCCAATCAAGTTCTAGAAACACCTCAAGGATATGTAAAGCAAACAGAATGGACCTGACCACAATTGCGAGTGCCACAGCAAAGGGTCTGAATACTCCTATGAAAGAGAGCTTCCCGTTCTTTATTTTTTATACATTTGCAAACCTTTCTGAAAACCTGTTTTCACTTTGTCATTATGTGTTATTGAGTATAGATTGACAGGTGAAATGGCAAATGAATCCATGTAAAATTAAATATACAAGCACAATAAAGTGTGCATAAAGTGAAGGTGTCTGAATATGTTCTGAATCTGCTCTAGCTACAATATTTCCAGATGCCCTCCATTATCTTTTCTCTAACATTTACAGGACAGACTAATATTTCTCATGTCATGCTACTGGCTCTTTTTATCTCTTCCTGCTTATTAAGTCCAGTCTGTATATTAAGTCATATACAGTAAGTGATAATTAGAAAAGAAAGCAAACACATGTTAGTTTATTTTAACTTGTGAAGACCACAAATTAACATTGTTATAAATAAGTGTTACAACATTATGTCCTTAAGAAAAGGGCCGAATTTAAAGTTTACAGTTCCTCATTTGACTTGGATTTCAACCTCTCTCTGAATTCTTCTTGTGCTACTCACAAAGAAACCTTGAAAAGTTAATAAATGCCTTTACCAAGATGGAAACTAAGGAAAAAATGCTATGGCCTATTTTTCTTTTACAATTACCACAAAGGTAAACATGTACGAGAAAGCACTCTGCATCTGATCAACAATGAACCGGTCTCTTGACAAAAGGAAAGGCAAATTATTCAGAACTCATTGGTATTGATTTCAAATACTGTACTACCAGTGAAATCCATTTCCTGAGACACTGATGAATAAAGAGATTAACAAAATGTCACAGCTGAATTTATTACGGGTAGCTCAAAACTCGGATACAGCATGATTTTTTGAATTTATACAGGTAAATATATTATTTATATCTAACTGGATTGGAAAAGACTTGAAATCTCTAGGTAAACTGGATAACACTAACAACCATATAAAAACGCATAAAAAAATCTGAAAACAAAATTGGAGAAAATATCTTAACAATACCTTCTAATCCTCTAGGCAATGCACAGTGAAAATTTAAAAAATGGTAAATAAAATGTATATTTTTATATAATGTAAACTATTAAACATCCACCACAGAATGTTATATTCAAACTTTATAATGTGCTATTGAGACCATATCAGTACAGAATGCATAAAAGACATAGCAGCTCTAGAAGCTGTCCAAAGAAGAGCAACCAAGTGCATCCTGGGATTAAATAAGATATACCTTATTTGTCCCCAAGGGGAAATTAAAACTTTACAGAATCTCAAGAAAAGAATATATATATATATATATATATATATATATATATATATATATATATATATATATATATATATATATATATATATATATGAAAGGCTTGGGAAAGTTAGCACGTTAATGTTTGTGATTAATGTTGCTTGGATAATGTTTTAAAAAATATTGTTACATCCAGGGCTGGCAATGAACATTATGAAACAATAATACAAAAAAAGTTAAGTGTGTACCTAAAGAATTACATACACATCCAGTACCATATTTATATACTACCTTTAAATAGTTTATGAGATGAAATTTTCATTTTAAGATTTAAAATTTTGTCGTTCACGACACGTCAATACATAGTACTGGTGTTTATCTTCTTGATTTATACATTCTGACATAGGTTCAGGGGTGTGGGGTTTGTGGCAGTCCTGTTGCAATGCTAGAGAAAACTTGCAAAGGTAAAAATGTTGCTCTATTTTGATTTCTTGTTTCTATAAGAAGATCAAATCAATGGCATAACACATAAGTGCTAAATAAGGTATCTTTGAGTGGCACTAAAACCAAAACAAGTTGCTAGTACCTCTGTATTTAACTTGCCAGTCTGCCAGGTAGCTTACAGTGATGACTGCCCTAATATAATGACAAAATTCTACTAAATAGAAGTGTAATCCCTAGCCATTATTCCAGTTTGCAATGTGTTTGCTAGTTTATGCAAAGAATGGAACATAACCATCCAAGTAATGCACAGTGTCAGTTTTTAAGCGAGATAGCAGCTATGAAGATCTATTTTAGCATGCCAGAAGCAAAGGTGTAGGTAGAGCAGTGTTTTCCAACCATTCTTCTCTGGTGGCACACTTTTGTGACCCAAAAAATACCAAGGCACACCACGAGTCCACCAACCACAAAAACATTAAATGAAGGGACAAGACAGGGGTGGCAAAAAAGCAGCTTGGAGATTGCTGTTTTGAGAAACAGCCCTTGCGTAGGGTCTAATCATGAAGTTGTTGATGGTGATGAACAATTGAGGATAGCGTTTGCGGAGTTTTAACACAAGTCTTAATGTGTGCCTATTTAAGGGATGCGTATTCTTTCAATTACAGTAAATCAGTCTTTAGTAGTGCATTCAAAGTCAAGAGTCGTTTCAGTTGTTTTTTACTTTCACGTGTATGTATCTCATATGCTACTCCAATCTGAGAATTAATACATTGGCCTCGTTCTCTTATTGCCTTCTTTTCAACTTGCCTTTTAGGAAGGCATTCAAATTCAGGTTGTACTTGCTCATTTAAGTTTAAATTATGCCATTAATTTTGTTTTAATTCCTTTGTGTTGATTCTACATTAATTTTCTGATTCAGTTGTGTATTTATATGATGATTCATGTATTAATTTAAAAATTACACATTTTAATGGTAGATGCTATTAGTCGCGATTAATTACATACATTTATGTGATTTAGTTTTTTTTTTTTAAATCGATTCCCACATATAATTGATATGTGTGTGTGTGTGTGTGTAAGGCAGACAGTGTAGCCTCCTTCATCTTGAGTGGCTTTTGTTTAAAAATCCTTTCTCTATATCATACAGGTGAACTATGGCACACACCAACACAAACAATACCTCGTTTGCAAGCTCCTAGTAATCATATTGTTATAATATTTACAGTGGACTTTTAATCTGGTATGAAATCATATGTGTGGTTTTTCATACATTGTCACAAAAAGAATTAGAAAAAATCATAGTAATTATTCTGTATATGGAACTTTTTTTTAATCCATTATTTGACATACACAATTTCTTATTATTTTTTTCATAGGCCAACTTACTCTCCAGAGAGTTTTGGGGTCAGAGCACAGGGTCAGCTATTTGTACAGTGCCCCTGGAGCAATTGTATATTAAGGGCCTTGCTCAATTGCCCAACAGAGCAGCATTCCTTCTCTCACTACCAGGATTTGAACCAACGACCTTTGAGTTACCAGCCCAAATCCTTTAGCCAGAGAACCACCACTCCACCTAGCATCCACCACTCTACCTAATACCCAAGTGTTATGCATTGTGGCGGGCGGCCAGAACACTTGTCTGGCTGTGACACCCAGAGTGTCAAAGGACTTGGAGGGAAAGTATTTTTGGGACAGTTTCTTCCCCGGGCTGACAAAGGGCCTGGGGGAAGAAAACTTTATTGCATTGGATGGCAGCAACTGTGACGTCTCCAACAATATGTAGATGTCCATATATATATATATATATTTTTATATATATATATATATATATATATATATATATATATATATATATATATATTTTTATAAATATATATATATATATATATATATATTTATATATATATATATATAATATATGTATATATATATGCACTAGGGGGCTTGCCAACTGCTCGCTTCACTTGCCCACCCCCTCCCCCCCCCCAGCTACGCACCAGCCACTTCACATCTCTGCCTCTTACATTGTGAAGAGGAGGGCTGAACGCACACTAAGGAGATGCGGTCGCTCCTCCGAAACCCCCTCTTAAACGGTGATACAATTGGAAACAAATACAGTTTTTTTTTACCTCCTCTATGCTCGATCAGCTGGCTGGCTTGCTGCTGCTGTGCCGCGTCATCTGCATGTTGTGCAGTGCTTTGAACATTTAAAATCATGTACAGTAGCTGTCATTTTGTCTCACTGCCTTGTCTCGCGGGAGGTTAAAGTGTCTCCAAGAAAATCACGTCTCGTCTCTGTCCAAGCTTTTATTTATAATATATATATATATATATATATATATATATATATATATATATATATATATATATATATATATATATATATATATATGGACATAATGATTAATAAAGTATCTATCTATCTATCTATCTATCTATCTATCTATCTATCTATCTATCTATCTATCTATCTATCTATCTATCTATCTATCTATCTATAATGAGACACAGCTAAGAAGAAGCATACTGGAAAAATGCAGTATTTGAAGTATGAGCAAACACTGTAAATAGTTTTATGTAAATGTGTAGGTGGGATAGTGTGGTACAAGGTTGGAAGAGTGTATTAGGGATGGGGTTCAGTCACTGTTTTATGTGCAAAAAACTGTTCTTAACCTGTATCCCCATTTGGAGAGGTTTTGGATAGAGGAGAGTGATCTATGGTGTTAAATGTTGTAACTATGCATGTCTTAGTGTTATCAACAGGAAACTTTAGACAGGTACAGTTGACATGTCTGGGAATGTCTCAGTAGGTGAAAATACTGCCCTGGCATTACTTGTACATGAGATATACTATATCATAAAAAAACTGAAAATATTACTGTGAGCTCCTGTTTTTTCTGTAGTTTAGCAGCAGCTTCTAAGTAAAGGAATGTTTACGTTTGACACAAACACAGACTCTATCACATATGAGAAGTTATATGTCAGGTTTTAGTGAAAAATTGACTGTCCTGCCTTTATTTTTTGTATAATAAGGTTTGTTTTGGGGTATCCCCCCAGGTGGAGATTGCTGAAAAATGGCCCTAGGGTGTAAGGGGTTTAAAGGTCCTTTTGACAGTAATCATCCTCCAGACCAGGTGTGGTTCTGTCCCTGATGCCTTTTGAATGGAACATTGACAGTCAGATCATCTATGACCTCAGTCCCATCGTCCACCCTCTAATACCCACGTCTTCCTGCCTGGGCCAATAAAAACTGGTCCTGACACCATCTTTGAACAGTCTGCAATTCAACTCATATTTGAGAAGATGCAGACATTATTGACCGGTGGAAGGAATACTTCGAGGATCTTCTCAATCCCACCAGCATGTCTTCCTTAGAGGAAGCAGGGCTGGAGGACTCCAGGGGGGGTGCCCGTCCATAACAGGGGCTGAGGTCGCCGAGGTAGTTAAAAAGCTCCGAGGTGGCAGGGCTCCTGGGGTGGACGAGGTTCACCCTGGGTTCCTCCAGGCTCTGGATGTTGTGGGGCTGTCCTGGTTGACACATCTCTCCAACATCGCATGGACATCGGGGGCAGTACCTCTGGATTGGTAAACCGGGGTGGTGGTCCCCCTTTTTAAGAAGGGTGACCGGAAGATGAGCTCCAACTATAGGGGGATCACACTCCTCAGCCTCCCCGGTAAGTTCTATTCAGGGGTGCTGGAGAAGAGAGTTCAGTTGATGGTCGAAACTCGGATTGAAGAGGAACAATGTGGATTCTGTCCTGGCCGTGGAACACTGGACCAGCTCTACACCCTGGCCAGGATCCTGGAGGGGGCATGGGAGTTTGCCCAACCATTCCACATGTGTTTTGTGGATTTGGAGAAGGCATTCGACCATGTCCCTCGAAGCATCCTGTGGGGTGTGCTCCAAGAGTACGGGGTACAAGGCTCGTTGTTACGAGCATTCAGGAGCTTGGGCCGCATTGCCTGTAATAAGTCGGACTCGTTTCCTGTTGAGGTTGGACTCCGCCAGGGCTGCCCTTTCTCACCGATTCTCTTCATAAGTTATATGGACAGAATTTCTAGGTGCAGCCAAGGAGCAGAGGGGGTCTTGTTTGGTGACCTCGGAATCTCGTCTCTGCTATTTGCAGATGACGTGGTTCTGTTGGCTTCATCGGACAGTGACCTCCAGCTCTCACTGGAGTGGTTTGCAGCCGAATGTGAAGCAGCGGGGATGAGAGTCAGCACCTCTAAATCCGAGGCCATGGTTCTCAGCCGGAGAAGGGTGGAATGCTCTCTCCGGGTTGGGAACACATTACTGCCTCAAGTGGAGGAGCTCAAGTATCTCGGGGTCTTGTTCATGAGTGAGGGAAGAATGGAGCGGGAGGTTGACAGACAGATCGGTGCAGCATCCGCAGTAATGCGGGCTCTGCAATGGTCTGTCATGGTGAAGAGAGAGCTGAGCCAAAAGGCGAGGCTGTCGATTTACCAGTAAATCTACGTTCCTACCCTTACCTATGGCCACGAATTTTGGGTAGTGACCGAAAGAGCAAGATCGTGGATACAAGCGGCCAAAATGAGTTTTCTCCACAGAGTGACTGGACTTTACCTTAGAGATAGGGTGAGGAGTTCAGTTATCCGGGAGAGACTCGGAGTAGAGTCGCTGCTCCTCCCCCACATTGAGAGGAGTCAGTTGAGGTGGTTTGGGCATCTGGTTAGGATGCCCCCTAGACGCCTCCCTGGGGGGGTGTTCCGGGCATGCCCCACTAGGAGAAGGCCACAGGGTAGACCCAGGACACACTGGAGGGATTATATCTCCCGGCTGGCCTTGGAATGCCTCAGGGTTCTCCCAGAGGAGCTGGAGGATGTGGCCAGGGAGAGGGAGGTCTGGGCTTCCCTGCTTAGGCGGCTGCCCCCAAGACCCAACCTCGGATAAGCAGTGGATAATGGATGGATTTGAGAACATGGTCTCATGTTTCTTTTGTTGTTTAAATTAACCATCAAATATACAGGGATGACTTTGGTGCCCCAACACTTTATTATCTTCTGTTTTCATTTGTTACAATATATAAATATTATAATAAACAAACAACAACCCACCCCAAACAAACATAAGAATTTCGGATAACTCGGATAATGAAAAACTGCTGCTGTCAATAACAGAATTGCAGGTGGCAGTGAGACTGTGAGACCTGTCCAGATGTATCACAGGTTTACATTTGAAGGCATTAACATTTGAATACAGCAGGTCCAGCTTGTTTTGTCCACAAAAGTAAAATGCTGTTAGAAGTCTGCTCCATCCAAAGTTATCTGGTTGAAAACACCAGGGTTCAGAATGACTCAGATCTGTTCACAATAAAACTGAATTATTTCAACAGAATGATGTGACCCTCTCTTATTCGGCAATGTAGGCGAATTTAGACTGCAATTCAAAGTGTGGATTGTACATTTCAGCTGTAATTGTAATGTGTTCATTTTTTAGTATATTTTATTGGCATATGTCTCCAGACTCTCTCCTGCTTTTTCCACTCTGTCTGATTGTAACCCATCTGGCAATTTTATTCACATGATATTGTAAAATTGTATTAAAAAAACAAATTTTATTTATGCTACTAGTACCTGAAATTAAATTCTTTTATCACTGTTGTTTTTGAAAATGCAATAAATATAGCATGAAGCTATGGGAAGAGTAGCGGAAGCTAGGTTAAGAAGGGAGGTGATAATTAGTGAGCAGCAGTATGGTTTCATGCCAGGAAACAGCACCATAGATGTGATGTTTTCTCTAATGGTGTTGATGGAGAAGTTAAGAGAATGCCAGAAGGAGTTGCATTGCATCTTTGTGGACCTGGAGAAAGCATATGACAGATTGCCTCGAGAGGAGCTGTAATATCGTATGAGGAAGTCAGGAGTGGTAGAGAAGTATGTAAGAGTTGTACATGATATGTACGAGGGAAGTGTGACAGTGGTGAGGTCTGCAGTAGGAGTGATGGAGGTTGGATTACATCAGGGATCAGCTCTGAGTCCTTTCTTATTTGCAATGGTGATGGACAGGATGACAGACGAGATTAATCAGGAGTTCCCATGGACTATGATGTTTGCTGATGACATTGTGATCTGTAGTGAAAACAGGGAGCAGGTTGAGGAGACCCTGGAGAGGTGGAGATATGCTCTAGAGAGGAGAGGAATGAGGGTCAGTAGGAACAAGACAGAATACATGTGTGTGAATGAGAGGAAGGTCAGTGGAATGGTGAGGATGCAAGGAGTAGAGTTGGTGAAGGAGGATGAGTTTAAATACTTGGGATCAACAATACAGAGTAACGTGAGTGAGGAAGAGAGATGAAGAGGAGAGTGCTGGCAGGGTGGAATGGGTGCAGAAGAGTGTCAGGAGTGATTTGTGACAGATGGGTATCAACGAGAGTGAAAGGGAAGGTCTACAGGATGGTAGTGAGTCCAGCTATGTTATATGGGTTGGAGACAGTGGCACTGACCAGAAAGCAGGAGACAGAGCTGGAGGTGGCAGAGTTAAAGATGCTAAGATTTGCATTGGGTGTGATGAGGATGGACAGGATTAGAAATGAGGACATTAGAGGGTCAGCTCAGGCTGGACAGTTGGGAGACAAAGTTAGAAAGGCGAGATTTCGTTGGTTTGGACATGTGCAGAGGAGAGATGCTGGGTATATTGGGAAAAGGATGTTAAAGATAGAGCTTCTAGGCAAGAGAAAAAGAGGAAGGCCTAAGAGAAGATTTATGGATGTAGTGAGAGAGGACATGCAGGTGATGGGTGTAACAGAGCAAGATGTAGAGGACAGGAATATATGGAACAAGATGATCTGCTGAGCCGACCACAAACAGGAGCAGCCGAAAGAAGAAGAAAATATGAGATTAAAAGTTTTTGTTGGCCACCACTACAAAGGACATGGGGTAAGTAATATATAAAAAATATAATTTTTGGGTGGAGTATTCCTTTAAAGACACAGACATGATTCTCTTAATTGTAATTCTGTCTTCTGGTTTTACATTTTAACATAAAGCAGGCCTTAGAAGCCGAAAAATCAGGCTTGGATTCATTTATTTGGATGAACTTTGATATTACACTGTTTAAGAGTTTGATATTAAGCATTTAAACCAAATTAAATATAGAAATAGTATCGAGTCACAGATATACTAATCTTTACTTCAGACTCTTAATTAAGTTTAGTAATATTTTAACCTAAATTAAGTATTTAACAGGTTACTTTATTCACATGATTGTGAAAACAAAAACCTCACCATCTGTCCTTTGTGGATTGGGTAAGTTTGCTTTAAAGTGTGGAAGGTCATGTTAATAATATAGTTTTAATTATCACTCGCGTCTCTTGTTAATGAAACCATTTCAGATATTTATTTGATTACAACGATCTGATAGGACTCTTATCAATACATGTCTATTAAAAGTGTAGAGCACAGCTTCATGATTTATTGACATAATGAGAAAATCAATATTACAGTGAAAAAGACTTTTGGTAAAGAAACTCCTCTCAAAAATGGAAAAAGTAAAAAATATTTAGCACAGTTAAAAGATACCAAACTTCCTCTTTAGATAGAATGGCAAAAATGAGAACAATGAATGTATGGACAGAAAGTATTTAGCAGTATAAGAAAGCTTTCCATAAAGTGCTCTTTATAATTACACATTTCTCTGAGAAAATATTAAATCTGTTGTTTTATTTAGTGAAATATCCATCCCAAAAAATAAAAAAATAAAATATGTCTGAACCAATTCCATTATATATTAGAATGAGTCGGAAGATTGTTATGGGTTTGCAACATTAGTAGTACAGGTAGTAGTAGTAGTAGTAATATTGTCACATGTACTGAGTAAAAGACTGATTTGTCAGCTTCCACAGCTAGCAATGTCCACAATGTATCTCCTCATATTCATATTCCCCATATTTGCATTATGACAGATGTCTAACACAGGCTACAAGATCAAGATTTTTCTTTTAAATATTGCAGATATTGAAAATGTGACAGACCCCAAACTTAATGACAGATTTCTCCAGTTTTTAGTCCTCTAGCCTGTCTTCAGTTATTGCAGCACACTCACACTAGAACAAGGGTCTCCAACTCTGGTCTTGGAGGGCTACTGTGGCTGCAGGTTTTCATTCTAACCCTTAACAAGAGAGGAGACAGAAAGCGAGTGACAGGCAGGTCAGTGGCCGGTTTTAAATGTTCACCACATCAACCATTGGGCTTCAGATGCATTACGCGGTGAACCTACCATCTTGCAGCTGCACCGGCGGCAGACACCAATCCCTGCCTGTATTAACAGAGTTTTGGCACACAATCCAGTTTAGGGATTATCAGGGTCTCCAAAATCTCATAGGTGTTCTTAGAAAAAAGAAAAATCGACAGTTTTGGAGCACCAACAAGCCATGCAATTAAATATCAACAAGAATAATTGGCTTCAGATTAAGTAATGAGTTGGAGAGAAATTGGTTGGAATTTGAGACTCTGACTTAGCAGGTCATCTGTTGGCTCACTTCACATCTCATTTCTGTTTGAGTGCCAATCAAGGGAAAAAAAATGATGGAATTCAGAGGTCTGAATCTTATAAAAACCAAGTCAATAAAAATGAAGGAAAAAAGAAGTTAATTAGTATCAAAAACATCACTAATTAAGGATGAGTTAGAATGAAAACTTGCAGCCACAAGTAGCACTCCAGGAGCAGAGCTGGAGACCCCTGCACTATAAGAGTAATTTCAAACAGAAGATTACACAATTTAGGTTTGCACTTATGATTCAGAGAGTTGCAGAAGTTGGAATCTCAGAGGATTTCTTGAGAAAAGCCAAGCAAAATGACACCTTTTATTGGCTAACTAGAAAGATTACAATATGCAAGCTTTCGATGCCTCGAAAGCTTGCATATTGTAATCTTTCTAGTTAGCCAATAAAAGGTGTCATTTTGCTTGGCTTTTCTCTACATTCATAATGGCTAACACGGTACAACACCCTAGTACTACAGAGGATTTCTTACAATTAAAACCATACATGGGGAACAATAGTCAAATACAATTTTACTGTGATAGTCTGTGCATAAATTTGCAATGAAAATTCCCCCCAAAAAATGTGGATGAAGCCATGATTGAGGTGACACGGTCAGCAGGGCTTTTTCATCTCTCAGCGAGTTAGAGATCAGCTTGAACTATTGTCACCGCTAATATGGATTTGTATAGCCAGAACGATATTAGTGTTTGGGCCTTCTAAATAAGCATGCACTATGCTACAGGATATGCTCAGGGTGCCTTTTCCCAACTCCATTCCATCTGGAGGTCTAAACAATACAGCCTAAAAACAAAGATGCTCCTGTACAACAGCAAAGTAAAGTCTGTCCTCCTGTATGGTTCAGAGTGTTGGCGTGTGGTCAGTACAGACATGAGAAGACTTGAGGTCTTCCACAATAGATGTCTCAGACGAATCTGCCAGATCTTTTAGCCCAAAAAAATATCAAACCAACAATTATACAAGAAAACAAACAGTCAATGCATCACCAAGGACATTACATTAAGACGCTTAAGATGGCTTGGACATGTGTTAAGGATGGAGCAAAACCGCATCCCAAGAGTTGACTTAAGATGGACACCACCTGGAAAAAGAAAAGACCCAAAAACACCTGGCGCATAACGGTGGTACAAGAGCTGAATCTGTCATGGGGAGAAGCACAACATGCTGCAAAGGACCGCAGGCGATGGAGGGAGCTCATTGAAGCCTTATGTCCCACAAGGGACATAAAGGATTGATTGATTGATTGATTGATTGATGCTACAGGATAGAAGCAAAATTTGTTGGTTAAGAAATGTGATTTAAATTTCCTTATTCTCATTTATTTCAGAAGATCTTACTTCTTCCATTCACATTGGCTATCTTGGTCCATTCCCAATGCTACAAGATTTGATTTTGTTGTAAATATTTGAATGTTTAATATTTTTGATTTGAACTTGGGGTGGCTTTGACTGGACTGAGTGTATATCTCTGGGAGGTTAATATTAATCATCTCATACTTCACATTACAGAACAATCTGGGAAGATAATCATTTAAGCCCTGTCTGAAATTGAGACTGGGATTGTGATTGTCAGAAGGGATGAATCTAGCACAGTGGTTCCCAAACTTGGTCCTGGAGACCCACTGTGGTGGCAGGTTTTTGTTCCAACCAGATTCACGATCGGTGACAATAATCGATAACAACTGATCTCATTTAATTAGCTGGTCTTTTTTACTCTTCTCTTATTCTGCATTCAGAAAAACGTAACAGTATGTTTTTTACTTTTATAAGACATTTAGAAATACTTCTATTTTTTTCTAAAGCTATAAATGTTTAACTCTCTTTTGTTGTTTTCCTATTATTTTCCCCTTTTCCTGTGTAGTTTGCTTCCTTTATTTAACTCTAATAGTGACAATTAACAACCAGCATAGCAGACACCCTGGATGATTAAAGCAGCAACAGCTTCAGAGACAGACCTGCTAATTAGTAAATAATCAATTAAATAACCAGACACCTGGAAAAGCAGAATGAAAATTAGGGTGAAAATACAGTCAACGACTTAGAAAAACTTTCATATTCCCCATATAACTCCTTATTACATTTTAATAAAAATTTACCAAACTTAGTTTGTAATTTCTACATTGACTCCAAAACACAGAAACTGGGAAATAATGGTTCACGTAATTAGGCTAAGAGTCCAATGAAAAAGGCAAGTTTGTTGGAACAAAAATCTGCAGCCACAGTGGGTCCCCAGGACCGAGTTTGGGAACCTCTGATCAAGAACATGATTATCCTGTAATAAGTACCTATCAAAGAAAGCTAAACACTTTCTAGTCCTAGTTAATCAGATTTTTCATGAGCCTAGCTATTAACACAAAAATGGAATACTATGATTATACTAAACTAGGATCAGCTGGCAATGGAGAAGAGAAAACCAATGTACCAATCTACACAGAATACATCTGCACTCGGTAATCAGAAATTCAATTTCTCTTACAATTCATCACGATTCATCATTGCTTTAGTTGCTCCACATTTTTATGCAATCGTTTTGTTCACCCCACTGAATTAAAGTTGAAAGTCTGCACTTCAACTGCATCTGAGTTCTTTCATTTAAAATTCATTGTGGTAATGTACAGAACCAAAATCAGAAAAAAGTTGTCTCTGTCCAGATATTTATGGACCTAACTGTATGTGTTTAATTCTCACAATGAACCTGTAGAAAAAAATGTGAGTATTTGTGCGCTAGCGGCTACAATCATCTTCTCCTAATCTCCTTCCGCATCTATGTATTTAGTTAGATGACATTGTCATTGCTGGAAACATACTTGGAACTCTGTTTCTGGTATACCCTTGAGTTCCTTTGTTAAATTATGCTGGATATCACAAATCTCTGAAGATCGTTGTAATTTCATAGCAGTTTGTATTTTTGGGAAACATAACAAGGGGCTTTTCATAAGTCTGGTGAATTTGGTGGAAGATTCAAATGATTTCTTAGATAGGAAGTAGCAGACACTGAGTAAATCATGGCTTGGTGTCATTGTCATGATGAGTGACCCATTTCTGGTGTTGTTGTTCACGTCTTCTCGCCCATCCTTGAACATCTTATGCCACTCAAAGACACCTGACTTTTTCATAGCATCCTCATTATCTGCCAGTTTCAATAACTCCAACATTTCAGTAGCACATTGAAGCCTGGGGGTGACACTACATGGCTGTCCTGGGAATTAAATTGTCACACTTCATATGTCACTTTTTAACTTTTATTTCTAATTTTATTTAAAGTCTTTCAAAGTGGCACATGTAATGTCATTTTTTTTCCTAAACCTTGTTTTCTTATTCTTACATGTACACTTTAAATTCCATTTCTCAAAAAATGTATCGTTGTTTTAAATAGGACGCAGTTAGGTATGTGCATCTGTCGCTCAAAAAGTCATAAAAATTTGAAAATTCTGAAAATATATAAACACATACAGTATCTCACAAAAGTGAGTACACCCCTCACATTTTTGTAAATATTTTATTATATCTTTTCATGGGACAACACTAAAGATATGCCACTTTGATACAATGTAAAGTAGTCCATGTACAGCTTGTATAACAGTGTAAATTTGCTGTCCCCTCAAAATAACTCAACACACAGCCATTAATGTCTAAACCGCTGGCAACAAAAGTGAGTACACCCCTAAGTGAAAAATGTCCAAATTGTGCCCAATTAGCCATTTTCCCTCCCCAGTGTCATGTGACTCATTAGTGTTACAAGGTCTCAGGTGTGTTGAATTTGGTGTTATTGCTCTCACACTCTCTCATATTGGTCACTGGAAGTTCAACGTGGCACATCATGGCAAAGAACTCTCCAAGGATCTGAAAAAAAGAATTGTTGCTCTACATAAAGATGGCCGAGGCTATAAGAAGTTTGCCAACACCCTGAAACTGAGCTGCAGCATGGTGGCCAAGACCATACAGCAGTTTAACAGGACATGTTCCACTGAGAATAGGCCTCGCCATGGTCGACCAAAGAAATTGAGTGCACATGCTCAGAAAGATAGATAGATAGATAGATAGATAGATAGATAGATAGATAGATAGATACTTTATTAATCCCAAGGGGAAATATCCAGAAATATCAGCGTCATATCCAGAGGTTGTCTTTTGAAAATAGACGTATCAGTGCAGCCAGCATTGCTGCAGAGGTTGAAGGGGTGGGGGGTCAGCCTGTCAGTGCACAGGCCATACACCGCACACTGCATCAAATTGGTCTGCATGGCTGTCATCCCAGAAGGAAGCTTCTTCTAAAGATGACGCACAAGAAAGCCCGCAAAACATTTTGCTGGAGACAAGCAGACTAAGGACATGGATTACTGGAACCATGTCCTGTGGTCTGATGAGACCAAGATAAACTTATTTGGTTCAGATGGTGTCAAGTGTGTGTGGCGGCGACCAGGTGAGGAGTACAAAGACCAGTGTGTCTTGCCTACCGTCAAGCATGGTGGTGGGAGTGTCATGGTTTGGGGCTGCATGAGTGCTGCCGGCACTGGGGAGCTACAGTTCATTGACGGAACCATGAATGCCACCATGTACTGTGACATACTGAAGCAGAGCATGATCCCCTCCATTCGGAAACTGGGCCGCAGGGCACTATTCCAACATGATAACGACCCCAAACACACCTCCAAGACGACCACTGCCTTGCTAAAGAAACTGAGGGTAAAGGTGCTGGACTGGCCAAGCATGTCTCCAGACCTAAACCATATTGAGCATCAGTGGGGCATCCTCAAACAGAAGATCTCTAACAACCACCAGCTCCATGATGTCGTCACGGAGGAGTGAAAGAGGATTCCAGTGGCAATCTGTGAAGCTCTAGTGAACTCCATGCCCAAGAGAGTTAAGGCAGTGCTGGAAAATAATGGTGGCCACACAAAATATTGACACTTTGGGCACAATTTGGACCTTTTTCACTTAGCGGTGTATTCACTTTTGTTGTTAGACATTAATGGCTGTGTGTTGAGTTATAATAATAATAATTATTCATTACATTTATATAGCGCTTTTCTCAGTACTCAAAGTGCTATCCACACAGGGAGGAACCCACAATCTTCCTTTTGAGGGGACAGCAAATTTACACTGTTATACAAGCTGTACACGGACTACTTTATATTGTATCAAAGTGTCATATCTTTAGTGTTGTCCATCCATCCATCCATTGTCCAACCCGCTGAATCCGAACACAGGGTCACGGGGGTCTGCTGGAGCCAATCCCAGCCAACACAGGGCACAAGGCAGGAACCAATCCCGGGCAGGGTGCCAACCCACCGCAGTCTTTAGTGTTGTCTCATGAAAAAATATAATAAAAAATTTACAAAAAAAAATGTGAGGGGTGTACTCACTTTTGTGAGATACTGTACATGCAGGCATTTCCAAACTAACTTAATCCAATTCAAGGTTGTAAACTGCACATACACACACACACACACACACACACACGCACACACACACACACACACACACACACACACACACAATGGTCGGACTCAGGGTTCAAAACCTGGAGGCTACTTCTGACTAGCAAATCAGCTAACTAGCAAGTTTTATTATTGTAATAGTTTGATAGCTTTAGTATGTGACAGTTTTACTATTGTACCACTAAATAAATAAATAAATAAATATCATACACAAATTAATTAAATTTTTTAACATTCAGAATGACACAGTGGGTGTTTTTCTCATGTTGTTCAGACCTCATGTTTTCATATCTGCAATTTTAGTATTCCGTTTGCTTTGTTATGTGGTAGTCCTTCTTTTATTTTTTTCTTATTTATGAAATTACCTTTCTCTCCTTTATTTTACAAAAGGCTCGTATCAACTGTTTAACTGAAAACAATCTATCTTGAAATTCATATGAACATCATTTTATAATAGCTAAGGATGTATGGCACTTTAGACACACACAGGTTAAGAGGCCTGCTCACAATCACACATTGGTGTGTTCAGGGATGGAATACAAACAAAGATCCATTACCTTCCTGAAAACGCCTTTCCAGACAAGAACTGTGAAAAGCAGGATTGTATCCCATCAGTAACAGGCCCTAGACATGTAATTACCTGAAGGCAGCAGGCTTAAAACAATTAAATTACAGGTAAAAAAAAATAGGTCAACAAATGCTTAACACCATTGTAGTGAGTTCCAGGAAAATGGAGTTTGGAGGAATCAGAAAATGACCTGCTAAGGAGGAAGAAGACAGAAAAGCACGATGGGTGTATTTTGTTTAAAAATAATAACTATCCCCAATCCTTAGGAAAAGAGCTTAGAAGTAAAATGTTAAGTTGTGATTGTCGTCTGCAATTGGCAGAATTAGAAAAAAAATTCTTTTAATCTAAAAATCTGAGTGGAATTTGTAGATGACTGTGGAAAAAGAGGAACTGACATAGTTTGATAAAGCCTGTAAAATTAAAATCTCAGACTTCTGTTCCACTCATTTCTTAATAAATCTAAATATGTTTAAAAGTATGTTAGGTATTAATAGTGTAAAAATATACAGAGGATATGAACTGCAGAGAATATTTAACAGCTCATCCGTTTTCTTTTATATTTTGGCACCTTCAGTAGTTCCCCTTTCCAATGTGTTCATATGATTTACATGTAGTGGATTTGTAAGAACAATATAATGAATGTGATAGGCAAATATGTGATGGAGGGTGCTCTGTTATTGTGACAGGCATGAGAAACAAAGCATATACAGTTTTCTTTTTTTTTGGGTGCCATGGTGGCACAGTGGGTAGTGTATCACATCACCACTCCGAGGGCATTAGTTGTATCCCAGTAACAAATTCGAAGGAAATTGTTCATTATGTATATGTAAATGCATTATTTGAAAAAAAATTGTGTCTTCACTACAAATTTTCAATGGAAACGGATTTGTTCCAAGTTTTATCTTTTTTCCAGTATACTGTATTTTAATTTATGTAGATGAATAAAACAGATGCAGTAGTCTTAGTTAAACATTCCCTACCACTACAGACATACTCTTGTGTAAGATGTATAGCAACACAACCATTGCATTATATATATATATATATATATATATATATATATATATATATATATATATATATATATATATATATATATACTGTATATACTAAACTAAAACTTTTAAAATAAATAGAAAATACACAACTGCCTCCATCAATTCAGCCATTTCAAATTTAATCTTTTAAATTCCTGGTTTAGATTGGCAATATCAATCCACCTCAGATTGAAATGCCCTGCTGTTAGAAAACAGGGCAATCAAAAAGCATGCCAATAGCCCAAACAGCCATAGACTCTCATTTGTTGAGGTCTTATGATTTAAAGTAAACTCAGTTTAAAGACAGAAAATGGTGTTTTCCATATAACCTGAATCTTCACATGTATAAAAACATGTAAATGATTTCATGATAGTAGCATGAATTCCAAAGGAATATAAAGTGCATAATAAAGTAAAACACTCTTACATCTTGCCTGAAGAAGGGGCCTGAGTTGCCTCGAAAGCTTGCATATTGTAATCTTTTTAGTTAGCCAATAAAAGGTGTCATTTTGCTTGGCTTTTCTATACTGTATGTAGAAATACAATCCCATTCTCACTCTCTACAGTGTATAAAAAGTACTTTATGATACGTGATTCATTTTTTCTCCCTTTGTGAATCTCCAGCTGCAAATATGCAAACCATATCACAGATCTTCTCTTCCACACACATACATATATTATATATATTTATATATATATATATATATATATATATATATACACACACACACATACATACATATGTATATACATATACATGCATACATGATATATATACATACATAAAGCACCTTTATCACTATATATATATATATATATATATATATATATATATATATATATATATATATATACACATATACATATATTTTATATATATATACACACACACACATACACATATATATATATGTATACTGTAGACAGAGAGAGTGGGATAAACACACACAAACTGTATACATACGTAAATATATATGCATATGCATTTTAAAAATCCTATAAACATACAAATGGTATATATATATATGTTTACCGAATATAGAAACACAGACATTTGCACACAAATAGAGAATGCATGTTTATTTTTATTACACAGGCATAGAGTTAGTAGGTTTATACTGTATATGTACAGTTGCACAAATATTATATGCAGTAAATATGTAAACTAGTACCAAATGCAACACACGCACACACACACACACACATATTATACACATGTAAATAGTGTGTATATATATATAAAATGTGTGCAAATGTATGTAAAAAAAGTGCACATACATTGTCTTATAATATAGCTCTATACAAAGGTACGTACATATTCCTGAGATATACAAGTATGCTTGTGTCATGTACAAGTCAGGAACCTGTTGCTGTTGACAATGTTCCGCTTTAAAACACAATTAAAGCAAAGCCCACTTTGCAGTACTCAGCATCAACAGCACATATGATATCTGCTTTCTATGTTTATGTTGAGATCTGAATATTTTCTAGTTTCTGTATGAGATTTACTTAGCCACGTGATGAACACAGTCCAGCGTTAACAGCTCCATTTCAGATATCATGAATAATATCGGCCATTGTGACAGCATTTAAATGAACGGCAGGGGTGCATTCATGTTTAAATATATGCATGTACGCACACATATACATTCATAGACAGTCAGAAAGCTCAGGAGCTGGCAATTTATTTCTATTTAGAGAAGTAGATACACTAATCTTACCTTGGTCAAAAATAAAGGATTTTCTTTCTTGTAGGTTTAATCATTCCTCCTTTAACTAAGCCCACGTTCTCCTGGTAACCTCTTTTGTTACTATTGAGTAGATTTTAAAATTGACTCCTTTTCAGATCCAGTAATTTAAACTTTAAGAATAAGTTACCATATGGTACACAATGCAAGGATAGACCCACTGGATGGCTGGCGACAGGGTAGCCTGTCATTAGATCGATTTGCTAAACAAACTGAAACTTGGGTGGGGATGTTAAACAGTAACTAGCCTCAATAAAAAAAAAAAAAGAAAGCTATGTCAACTCTTATCTTGTGCAAGCGTCTTAAATCAAGTCAGCTCTGAGCAGCTGTCCCACCTTACCCAGACATAATTTTTGACTTAATGCAAGAGAATAATCATTTTTAGAAAGAAGTCGTGTTTTTATTTTATTTTTTTTAGACTTTTATTTATTTTACTATTGTTTTTTTTTTTCTGTCCTAATCCGTAGTTCACTCATTCTGCTGTCTGATTAAAATATGTAAGTTGAAATGAAATTATATTTTGTCATACGGGAACAAGGCCATATGTACAACTATATTAAGGTACTCTGTATGAGCCCATCCATTTATCCATTGTTAAAGCCGGCTTCTTCCAGTTCTTTGGCAGGATGTACAGAGCCTGTACTAGAAATATCAGACACAAAATGTTCAGATCATTAACACACACTCACACTCACAATGAGACAATTAAAAGTCACAAATTAAACCAATTATTAATTCTTTTGAACATCTCAACCTTTTATAAGAATCCAGGAACTATAGTCCCAAAGCAGGAACACTGCTGAATGAAACATGGATCCATGACAGACCACACTTACAATGGCCTTGAGCATGGGAAAGGCGCTATATAATTAAAATGTACTATTATTATTATAATTATTACCAATGGACAAGCTAACCTAAATATTAATTTTCTGAAAAACCAGTCCGTCAGCTGCTGGGATTTGGGAAGTTATGACTTATCTGAAAAGCATCAGGCTCAAGGAGGAATCATCACTGAATTGAAAGTGTGTTCATTACTGGCTATATTCACACGAGGCTAATTTCAAGGCACTTGTTAATGTAACATATGCATCTTTGAAATTTGCAAGTTAAATGGTGTATCCAAACAAAGGCCTTGAGGACATGGGGGCACAAGTGCACTTCAACCAGACAACAAACACTAGGTCTCTAGAGCTGTGAAGTGTTAATATTAACCACTGGTCCAACAGGCCATACCTTCCTTGCATTATTATCTATTTTTATCTGTTTTTTAAGCAGCCTCAAATAAATAAAACGTGTCACTGCTGTTGGAGCCATTCTGGCACAATATGTGCTGGTACCATAACATTAAATGAGGGTAAGAACATTACAATATTTATATGCAAAAACGCAGCCGGCAACAGGTGATGCAAGGGAGGTCTTTCTTCTTCATTGGGTTACCCCATAGCACTCCCTGCAAAGTTAACCAGCATACACATACAGTATGTTTGTATGGCAATCTATTATAACACATTATGGCTCAAACAGAGAGCATCTGTTGTCTCATTCGATACAGCAGACATACAAATTTTAAAGTTTTTAAAATATTGAATGAATAAAGTTATTTATTGAAGTATTCCAAAATCTACCATGTCATCCCATGACTTGCAATAGTAACATGTTTTCATTGTTGGATTTCACCTTTTACAGAATATCTGTAAATTTCTGCAAAAATAAGGTCCATATATCTAAACATACTAATGAATATTATTGGGTAAGTATGGATTTTTGGGTAGCACACTGGCTAGGGAAACTTCTGTGTTTTTTGGGTTTTCATGTACACCTATGGTTTCAGAATATGATAATTCATCCCAATGTAGCTTACAACGGACTCACCGGCTGATATGAGTGCTTTCATGACCCTTGCTTGGAAATAGGCAATACAGAAAGTGACAATCTTAAATTAAGACAAAACAATTAAAGGAAGAAACCAAACAAACTCTGATTAGAATGTATATTAGACATGTATAAACGAAAGACCTGGGTGTGTGTATGGAGCAGTCCGCTATGCTGACGCGCAACCACAGCCACTAGATGGCGCTTGCATGACCTTTTACATTTTTTCAGCACTTGCATGTACCACACTTTTCATTTAACCCAAGCAGACAAACTCAGGTTTGTGGTACATGCGTGTTGAACGTTCATACAATGAGCTACCATACATTTCCAGCTTGTCCCGCTCAGTTTGTGCCACAGCCGCATTCGACTACACATTCGTCTCAGACAGCTGATGCTTCTGCTAGTTCACCCATATAGTAAAACTGCTAGGGAGTCTTCAGGTTGTTTATTGTCTTGAAGACCACACTCAACTAGTGTGTATGCAACAGATTGCTTTGCTCACACTTAACCACAGGCACTAGATGGCGCATGCATGCACAACATCGAAATGAAGCAAACGCTGCACCTCAATAACATGCAAGTGAAACACCTCAGTAATGGAGGGCAAGGCATAAAGTTTTCACTAAAAATATCTGGAAGTATTTTGTTAAGACAAAGATTAATAGGACTCACACGCCAGTGATAGAGCTAAGATATAGCATCCTCAGTGTCTTTTTATGAAAGCCAGTGGGTCAGGAAGCACAGTTGGGTCCACGTCCTCTGCACTGTATTGTGTACCTTTAATTTCCTCTCGCAGTAATACTGGTTTGTATTTCCGTAAAACGCCTCTAACTTTCTCTGACAGTAATATCGCGCATTGCACCGTGCCCCGCGCATGCGCACTTCACCAGAAGCCCCGCGCATGCGCACTTCACCAGAAGACACACACACACGGACACCTGGACGCACAAAGGGATTTTATTAAAGAGGATTACTTACCCCATGTAGTTTGCAGTGTCAAAAAAGAAAAGTATTTAATCTCAAGTTTTCATGCAGAATGGAGAGAAAATGTTTATAATGTAATGCAAGGATGAAGGGCAGGAGGCACCACAGAGCCCCAAACACTAAACACGAACAAACAGACATAGTCCCAGGTTCAAATAAATGGGGGTTTATTACTTCCGGGTTATACAGAAGTTCCAAATAGTAGGCAGTGTAACTGGACTACAATTCCCTGCATTCCCTGCTGGTGCCAAAATGGGTACTGATATCCTGGGCTGCCGCCATCTAGCGTACGGAAGGAGACAATAGCCTTTCATAATATTGACATCCTTTACAGATAAGATTTCCAAATCAACTCCACCTGGGATGCCAATCCTCAGATGTCATCCCTCACACAAGCTAATAGGGATCAATGCTGACTAATGGCAAACAATTTGAAAAATGACCATGGAAAAATAAAAATATTGTGACAATCCTCATACCGCATAATCCACATGACAGGCATTCAGTTGTATGCTCAAAAAGTGCAAAACAAATCCTAACTTGCTAAAATATTATTAAATGAAAATCAGTGCACATCATAAACAGGAAAGTAAAGCCTCATTGGACTGACATTTTAAAATGAAGACAGGACTCCTGACCAGCAAGTACGTGAAAGAGGTGGGTCTTCAATAGAGGTGGGCCTTCAATGCAAATAGTCGGTCCCATGTGTTTTTAGGTTTCCTGTTCATGATGTGTAACAATATTTTACCAGAAAAATATGTGTTTTGCACTTTTTCAGCATATGACTGGGTAACTGGCATATGGAGTTTGGGACACAGGTAGCAAGAATTTTTTTTTGTTTTTTTCCATTGATGTTTTCACATCATTTACCATTGTACAGCATTGGTTATTATTGGATTGTATTATGTCATATCTCTCCATTCTGCCTGAAGGCATGAAAATGAAAAATCTTTCTCAGGCATCACTACAAGATACATGGGATAAGTATTCCTTTAAGGTATCTTCTTTTTACGGTAGCCCTGAAGGGCAAAATGCAAAAACAAACAAAAAAAAAATCCTCAAAATTTGAAAAAATCAAAGTTGTTTCATCTACAATTATCACTGACTTTTGGGAACTCTTTGGATATTAAATGTGCATAACTACCCTAAACCATTTAAACTTTGTGCAGTTTTTCTATAATTGCAGATTTCTGCACACTTTTTTACAAGTATCAGCTTGCAACAATTTAGAGTGTCAGAGGAGCATTTGTTTTTGGCATTCTAATGGCGTACTAAGAGGTGATATTTACACTGATTTAATCAATTTTGTCATTATTGGCTAATGTGAACAGTTGTCCTAAAACTTCTGAATCAGTGTCACTTTTTTGCAAGGTTTTGATTTATTGATTTAGTTCTATGTACTCCATTTTCCAAAATTTTATTACCTGGTGATGATTTCCTTTGCTTTATGGATCCTTTTAACCTCCCTAAATATAAAACACACATATATTTTGGTGCAGTTCAAATATTGCTTAATGTGTATACAATATGTAATTCACTTTAGTTTCCACAGCTTCAGCCACAAAATCAATAAATTCCCATTCTCAGACCTTTTAATTTATCTCTTGCCTTAGTCTTCTAAAGCTGCATTGAAAATTATTAAAGATATTTTAGTAAAACACATGAAATACCTAGAATATTTAAATCCTATTACCCAGGTATGTACAATTTAGTTTAAGGTTGCTTAATAAATAAAGATATTTTTTATGCTCTTATTAATTTAAATAGCACCAGTTCTTCTTGGAGTATATTATTGTTATGTATCCTTATTCTTTGTCATGATTAAAATATAATATAACATACCAGCCACAAACTTAACATCACTTAACCTAATTTGGTGTTATGGAGGCTGAAAAACTGGACTGAAACAGGAACGAGCCTGGATGAATCATCTGCACATTGGATTGCACACTCAAGGTCACAGGCATAGTCACATTTGACCCAATTTATAACCTGCTTGTCTTAGAAGAAGTGGAGGTGATGGTGGAGTACCCAGAGAAAACCCAGGTAGACACGGGAAGAACATGCAGAGTCACTGCAAAGGGCATGTAAATCAAAGCCAGGTCTCTGAATCCATGAAGCATCAGCATTATCCGATTCATTATTGTGCCACCTCTAACTAAAATATCTCCTGGTAAATAATCTTAAATCATGACATGCCACTCATTTATTCACTTTATTAAGGTTGTCTTAAATATATTAATTTGCAAGTAATGACACATAATTTTTACCAGTTTTCACTTTCATCACAGATAGAATACACTATTAACACTAAAATTCATGAAGCCCACCTTAAATCCCTTTGCACCTCTCCATCAGCGTCTTTTGTGTTGTAAAATTGTCGATCAGCACAAGCAGCCTGCTGTTCCATCTCCCACACCGACAGAGCTCAACTCGGGCAAAAAGTTCTCCCAGCTCAAGCCAAGGCTCCTTATCTGTGTGTGAGGTGCCTGGAGTTGTACAGGGTAAATAATACAGTATATCGTTATTTGGAATACATGTTTCATGTGTGTTCTGTGTCTACACAGATTGGGTAAGTGCAGGATGAAAGGAAATGCAAGAAATGCTGAACACATACCTAAAGCAGAGAGTTTTTCCATGTTATACTAATAATAACTTGAAGTGTATTATGTGTGAAGACTTTAGTCTAAATATCAAATAAACACATGCGCTTTTATTCAAGAATATAACCAAAGTAAAAAAAAAAATCATTCAATTTACATTTTGCTGTCAATGAGTTACAAACCCAAGCTTAAATTTCAATCGATAGAAAGATAATATATCTTCCTGGATGGTGCAGCGGTATGAAATACTGCCTTATAACCGTAAGGTTGCCGGTTCGAGTCCTGGCACTCCGCGTTGTATAGTGCGAATACAGTTAAGGTAGAACAGTAACTAGACCACAAGGATTAGCAAATATTCGAGTCATAGAACAACGGACTATTGAAAAACAGAAGACCTCAGGGTAAAATTTGGAAATGGGTCAGCTGACATCAATAAACGAGTGTTATCAAAACCAGGGAAACAAGCCTAAGAAATGTCTAAACCTAAAACATGGACAGAGATCAAAGCCGAGGAAGAGGTCTGCTGTAAGTTTGTAGTTAATTAATTTGAAACCCAAAACACTTTAAATAGCACAAGAAGTAGCTAGTCTAAATATTCTCACTACAGTGACGCCACTCAATTACCTAGTAATCGACAGTTGCATCATTACACAAAATATCAGCGCCTGTAGCACCAATACAATGGCACTGTTGGTAAAATAAAAGTAAAAAATAATTAATTTACATCATGTCATAACACAAATCCATAACATAAGTAACTGAATAATTAAAATTTGTTGTAAGATAGAAAACAGATGGGATATTGTAAAGGTTGGGGACCACCACATACCTTATTTAATATAACAGAAATAATAAAAAGAAAAAGGTTCCAACAAAATCATGGACATCTTTCATTCTCTGTAGCCAAGCTGAGGGCTTTATGAGAGTTTCTCCTCTATGGTTTTCTCCATGGAACTTCTTGCTCTTTGTATGTGGTTTCCCAATTGAACAATGACTTCTGGCACCAATGTTCCTGAAATAGTCCCCAAGGCAGAAGATGCGGGACCTGCAGGACAAAACCGGAAGTGACATCAGAGCTCATCTCGGGACTCCTCCTCCGTTCTGCAGGTGAGAAACAAGGAAGTGGTACTAACCATGAAACCTCAAGCATTTGAGTTAGCAGACTTATTTTTACAGAGACCTGAAGAAGCTCCCTATGTGCACACAAGTAACACTTTATGTTCAGAAATATAGAAACAGGTTAAAAAATTGTATCAGAAAAATTTACTGAAAGCAGGAAAATTGTATATATGAAAAATTGTACAACATAGACAGCCACTGACCGTCAAAGAAATGAGATTACTAAAGAAGCCAACTTTCTGTCAGTATGAGTACTTGCATTATTTTAAAACAAAGTGCAGAGCCTAAACTGAAAGCAGCTCATCTATGATATCACAACCCATAGATGCATGAATGATCTTGTAAATGTTTTCATCAGCAATTACCATCAAAAAGAGAATGCTAAAATTGTATATATGAAAAATTGTACAACATAGACAGCCACTGACCGTCAAAGAAATGAGATTACTAAAGAAGCCAACTTTCTGTCAGTATGAGTACTTGCATTATTTTAAAACAAAGTGCAGAGCCTAAACTGAAAGCAGCTCATCTATGATATCACAACCCATAGATGCATGAATGATCTTGTAAATGTTTTCATCAGCAAGTACCATCAAAAAGAGAATGCTAAAATGGAAATTGTAATCATCCCATTTGAGGCAAAAGATCTAGTACTTATGGAATCTCTTCAGAATTTTTAAAATAACAATAGTACAGGTAGGTCATTGAAAGTGTGCTACTGTACAAACGAGTTTTTATAGGTCCTTACCTTGGTTCCCTTCTTCAGGTTATGGTCTTTGAAGTCCCAATAACGTAGTTTCATGAAGGAGATGTTGGTGCTGCTTTTGAGTTCTCTACTCTTGTTAGAGTATGGGTATCTTCTTGGTATAGTGGGCACTCTGCCCCATGCTCTAAATATTTCTTGATTTTCTTTTCCTCATCATCTTAAGAATCAAGCTAAAGGGGAGACTTTAATAACTGCTAACTACATGCAATAGGTGATACTACCAATTGTGGCAGCTATCTGATGCATTAAAGGGCTAGCTCAAGCCTCAGGAAGTTGCTGAGGGATTGTTGGAGTTTTCTCCCTTGTCTTGTTTAGTTTGTGATTTCTACCTTTCAAGTGTACTTCGCTGATTGTGGTGTTTTTGGCTTTACAGTTCACTTTTTTTAATGGTTAGAACTGTAGAATTTCTAGAATTGTAATTCTGAAGGTAGTTGCAGCTACAAAATAAATTACAGAATTATCAAGGTTTAGAGTTTTGTTTTGGCCTTTGAGGTTTGCAGTTAAGTATTTTGAGTTTTGTTGGCCCTTTCACATCAAGTGCCTGTTTTCACGATTTTCCTCTTTGGTTAATTTTAATTAGCATCTTTTTTCTTGTTCAATTATTGATTACTCTGTATCTGTCTCTTTATTTGTAGTATTTGAAAATTCTGTTTATTTTTTCTAGTAATAAAAATGTATAATTAGTTTAACAACTTTATAGTTAAATACAATTGCCTGCTACACATTTGCGGCTTAAGGGTCAGGTGTTTTCCTATCCATTTTGTGTGGTCCCTTAAAAGAAAATTGCAAGAGAAAGTAATATGAGCGCATGTCACAGTGACTAAAGTAGGAGACGCATGCTAAAGAGTGTCAGAGTGCAGTAAAGAAGAGGCACATCCGTAGCCTTTGTTGAAAAATTGGATTAAAAGGACATCCGTGACAGAAAGTGCAAGAGAATGGGCAACACAAAGTCAAACGTCTTAAGAGTACAGCAGCTTATTGAATTTTTAGAACACTCAGGAAATCTCAGTTATGAATCAACATATGCATTTTACTGATGGAACTATTACAGAATGTACCATCACAATGTGCAAATGATATTAAAGAACAGTATCCAACATTAAAAAAAAATCAATTAAATCAGTATAGTAAATAAATAAAAAAAATTGACTGATAGATATGAACATATTTCAAATAGTATTTATCATGATTTAGCATTTATTTTTAATTTTATACTAATTCTACTTGGCTTTTAAAATAATTGAAAAGCCATTTTGGGGGCTTTAGAGGTCATTACATTAGTGATGCATTCTTAATGGTGTTTAAAAGTAATGATGTTCTTCTATAGTGCTGTCTTGCTTTCATTATGGGTGCTGCTGTCTTGAGCACCCATAGTTAAGGATGCATTCACAAGTTGCAAGGAAATTTCTATTGGAAATCGTACCAAGTGACATCAGTGTGTCAAGTCATAGGCTAGCAGCATGAAAGTGTCATTGTCCACATTTGTGGATACAGCCTAATATGTAGCATTTTTGTTTGAACATTTAAAATAATTTCATGTTTTGAACTCTTTTTTGCTCCAAGGCTAAGATGTATGTATGTCAGAGCTTTGGCTCTGTTCACTACTTTTGGTTTCTGACATTCTTATGGCGATTCTCTACTTACTAATGATCCAAGGTGTGTTATTAAATCTTGTCTTGCTAGCTTTGACCTTTTTTTATTCTATCTTTTGATAATATCCCTTTTCAAATCAGCTGTGACTCTGTGCAGTCAGTGTAATATCAGAGCAGTTTAAATTAGTCACAGTTACAATAAATAGAAAAAAGTGTGCAAACAGTGTGGGCACTTTAAAAACTTATAGACCAAATTACAACAGTGTACAGTGTGGCAATGGATCACAATGAAGTGAAATGAATTAAAAAGTCATATATACACAGACTGACACCAGAGGCACGGATAAAACAAACAAAAAGTCTTTATTTTCTTCTTCAGCCGTGGGACACGTCTTCCCTGTGTCCCAGCAGCCCTAACACAGTCCCAAAATAATCAAAAGTAAATCACACCCCAAATCACACTCTTCTCTTCTCTTCTTTCACTTCTCCCAGGGCAGCTTCGTCCTCCTCCTCCAAACTCTGGCACCCTGAGTAGTGGCTGTAGGCTCCCTTTATAGCCCACCCGGAAGTGCTTCAGATGGTAATTAACCTAAATTAGGCTGCACTTCCGGGTGTGGCTGCATTGCCGCCCACACAGGCTCAGGAAGCCTTGCAGCTCCCCCTGGCGGTAGCCACAGAGCCCAACCAGGATGAGCTCCAGTGTTCCATAAAACAGGCCCCGATGCAACCCAGGGGGGCTGCCACCAAGTGTTCCAGGGGACATAGCGTGCATCCCATGGCTGCTCCCATGGATCCAGTGTTCAAGGGTGTTCAGCTGGGCATGGGTCCTGGAAATCTGCCACAATATACATATATATAGTATTTTGTTATACATATACATAAATATATATATATAGAGAGAGAGAGAGGCTATTAGATCATCATTTGGATGTTAAGATCGATGAATTCAATAGAACAGAAGACACTACAGCATATGAAGACACTTGTGAAGTCCTATGCTCCTTCTCACCCACTCAGGTCTGCTGATGAACAGCATCTCGTAATGCTACCTCTATGTGGCAACAACTATGTGGAATAAGCTGCCCGTCTCCTTTTCGAAATTCTGACTCCCTCAATGTGTAAACTTCTGTTTAAATGATACTATCTGTTCAGTTTTTGTAATGTAGGAATTGTAACCAGCCTCCATTTTATTCTGAGCTCTTCACTTGTGGTGATCGATTTTGTACCCTTGTCCTGTAACATTTGTCCTCAAACAGTGCTCAGACTAATAATTACTTGATAATGACCTTTTTTGTAAGTTGCTTTGGATAAAAGCATCTGCTAAGCAAATAAATGTATGTGTAAATGTAAAATGTAGTTTGCTGAAAATTTCAAAAAAAGGTCTTGAAACAGTAAAAAGGCCACAATCAAGAGATGGGTCTCTGGTGGTGAGCAATGTAGATGCGTATTCTGGAATGTTGGTATATACACCATCTTCAATTGTTGGTAAAGTTTTAAAGACCATTGACATTTGACAAGAAACTAAATGATCAGTAATAAAATGTATAATACAAGAGTGGCCATCTCCAATCATGGAGAGCCGCAGTGGTTGCAGGGTTTTTGTTCCAACCCAGTTGCTTAATTAGAAACCAATACTCACCAATAACGGATCTCATTTGATTTCATGGCTTATTAGTGTTTTAACTTTACTATGTCAGTTCATTCTTAAATCATAGATTTTCTTTTCCATTCTAATGATACATGTATCGTCCAAGTGATTTGAAGCCTAAAATGGATGAGTAATTTTCAGTTCTTCACTTTCTCTACAGTTTCTTTCTGAGTACTTAATTAAACCAAATAGTGAATGATGAATACACACGGGTGGAAATAGAGACAAGCTTGATGTAGAACTACTGGTTCCTTTGTCATTTGCATCTTATTGCTAATAAGGAGCAGTTAAAAGAATGACTATAGCTGTTTAGGACTAAAATAAGCAATTAATGGTTTAAAATCTTAACAAGCAAGACAACTAAAATAAACCAGAAAAATGTCACTTGATCAATAATTGTTTTATCAGCACTGAATGACTTGTCATGAAGCAATTGGGTTGGAACAAAAACCTGAAGCCACTACAGCCCTCCAGGACCAGCGTTGCTCAGCCCTGATTTAACGGGTCTGAGTCTTAAATAGCAAATAAATTAATGGAGGGTTAATTAGTAGCAAAAAACAAGTCACTAATAAAGAAAATGGTTATAATGAAAACCTGTAGCCACATGGTATAATAACTCCAATAAAAAAGTCCAATAATGGGACATCATTGCTCATTAGCAATTTTTCAAAGATTTCCTAAAATAAAAAAAAATACCACCAATCATTTGGGTAGAATTCTAAATTTAAATCTTTTTTTTTTCTCAATTGTAATGGGGCCCCTGAATTTCTTTTATTGCTGAAAATAACAAATATTTTGAACCCAACTTAATGCCTTTTTAAAGGCACAAGCTTGAAAGAGCTATGAACTCTAAGAAATCAAAGGCACAACCCTAAAATAAAAATTATTTTAAGAAACTGTGATGGACTGGTGCTTTGCTCAGGATTGTTTCCTGTCCTTACACCCAGCACTGCCAGTTGGGCCCATCATGACCCTGAATTAGATTATACAGGATACAGAATGAGATGAAATGTACACTCACTAGCAGATTACTAAGAACACTGAACTGAGTAGGGCCGGCTTTGGCTTTCTTTCATGGCATGGATTCCACAAGATGTTGGAAATTGAGATTCTGGTCCATGTTGAATACAATTGTATCACGCAGTTTCTGCAGACATTCATACTGCAGATCTGTTCTACTACATCCCACAGGTGTTCTCTTTCGATTCAGATCCAGTGAACGGAAAGGCCACTGAAGAACATTGACTTCACTATTGTGTTCCTGAAACCAGTTTGAAATTACTTTTGCATGGCACTTTATCATGCTGGAAGTAGCTATGAGAAGATGGATAAATTGTGTCCATGAAGAGATACTCATGGTCAGCAACAATACTCAAAAGGCTGTGGCAGTCAGGCGATGATTGATTGGTATTATGTGCCAAGAAAACATCCCTCACACCATTCCACCACCACAACCAGCCTGTACTATTGACACAAGGCAGCTTCATGCCTTTGGTGCCAAATTCCATCCCTACTATTTGTGTGCCTCAGAAGAAATCAAGATCCATAAGACCAGGCTATGATTTAGGAGTCTTCAGCCGTCCAATTTTGGTGAACCTGTACCCACTGCAGTCTCATCTCTCTTTTTTTTATTAACAGGATTGGAACCCAACATGGTTTTCTGCCACTGTAGCTCATCCACCACAAGGATCAATGCATTGTTCATTCTGAGATACATATCTGGTTACCACAGTTGTACGGAAAGGTTATTTGAGTAACCGCAGACATTCTGTCAGCTTGAACCAGTCTGGCCATTCTCCTCTGACTTCTCTCATCAACAAGGTGTTTCCATCCACAGATCTGCTATTCGCTGGAGGGTGTTTGTTTTACGCACCATTCTCAGTAAACCCAAGAGGCTGTTGGCCATGAAAATCCCAGGAGATCAACAATTAAAGAAATATTCAAACGGCCCACCTGGCACCAACATCATGCCACTTTCGAAATCACTGAGGTCACATTTGTAACCTATTCTTGTGTTTAATGTGAACATTAACTGAAGCTTCTGAACTGCACTTGCATGCTTTTATGCCATACACCGCTGTCACATAATTGACTTATTAGATCATTTCATGGATAAGCAGTTGTACAATTTTTCTAAAATTTGTTCAGTGAGTGTATAATACTCAATATAAAAATATCAAATGTCATTGTTTGCAGTGACTAAAATAAATAACTCATATAAAACATTTCAGTTCCAAAGTAACTTTTAAAAGAGACAAACATAGAAGTTAAGCATTGAACCCAATAAAGGTGGGCTTAACAAACCTTATAGTATAAGTATCCCCGGTAAACATATTATGAGATTAAAGTGGTGAATGAAGTTGTCAACTTTCTATTAACCTTCTATATGATGTATCTGAAAACTCTACAAACATCAAGTGTAAGAACAGATGCTGTTCTGATGTAAATGTTAAATTAAGTGTTGTCCTTGGAAATTATCTCTGCCTTGTTTGCACTGAAAAGGCACACCCATGTGTGTAATAACATAGACTTCTGTAAAAGACTTCCGCGTCTTATGTGTTATTTCTTTTCCTTTTCTAACATTAACAACATGAAGAGGAATTGTTAAACGATGAATGCAGTTCCCCACTGGTACACCCCAGACTCCTCCACATCCCAGATTTACTTCTGTATTTAAATTTGCTTGTCTGATGAAAGGTACTACTCCCAAAAAGCAATAGATTTCAACTAAAGAAATTGTATTGGTGTTTAACAACATTGAAATGATCAATGAAAAAAGCAAAGAAGAAGTTACCACAACTTCAACAGATGTTCATTTGTTAAGAATTCAATGTGAAAACCAGACTACTAACATAAAATGATTTACAAAAGAAAATCCATCCTCCATTTTAATGAACCCACTAATTTAATTTTAGGGTTGTGACAGGCCAAAGCCCACACCAGCAACATCAGGCCTAGACATTACATTAGTCCACCTCAGAGGATACTCACACATCCACACTTGCTGTATTTCATGGCAAATGTAGCTAATATACAGTATGCATCTTTAGGAACTGGGTGAAAAACCAGACGATCTGTAAAAAAAAGGCTGAAAGAGAACATACAAGATTCAAATAATCAGTGACTTGGCTGAGGTTTGAACTGAGCATCCTGGAGCTGTGAGGCAGTCCCAGTAATTAAGGAAATTAAAGCTTTGCTGAAGGGTCAAAATGTTGAATTAGTAAAAGAGTTGAAGAATACTTGAGATGAGCATACTTAATTATAAAAATGGATTATTGAACTTTTTTTTTCAATGAAAAGAAATTAGAGCTTTAACGTGACTGAAGAACCATAGATTTTGCCACACACACAAACTTCAGACATGTTTCATGAGTTTAGATATGATTTTAAATACGGAAAAGGATTTTCATTTGCTTTAGAGTGGAGAAGAACATTCCAGAGGACTGCTGATGTCACTTCCTCGCTGAACAACTGAAGACCCGCCCACTCCACTTCCTCCACTCCATAAACCAAGTGATCCTGACCATCACTGTCATTTAAGACCTTGCTTCTGACAAATACAGAGGTTTGTGAAGAATCTATTTTGACTGTCGAAGGAGCCTCATCATGTCAGTACTGACTTGCTCTCCTTTGAAATGATTATTTTGCAAATGTTTACACGGGTATTAAACCAGACCAGACATTGATTGAGCAAGAGCAACAGCAGTTCAGTCACCTAGCCAAATGTTGTAATTTTAGAATTATTATCACTCTCAGAAAAATCTACTATCTTGGATAAAGCCTACTGTCACCATCTTAAATGGCATTATACTGGTGACATTACTCATTGCAGCTTCTAGGACCTGTGTGGTATGAGTATCCAACTTAAAAAAATTATTGTGAGTGTAATAAATTATTCTTGTGAAATATATCTATACATGTATTCATGTTTTTTAATTTAAAGGAACATATCTAGCTACACACTTTTAGTCTTCACAGCTTATGGAATTTTTTTTTATTTTTTTGTTCATTAGTGCTACCATTTTGTGAGTCCCATCATTAGCACACCACTTCTGGTTGCTGGGGATTGTTATTTCGAATGTCACAGGGACTTGTGTCATAGACACAACATTTTAAATAGCATCTATTATCCATGAATAAGGATAAAAGCATAACTTTGTGTATGTTTCTTTTTGAATTCTGGTGTCTGAAAACTTTAACAGTTCTTTATGACCAAATTTTTAATTTCTTACTTTGGCTTTAGTGATAGATTTAGTGTCATTTGGTCACTGACCCATTTCTTATTATTGACTTATATTCGTCTCCAGGGGCCTAATTCGTAAAGCTTGCATACGCACAGAAAGAAGCTTGAAATGTGTGTGCGCAACTTCCCATTCAAACATTGGAATTTAATAAAGAAAACTTGATGGGAGAACATGCGTATATTTATATCAAATTTGACCCATGCGTAATTTTGGAGAAAGTGGAAAATGATGACACCTTTGATCAAGCAGGGAAATTAAGTCAAACCAGTTGAATGACAGCTCACATGAATAATAATTCATATCACCGAGATGTTATAAGAATTTGCATTGACTGCTTGGAGTTTGCCAAACAGCATTTAAAGGGCTCTGAGTACATGAGAAAACAATCTGATGGAAGAGAAAATTGCATGATATAGGCAGAAATCCAAGCATGTGTTTGTCCAAGACCGGTCACTGCTTACCACCTGCCTTGTTCCATCTCTATGGTGAAGCATCGTTGTAGCAGCTTCATGCTATGGGGTGCTTCTCAGTGGCAGGGACAGGGAGACACCTCAGAATTGAAGGAACAATAACAACATTTACTGTATTTCTATAGTACCTTTTCATATACTGGATGTAGCTCAACATGCTTTACAAGATGTCAAGGAAATAGTTACAAACAAGGAAAAGATAAATAAATTATAATGAACAAATAATTCACATTTACATATAATAGATATATAATTAATAGAGAAGATATAGAATTGTTTTATAAGTTTCTAAAGATGAGCCCAATGATAAGGTCAGATAGTTGGGCAGTACAGAAAAGGAAAGGATGAATACAGTCAAATATAGAGAATATCTCCTCCTGAATGCAACATACATAGATAGATAGATAGATAGATAGATAGATAGATAGATAGATAGATAGATAGATAGATAGATAGATAGATAGATAGATAGATAGATAGAGTTAGGTCTATAAATATTTGGACAGAGACAACGTTTTCTAATTTTGGTTCTGTACATTACCACAATGAATTTTAAATGAAACAACTCAGATGCAGTTGAAGTGCAGACTTTCAGCTTTAATTCAGTGGGGTGAACAAAATCATTGCATAAAAATGTGAGGCACCTAAAGCATTTTTTTAACACAATCCCTTCATTTCAGGGGCTCAAAAGTAATTGGACAAATTAAATAACTGGAAATATAACTGGAAATAAAATGTTCATTTCTAATACTTGGTTGAAAACCCTTTGCTGGCAATGACAGCCTGAAGTTTTGAACTCATGGACATCACCAGATGCTGGGTTTTCTCCTTTTTAATGCTCTGCCAGGCCTTTACTGCAGCGGCTTTCAGTTGCTGTTTGTTTGTGGGCCTTTCTGTCTGAAGTTTAGTCTTCAACAAGTGAAATGCATGCTCGATTGGGTTAAGATCAGGTGACTGACTTGGCCATTCAAGAATTTTCCACTTCTTTGCTTTAATAAACTCCTGGGTTGCTTTGGATGTATGTTTTGGGTCATTGTCCATCTGTATCATGAAACGCCACCCAATCAATTTGACTGCATTTAGATGGATTTGAGCAGACAGTATGTCTCTGAACACCTCAGAATTCTTTCGGCTGCTTCTGTCCTGTGTCACTTCATCAATAAACACTAGTGTCCCAGTGCCACTGGCAGCCATGCACGCCCAAGCCATCACACTGCCTCCACTGTGTTTTACAGATGATGTGGTATGCTTTGGATAATGAGCTGTTCCACGCCTTCTCCATATTTTTTTCTTGCCATCATTCTGGTAGAGGTTGATCCTGGTTTCATTTGTCCAAAGAATGTTTTTCCAGAACTGTGCTGGCTTTTTTAGATGTTCTTTAGCAAAGTCCAATCTAGCCTTTCTATTCTTGAGGCGTATGAGTGGCTTGCACCTTGCAATGCACCCTCTGTATTTACTTTCATGCCAGTCTTCTCTTTATGGTAGACTTGGATATCGATACGCCTACCCCCTGGAGAGTGTTGTTCACTTGGTTGGCTGTTGTGAAGGGGTTTCTCTTCACCATGGAAATGATTCTGCGATCATCCACCACTGTTGTCTTCCGTGGACGTTCAGGTCTTTTGCATTGCTGAGTTCACCAGTGCTTGCTTTCTTTCTCAGGATGTACCAAACTGTAGATTTGCCACTCATAATATTGTAGCAATTTCTCGGATGGGTTTTTTTCTGTTTTCGCAGCTTAGGGATGGCTTCTTTCACCTGCATGGAGAGCTCCTTTGACCGCATGTTGTCTGTTCAGAGCAAAATCTTCCACATGCAAGCACCACACCTCAAATCAACTCCAGGCCTTTTATCTGCTTAATTGATAATGACATAACAACGGACTTGTCCACACCTGCCCATGAAATAGCCTTTGAGTCAATTGTCCAATTACTTTTGAGCCCCTGAAATGAAGGGATTGTGTTAAAAAATGCTTTAGTTGCCTCTCATTTTTATGCAATCGTTTTGTTCGCCCCACTGAATTAAAGCTGAAAGTCTGCACTTCAACTGCATCAAGTTGTTTCATTTAAAATTCATTGTGGTAATGTACAGAACCAAAATTAGAAAAAGTTGTCTCTGTCCAAATATTTATGGACCTAACTGTAGATAGATAGATAGTGTAGGATATTAATCTCGCATGAGACAAAAATAAAGAGTTGGGGAATGGTCCCCGTATAATGTCTGGCAATCCTGACAAAAAGATGTAGCAAAAAAGTGATCAAAACCTTTACAGTTGATGATACAATACTGGTGATGGTGAGTTTAAATAGAAAATGGTGACCAGAAGGAAGTACTGATGGAAATGACGTCACAACTGTGCAACCGGAAGTGATGTCATCATAAGGTGACCGGAAGTGATGTCGTCTTCAGGGGTCGGAGGCAGGAATGGTATAATAGAAGAGGAGCCATTTTGGGACTTCAGGACTGTTGTGAGTGAGTTTTTTTATTGTATTTCTTCGTTAATTCTGGTGAAAAAAGAAGAGAGGCGTTAACACCTGATAAATTAATTCTTCGTTTCGTTGATCTTTCACTCACCTCAGGGCTTGTTGGCTGCCTCCTAAGCACACGTGTATAACAATAGATAGAACTTTGTTTGTCCCCAGGGATGCAGGAGTGCCTTTAGAATAAGTCTCTAACTGTCCTTGAGTGGCCCAGCCAAAGCCCAGACTTATACCCCATAGAACGTCTGTGGAGAAAATGCATTTTTCAGGCCAACAAATGTAACTGAGTTAGAGGGAATCTATCAGGAAGAATGGGATAAAATGCACAAATACAAGTGTGCAAATCATGTAGAGAGTTACCCAATGAGAAGTCAGGCAAAATGACATCTTTTATTGGCTAACTAAACAGGTTACAATATGCAATCTTTCGAGGTAACTAAGGCCCCTTCTTCAGGCAACTTGTAATCATTGTAATAATTGATTACAAGGTGCCTGAAGAAGGGGCCTAAACTGCCTCTAACGCTTACATGTTGTAATCTGTTCAGTTAGCCAATAAAAGGTGTCATTTTGCCTGACTTCACATTGCATCCATTATGGCTAACACGGTACAACATCCTACTACTACAAGAGTTACCCCAGAAGACTTAAAACTGGAATTGCAGCCAAAGGTGCTTCTTCAAAGTGCTGAATTAAAGGTCTGAATTCTTACATGAATGAGTGATTTCAGTTTTGATTTGTAATAAATTTGCAAACCTTTTCTAAAAATATGCTTCCACTTTGTCATTATGGGTTATTTAGTTTAGATTGGTTGGAGAAAATGGGAAATTTATCCATTTAAAATTAAATCCACAGGACAATAAAGTGTGCAGAAAGTAAAGTGTCCTGAACACTTTCTGAATCCATGGTATTTATTGTTTGTGTAGAGTCTTCAGGGTAGATTGATTATCGGCTCCAAATTTCTCAGAAGAATGGAATTGATTAATTTATTCATTCATTCTTCTTTTGATTTTGCTTATTTCAGTGTGTACTGCTTGGTGAACGCTGAGTATGCTTACAGCATAGGCCATAACATTCAAGTATCATAATGAATATAAACTCAAGTTCTTCTGCATCAAAACTAACTATTACACTACAATGTCGTTGTATTCCTTAACATGACATATTATAGCAATATAATAATTAGTACCACTATGATGACTCTTAATGTTTCTTAAGGACCAACACAAAGCATATTTGTTTGCAGACTGCTAGAACGTTTTAACTATCACTCTGTAATATAAATAATTTACTGCCAAATCCTTGATAAAATATGTCTTGGGGCAGCATTCAAAAGAAAAATTAATGAACATGTTAATTTGTAATATCAGAGCAATGAACCATGGAACATATGTACAAATCTTTCCCTCAGGAAGCAAACTTAAAATAGACAATAATTTAAGAATGCTAACTTAATTTGCTCAGTAGCTTGTTGGTTAAAAAAGCATAATTGAGTCACCACATTGTTAAGTCATGTACCTGTATTTTTCTGAAATGTACGCTTTGTCAAGAGAGGAATCAATACCTGACCATTGCAAGAAAATTGTAAAACAAGCTAAATCAGAACAACACAAAAAAGAAAAGTCACCGACACACTGTATTAATTTGTTCCCAAATTCATTTGTAGAAAACACTGAGCTATCCAGTTTCCAGTTATCCAGGATTTCTCTTTAGTATCGCCATTATTCAATGTTCAGTAGACAGTTACCCATGTTTATTGAAAGTGTTTCCTGTGGAATTTACATGTTCTGCTTACTCACCCTTTTTTCAAAGTCTCTAGTTTCCGTCCATATATTTTATTTTATATTTCATTTTTTATTATTTTACTTGGATAACATTTGGAGACAAGTTCCGGTTTAGTGTCATGTATGCACAGTCTGGTAATGGTATTACAGCTCCAGCAACAGACAATAAACACAACATCAGACTCTTTCATTTCTAAACATCAGGACACACGGTTGTTGAGTAGCCTTCTAACTTGAAGGTAAAAAACTGTTCCTTAATCTCATGGGCTGAGTACCAAAGCTCTCGTTCCATTTGCCAGAACAGAGGAGAGAGAAAAGTGACTGGGAAGGATGACTGAGGTGTCTGATAACACTGTTTACTCTTCTAAGGCAGTAGGTGTTATTATAAGTTCCAAACAGAAGGGGGCACTGTTTTCCAGTGGTAGTGTGAGATGGCTTTTTTGCCATTCATTGTTGAAGTGTTAGTGTTTCTGACTGAAATCGGTTAAAATGTTCAGTAGTATGAATTAAAAGGAGAAAAGCGTTGTATTGTTTGCAAAAAAAATGCAGACAACAGACAAAAAATATGTACAGTAAAGAACAGGAGAAAGAAATAAGTGAAGGGCTGCGCGTATGTCAACACTGGAAAAGAAAATAAGAGAGACGCCAAACTGCAAATCAAAAATCAAAGTCAAAAGGCAGGGCTAAATACCAAAACCAGTAACCAAAAATCAAAAGAATATCAAGTTGCTAAGTTTTGTCCAATCCCAGATGCAAACTGGCCATCGATACAAGTGGATGATTCATCGTCATCAGTGATGAACCCATGGGTGACACAGTGGTGCAGCACAACAACAAAAATGTTGGTTTCGTCCAGGTGCTCCAGTTTAAATCACAGTCCAAAAAATATGTAGGTTAGTAGAATTGTATTTGTTAAATTGTCCCAAGTGTGTGTTTATGTGTGTGTGTTCATCCTGTGATGGACTGGCGCTTTGTCCAGGAATTGTTTCACCCTTGTATGCGATGCTTGTTTGGATAGGCTCCAACTTCCATATGACTCTTCCCTGCATAAGTGGGTTTTACAGATGGATGGATGGATGGATGGATGGATGGATGGATGGACAAATTTAAAAAATTTAAAGGTATTCTGTTGGAATCCTTGTCTTGATTTTCAGTTTTAGATGTGCCAAGTGTCCACTTTTTAAGCAAAGAATTGGCTGATTTGGGAATAAAACTGGATAAGGGCACACCAAATATGCTGCCAGTGTTCTTTATATTTTGGATTCTACAAAATGTTAAGTAATTTCATATTAATTACAATCACAGATAAGCTGTGCCTTCACTATTTTTTGTTACAGGGTACTTCATTAATTATTTGCACTTTTGTGATTATTTTGTTTGGGGTGGCTGTACGTCTTTCCCTTTGCACATGTGGAACCATGGTGTGCCTGTAAACAGGGTTGGAAATCCTCGTTGGTTCGTCAGAATCATAGTACAGACTTGCTGTTGTAATTGGGAGTGGATGTGACGGGTGTCCGGCTACTTCTTCCTGCTTAATATTATTATGAACACTTTGAACTTCTCAATTTATTCAAAAACACCTCTGTGATAAAACACTGTGTCCATATCGTTCAGAATGGATTCCGGCCCCTACTACACCTTCAGCTCATAAAAAGTGGACCACAGCTCGCTGCTCTTCTTTGGTGCAAACGGAGAGCAGAGTGGCCATTCAACTGACTGATCAAAGTCAAAACGTTGCCGCTGTGACCACAGACACACCAGGGAAAGCTGTACAGCAACCCTAAACAAAATGAGTACCAAAGCACGGATCATTATTAACTTACGCTCATAGTATATAAACACAGTTTACAGGAATGCCCCATGATCAAATCAGAACAAATCAAAGTGTACTGTATTTGCCACATACAAATTATTCATACAGTACAATATGTAGTGTCAACGACTATGCCTTTAAGAAGAATACAAAAGGACAATAACACTAATACAGGACTTTATAAACATCAAAAATCACTAATATAATTGACCCTGTGTTGGGATATAGCAGGTTGGAAATTGGCTGACTGACTGACTGACTGAAAAATAATAACTAAAAAAATAACTTACCGTTATTTCCCTATAAGGGGTGCGATCGGCACACTTCACCACCTGAGAGGGAAGTGGACGATGTTTGAAAAATATATTAGCATTAAAAAATATTCGGTCATTGACCCTTCATCCCCTTCCTCCGTGACCGCCAATACTTGAAAACAACCCAGATGGTAGTCATATTGATTAAATAAGCAAGCGTATTGTAATCCAGGATTACTGGGTGACTGGGTGCTCATTAGTGATCCTTTTTTCCCTGGACGCCCTCCCCAGTGGTCAAATCTCAATCCCCAGTACGAAACACACACAAAAGAAATGGAAATCAAAAGAGAAGGGTTGAACATAGTCTGTGTGAAACGGCGATGAATCCGGTCGTAAAGTTCTCGTTTCAGGATGTAGGAAAGACAAATGGACACTCAGGCGAATATGGCTGCCTTCTTGCTATTCCGAAGAATTTAAAACACGAGTCCGACTCACCAGTGGCAGCACCCGGAGAACCATAAGGTCCATATACCGAAACCTTGCCTCTTCTCGGGGATTTGCCTTGCTGCTTCTTATCTTCTGGGCGGTCACCCACAAATAGCAGACATCCCTGGGTGAAGTGTGATTGTGCTGTCTTTTTGGACGTAGATGGCCGAGCTCCTTGGCTTCTGTTTCTCTCCCTCTTTCTTCTTTTACTGGTTAGCCATTCCCCTTAAAAAGAAAAGTTTCCCGTTGGAACATCCATTTCCTGCTTAGGTCGTCATAGCAACATTACACCTGCTCTAGGCAGCTGTAATCCTTACCGGACGGGGTCCTCCCAGACTTAATCATCATCTATTACGCCTGAAGGAATATTTCTTTATCATCATCCAGACCCTATAATATAGTGAGGGCAGTCCAGAAAACAAACCCGATTGTATAGCTGTGTAGGCTTGCTACACCATAAGTGAATTAACAATAGGGGACTGTATAATTCTAGACACTTTATTTATTCAAGATTCAGATGGACTGTGAGCCAGAGCTCCTCCTCAGTCTCTCTGAACTGGACTTCAGGCAGTAGTATCATCTACCTGACCTAAGCACAGAACAGAGGCCATTGTTGGGATGGCTGGGGTGATGGATCATTTTTCTTGCCCTGATCTGACATCTGATATGGTGTAGATGTCCTTGAAATTTCAGAGTGCACACTCAGTGATGCATTCGGCCAACCGCACCACTCTCTGCAGAACCAGCATGCATCATCATTTTCAATGATGTATGTGTAGAAGTTCTTTAGTCATTGTGAGGTGTCTGTGGAGGTAAAGATACAAATTCAATGTACAGTATTGTGGTAAAGAAAGATTTCCTATTTTAAACCAGTTTCCTTCAGTAAAGGATTCCAAGTAGCATATCAATGTAGGGCGGCGCGGTGGCGCAGTGGGTAGCGCTGCTGCCTCGCAGTTGGGAGATCTGGGGACCCGGGTTCGCTTCCCGGGTCCGCCCTGCGTGGAGTTTGCATGTTCTCCCCGTGTCTGCGTGGGTTTCCTCCGGGTGCTCCGGTTTCCTCCCACAGTCCAAAGACATGCAGATTAGGTGGATTGGCGATTCTAAATTGGCCCTAGTGTGTGCTTGGTGTGTGGGTGTGTTTGTGTGTTTCCTGCGGTGGGTTGGCACCCTGCCCAGGATTGGTTCCCTGCCTTGTGCCCTGTGTTGGCTGGGATTGGCTCCAGCAGACCCCCGTGACCCTGTGTTCGGATTCAGCGGGTTGGAAAATGGATGGATGGATATCAATGTAATGTCACTCACAAGGAAATAATCAATCAATCCTACATCAATCAACAGTACATTACAAGATACACTAACTGGCATGTCCACTCTGGGCTGAAGTAGAGTTGCCAGACTGGGTTTTCTGAACATCCCTGAAACGTAGAAGGAAACTGAAATACCAACAGTAAACCCATTTAGTAAACCCAATGAAAACATACAAATTTCACAAAGCCAGTGACTGGGCCAGGATTTGGAATTTACAGAGTCCCATCATACCACTCCAAATCATGATTTGTGTCTGTATTTAAAATGTTCACCCAAAATTAAGTACATTTTCTGAAGGGTACAATAAATTAGTTATTTTAATTTGATTATGTCACAAATTATTCTGTAACAATAAGGTACAAAATGGTATGACAAAGCAAGAGAAAAGGACCACACTATAGATTTAATTTAATCATTTATTTTTCAGCATATGAGTTTCGTGTGTTTGTTAGCAGGTATACACTTTGGGAACAATTTAGAACAATTTCTCATCCAGGCAAAAGTTGACGAATCCAATTTTTTGCCTAAAACTGCTGTTACACTCAATTTACGCCCATATTTGTGTGGCACACAGTTAATAAATGAGGCCCATTGGGCAAGATCCACTCATAAATAAAAGGAAGGTCAAAGTCTTCGGATAGAAGACAGGTGTTCATATTTATACTGTTGGTGCATTTTTCAGTCTTTGACCAGTTCCAAATATTAACACTCTAGATGCTTCATGAGAATAGTGTTGTGCTTTCCACAGTTAATCATATTGGGCAATGCTCAAACAAATGCTCGCCTTCATTTTACTGAGGCCTGCACTCCATCCCAGAGTAGTTATGCCTTCCTAATGGTCATCTTTGTTAGAAGATTGATAAACTGGATCTACCCCTTCATACAACAAATAGATAGATAGATAGATAGATAGATAGATAGATAGATAGATAGATAGATAGATAGATAGATAGATAGATAGATAGATAGATAGATAGATAGATAGATAGATAGATAGATAGATAGATAGATAGATAGATAGATAGATAGATAGATTATTATTTGTTCCCAGGGATAAATTGGGCATTTTGCAAAAGCTTTTTAAATAAATAAATACATAAACAGGTAGATAATATATATATACACACCCCAACTGTGGTATGAACTCACACCAGAATGAGTAAAAAGGAAATTAAAAAGAAGAAACCTTCTGACTTGCCTGTCACAGTCACAAACGATGAAGGAAAAATCCACTAGTTAACAATTAGGTGCACCATTTGAAAGATGGCATTCTTTAGTTTGTTTGCAGTAATGTGCTTTACTAAAACAAACCCATGCACCTTTGACAATAAAGTATTTATTTATAATAGATGAAATCATTAGGGCAAGGCAAGTGGGTTTCGAAAATGAATGAATAAAGGAAAAAATGGCTATTCAAATTATTTTGCATATAATAAAATACAAGCAGATTGTAAAGTCTTATCTCACTATGAAAAGTTATGGACAGTAATATCAGTCAGAGGTTCACATTGTATTGCTGGTTCAGATTTAGCCATTTGCAAGCTTAACCCTCTTTTACTGTAATTATATAAATAAATCTCATGATTTTATGGTTTACTTTTGATGTCCAGGCCATTGCTTCTTGAACAGCACTATTTAGTCTTCTTTCCCAAAACGCTACTTTACAACCCCTTCAGCTAGCTTAGTTATTTTTTCACATTTGCCTTTATGCTGATACTCTAACTGACATTTTACATGTCTTTTTCTTTTTTTTTAACTTTTGCAAACATGATTTCAGTGTAATCGATTTGCTATTCATTAAATGTTCAATTCATTGTTTGGTTACTACTACTCTGTTTTATTGTGGTGTTATGGCGACCCCTGCAGGTTTAATATTATAAAATCAGAGGAGAATCAAAATAGCTTTTAAAACTGGTGTTTGCATTTAATTACTGGATCAGCTGTGTTTGAGACTTTCTGATATTATGGTCTTTTCATTTCTCTTTTTCATTATTTATTTATGTTTTCACTTATTAATTCAGAAACAGTGGCTAGAAATATTACATTTATACAGCCATAATGATGTACAGTACTGTAGGCAGTGATAAACAAAAAAGTTCAAAGTTCTAATCCTGTATTTTTTGACAGCCTGGAGGTTGTGCATTGTAGGAGATTATGCATCTTGAAACAGCGTAATCAGTGAAGGATCTTCAGTTCTTTGTTTATAACAGAATCTGGTTTGACCTACGACTTACAGCAAAATCTTCACGGCTGGATCCTTTCTCTCACAGTGCCTATAAAAATGTATTCACCCCCTTTGAGGTTTTCACAATTTACTGTAATGAAACACTGAATCACAGTGGATTCAATTGGGCTTTTTTGACATTGGTCAGCAGAAAATACTCTTCAGTGTCAAGGTGAAGAGATCTTTGCAAAGTGGTCTAAATTAATTACAAATACAAAATAATTTATTGCATGAGTTTTCACCCCCCTTCATATAAGTATTTAGTAGATGCACCTTTGGCAGCCATGATACCCTTGACTCTGTGTGCTCAGGTCTCTCTCTACCAGCTTTTCACATCTGACCCACTGCACTTTTTCCGCATTCGTATTTACAAAACTGCTCAAGCTCGGTATGGTTGCATGGAAATTGTGAGAGAACAGCCTTTTTAAAGTCCATTCTCCAATTGGATTGAGAGCTGGACTCTGACTTAGCAACATCCAAAACATTCACCTTGTTGGATTAAAGCCATTCCTTTGGGGGTGGTTGTCTTGCTGGAAAACAAATTGTCTCCCAAGGCATCAGGTTTAACTCCAGGATTTCCCTGCATTTTGCTGCATTCATTTTATCCTCACAAGTTTTCTAAGGCCTGCTGTAGGGAAGAATCCCACAGCATGATGATACCACCACTGTTGTTCATGGTGGTGATGTTCTGATTTTAATAATGTGTAGTTCTTGGCTTACACTAAACATGGTGTTTAGTCCAATGGACAATAAGCTCAATGTTGGTCTCATCAGACCATAGGACTTTCTCCCAGCTGACTTCAGCGTCTCCCATATGTCTTCTGCATATTGTACCTGGGATGTCCTGTGTGTGCTTGATTTTTTTTAACAGTGGCTTTCTTTTTGCCACTGTTGTATCCAGACAAAAAAACTCATTAGCAGGTTTTACCCAAAACGTTCTTCTTCTTCCTTTTATTCTTACTTTTCTCTCCCAAAACCCCCAGTTCACCACACCCCCTTATTCCCATCCTGCCCCTTGTCTTTTATGAAATCAACTATGTACAAAACTCTTAAAGAAACACAGGGTTCAATTCTGGACATAACAGCCACTTTCCCACAAAGCTATGACTGGGGCAACAGTTTTGATCTGCAGAGTCTCTCCAGTCTCAGTCAGTGTAGCTTGTAAGTTCTTCAGAGTTCTCGCAACCTCGCCCAATCATCTTCTTCTTGCATAATCACTCAGTTTTTGTGGATGACCTACTCTAGCAAATTTACAGCTGCATCATACTCTGTCCATTTCTTAATTTATTGATTAACTGATTTCACTGGATATTCAGTGACTTGGGTATTTTCTTGTCTCCATCCCCTGACTTGTCCTCTTCACTCAGCTTTTCGCAGAGTTGCTCGGAGTGTCTTCAAGTGAATTCTGTGATATCTGTCATTTGGCTAATCAATTAATGTTTTAGGTGTTTCAAATTAAAAGGGGTGAATTCTCATGTTATCAGTGCTTTATATTTGTAATTATAGTATATATTCGCGTATAAGTCGGGTCTTGAAACCCGAAAAATCGATCATAAAATCAGATCCCGACTTATACGTCCGTTCAAAAATACGACACTTATTTATTTTATTTTTTTTACATCTTCCTGCTTACTCTGATCTTGCAAAAGTTTCTCAGATACATCGAATTTTGTTGCAATTTACCAATTACCAATTTCTTTCGCCACTTCAACGGATTTTAATTTAAAACCAGCTTCATATTTTCTTCTGATCGAATGCTCCATCATAGATAAGGGATGCTCTTAAGATAAAGTTCGGGTATTACCGTGTGGTCACGTAGGCACAAAATATAGAAAACAAAGGCATTGTGTTCCGTGATTACTCTTTCAGTTGGGCATTAGCATATCATAATCTCTTGGACCAATAGCGTGAGTTTTCCGCATTCAACTTATACAATCGATATTATAAAATACCGGAAATTTTACGGTGAAATCAAACTCTGACTTAAACAAGGGAGAACTTAAAAGCGAGTATATACCATAATTTAGATCACTTTGTTGAGATCTGTTTCATTGTCAAAAATCAAAATGAAACAAACTGTGATTCAATGTTGTATAATAATAAAACGTGAAAACTTCCAAGAGATTAATATTTTTTATAGGCACTGTAGACGGACTTTGAAAATGCTACAGTGGGCTCTAGCAACTTACTTGTTTTCCTTCCCTTACCACATGACAGATTTACAGCTATCCAATAGAAAATGAAATGTTAAAAATGAATATTATAAATAGTACCATTATGTAGTGGCATTTATCTTAAAGGATTTATTAATTTACACATAATTTTTTCTTTGTTTACTTCATTATGTGTGTCCATTTTCTTGTGATGGTCATAGTGGTGACTCTCTTTATGATTCGGACAGGACAATCCGATGCATAGCAGCAGTGCTTTGTTGGAATTCCCAAATACATATGTCCAATAATGCTAAGCGATAAAATCTGTGTGCTTGGTGTACCCAATAGTTTTTGTGAGGATGCTAAGATTTACATGGTCTGAAGATGGTGATTTATTTATTTTATTATGGGGACCCCAGGAACACACCCAGCCTTGACCCGGCATGCACACACACAGTTAACACTAACAAAAAAGTCCAGCACAATCCAGTACAGCAGGTACAGATGACAATGTATTGAATGAAAAACCCTGTGAACAGCCCACTGAATGAAATGTACAGTTTTGTCCTACCAGTTTTCAGTTGTAGCTTAAAGATTTGGCATGATTGGAAGTGTTCCTTAGATGAAGATGTATCCAACCAAGATGAAATCTCATGGACAAGCAAGCACAGGACAGCACATACAGTACATCCAGAAGAAATTGTAATCCATGGTGGTTGTATTTGTAGTTGTAATCCAATCGTGTGTGTGATGCATAGAAACGAATGCAGATAGATGATAACGATCCCCTCAGAATCTTTTTGGCTCCTTTTAAAGAGGCCACTTAATTTTCCTTCTTCCCCGCAACCCCTGTGCTCTCTGAATTTACCCAATGACGTAGTACTGCCAAGGCTACTGGAAGTTATAGGCAATCAAGTAGCGCTTGTTTTGGCTGCTGTTGTTTAGTGTTTGTAATAATTGGACCTTTTTTGTATGTTGGACTGTTGAATTAATCAGATAATTCAACAATTTAAAGACATTAAGCATTATGCTTGGTGAAGGCAGCATATTGGCTAAGAGTGGGAGGGAAGTGACTACATCATACATGAAAGAGGAACAGTGGGATGTCAGCACCTGCAGATTTGGCTGCATGTGTGGTTTGGTAGGCCTCCCAAACCTGCTTGACCATTAAAGTGCTCTTCCACCTGGGTCATAACCTCATGCAGCTGCTCAGCCTTTCCTTATCGCACCAACTCATATTGACAAAGTATGTGCATTCAAAACCTTTTATAAAAAGAAAAATAAAGCCATATATAGTTGTATTGCCTCACTGAAACTAAGCCTCATGATGCAGCAGGTCACAAAAGGTCACATGAGGGAAATCCTGGAGTCTCAGCCCTTTAAAGCCAGCTAAAGACTTATAGGTAGAGGGACACTAGACTGATGTCCAAGGAAAGTCCAGAATCGAAAAAGACAGAAGATCAAATTGAAAAAACTGACTGTAGTTTTATAGTGGGCAAATAACTGACCCAACCCACCAGATACACAGGACAGACCCAGGGAAACTGCAGGTTTGCTGCTTTTTCTTTTACTTTAGAACTTTAAATTCCTATATTCTTTTGTTTGTGTTCATTTACTTAATAATTTAACTATTGTATTTATTATGGATCTAGGCTAGAGGGTTGAAACTCTCAGGTACTTATTTAGGCTGTCTTGTAGGATTGTTATTTTACCATTTACTTTTGGAAGTTTGTCTTCATTTACAGTATTTACTGTAATAAATTGACTTTTACATTTGCCATGGATCTAGTATCCTGGGTTCAAACTCTCAGACACTTGTGTAGGAATTCTTAATATGTTCTTCCCACATCTCTATGAGTTTCTCAATTTTTTTATCTCATATTCCACAAGATATTTGGCAAAATAAATGATCTTATGATTCTAAACTAGATGTATTCATAAGTGGACCTTGTAATGGAGTGATACCCTGTTCATTATCAACTTGGGCCCAAATGCTGCACCCATTAAAGGGATTAATTAGGTTTGATACTCTTATATTACACTATATAAAAAGACGCAAACATGTAACATGTCTGGGAAATTTACACACACACTTTTGGTTGTATTTGACAAGTACAATTACAATGTCCTGAACATAATGTTACTGAGGAAGTTAATCCAACCGCACTTCTGCTTTAGCCACAAAGCCAAGCACATAACAATGGTAACTGTAATATCACTGACATGATACAGGAATGGCTCAGTAAACTAACACAAACGCACCCTACACCAAACAAGCTCTTTGTGAGTGCAGCTTGGCACAGCTCCTGTGTTCATATGGATTAACTGCATCAGGGATATTCAATGAAAAATTGTTCTGGATCTGAAGTACTAAAGTTTTGCCCAAACTGAGGTGGGCCCTTGTGTTCACAATAGATCATTGTGTCTTTGTTGCATCTTGGCTCAAAATTTTGATACATACTTATAATTTAGTGTTGCCAGTTTCGGCCAAACTCAGGTAGTTGCCTTACTCATTGTGCCACTCAGCTACAGAATTCACTTAGTAAAGATTGTGTGTAGAATTGCAAGACAGACTTTAGTTTGTACAAACATTACAACTATAGTTTGTCTAAATGTGGTAATTCTAAGGTCAATAAGTAGTTCATAAAGCTGCCAAGTCTGGGATTGGCTCCAGCAGACCCCCGTGACCCTGTGTTCGGATTCAGCGGGTTGGAAAATGGATGGATAAAGCTGCTAAGTAATTGCATTATTATATGTTTGTGGTCTATCAGTACCTTCTCCTTGACCAAAAAGGCACAGCAGCAATTCCCATTTCTGCACTGGCTGAAGAGGGCAAGCCTTCCATGCCATATCTTTGTCACATTCTGTAGGCATCCTGACCTCTGTTGCATCACTGCCTGGTACAGAACTGTAATATGTCTGATTGCAAGTCCATACAACAGACAGTGAGCACTGTAGAGACCGTCATCGGGATTTCCCTCTCTTCCATTATGGACACGTTCACAAAGTGCTGCATACAAAATCCACAATATCTTTTCCCTACTACCATTTGACAGAAGGTATCATAATCTGCAGACCAACACTGCCAGGATTAACCACAGCTTCTTCCCACCTACAGTCAGGCTCCTGAACACAATTCACATGTTTGCACGCACTTCAGTAACTACTCACAGAAACCTGATTTCTTAAATGCCACCTAAACCCTTACTCTGATTGAGAAATCGGGTTATTGGCCTCTGAGAAAACCGAGGTAGACTTCTCCACATACTGTATACCCTTAACTGGGCTACTGTTAAGGATTTTGTATTCTGTGCATGAACATTGCACTTTGTTAACCTGCGCATGTATTTACTTTGCGCACGCTTTCAGAAGCCAAGGACAGAAACGTCCACAAAATATATTTCCAGAGGCAGCCACAATCAATTCCTTCAACTGGCTGAAATAATCTCTCTCAATATTTCAGAAATCATTAAATTTGTGTAAATGAGCTGAATATAGAGTGTTAAACTTAGCAACCTAATCTCAAGAACAGTGGGGTAAAACGTTAAAAGAAATGTAATCTTTCTTTTTAATGTAACAAGTAACCTAACACATTCCATATCCCACCTGTTTTATTACAAGGGAGGTTCAAAATGTTTCTGCACTTTTTTTTAAACTCTATTTATTAAGAATTTCACTTCTTTTGTGATGCAATGTTCCCAGGGTCATACCATTTTTAATGCCCATTTACTACTCCATCCGCCTTCACCGTTTCCAATGAAAATATGAAAGTGCTGAAACTTTTTGAATGTCCCTTGTATTACGCCAGCTGCACTAGGTGTGACCCTTTGCAGAACTCAATTAGACAACCAAGCAGAGCTTCCAGCATGCAATCTTGTAACAGAAACCTATTAATCAATCATTTTGACAGGCAGCACGGTGGCGCAGTGGGTAGCGCTGCTGCCTCACAGTTAGGAGACCTGGGTTCACTTCCTGGGTCCTCCCTACGTGGAGTTTGCATGTTCTCCCCATGTCTGCGTGGGTTTCCTCCCACAGTCCAAAGACATGCAGGTTAGATGTATTGGCCATTCTAAATTGTCCCTAGTGTGTGCTTGGTGCGTGTGTGTGCCCTGTGGTGGGCTGGCGCCCTACCTGGGGTTTGTTTCCTGCCTTGCACCCTGTGTTGGCTGGGATTGGCTCCAGGAGACCCCCGTGACCCTGTAGTTAGGATATAGCGGGTTCGATAATGGATGCATGGATATTTATAAAACACAAGAAAATGATCTCAGGCCTCATGTTTATTTTTGGATTCACAGTGGCCGATGATGACATTTAACTCTTTTTTTGTGCAGTTTAATGACGTCAGAGCCTTTTGCCAAAGGAGAACTCTAGAAGATTAGTTACACATGCAAATGTGGATTATTAAGAGACAAGGTTTCTTCATTAACTGGGTATTGTGTGCATGTAAACGCACTGATTGTTACTCCCTGTTTCTGCATGTACAACCTTATCACAAGCTCACATCTAATTGCTGTTCTTTTAAGTATTCCTTGTCCATTGTGTATGTCCATTGCTGATTGCTTTTTCTCAATATGATGTCAGTTTATACAGATACTGTTTTTTGTTTAACATTTATTATGTAAAATTGCCCACCTCTTTGTATTATTATATTGTTTGTCTAAATAGTGCACTGTAGCCATGGGAAATGTAATTTCATACCACTGTTTAACATACATAGAAAAGCGCTATATAAATGTAATGAATTATTATTATTATTACATAGGTTATGTATTATGAAGTAGAAAGTTCCTAAGTACAATAAGTCGCAATAATGACTCAAGATGCCCAAAAGAGGAGGGAAAACCATCAAACCCCAGGTAGTAATGACAAGGCAAAGTAGAATATTTATAAATAAAAATAGTTATTATTCTAAAATGCTCTGTAGCACAAGGGGCAATCCCACGACAAATAAAGTCCCAATACACAATACAAAGAATAGTTGAAAAAACAAAGCAAAGAGGACAAAATTCCAGAAATCTACAGAAGCAGTAAATTAGAAATCTAACAGAACTCACCAACGCATTCAATGAACAACCTCAGCCTTTACAGGAATATGGGCAGTCTCTTGTCAGTGATGGGCATGTGGCGAACACTCACAAAATACATGGTACATAGAAAAGGATACTTTGACATAAAGCCTTGAGGCGCTTGTGCTAATCACTGGAGATTTTAACAATGTGACGCTGGACAAAACATTACCTGCCTTCTCCCAGTATGTGGACTGTAACACCCGGGGAAATAAGACTATTGACTTACTGTATGCAAACGTTAAAAACGTATACAGCGCCATTCCACTGCCTGCGCTTGGGAAAGCAGATCATAACCTGGTTCTGCTTCAGCCTCACTACAAACCAAGAGTGAGGGAGCTACCATCAACCACACGCTCATTCAGGAAGTGGTCCTCTGAGGCAGAGCAGGCTCTGAGAGACTGCTTTGGAACTACAGACTGGGATATCCTGCAGGGATCACATAGTGAAAACATTGAGGAGGCTGTTGACCGCACTACTGACTACATCAACTTCTGTATGGACATTGTAGTTCCAGTAAGAACAGTACGCAGCTATGCTAACAACAAGCCATGGATTACAAGTGACATCAAGGGCCTTTTTGAACCAGAAGAAAAGGGCTTTTAAAGGCGTTGATCAGCATGAGCTCAAGTGCGTGCAGAAGGAACTCCGAGTCCAGCTCAGGGCGGCGAAGGAGCAGTACAGGAGAAAGCTGGAGCAGAAGTTGCAGAATAATAGCATGAAGGAAGTGTAGGATAGGATGAAGATCATCACTGGCTGCAGCTCGAAGCGGGGTGCCACCATCGAGAGAGACGTGGAGAGCGCAAACCAAATGAACAACTTCTTTAAAAGGTTTGACCACCTTAACCCACTCTCACCCCGGAGTACTGCACCCTCCACCCATCCTTCTGCTGATATCAGCATAGGAGAGACATACCCACCCACAATTACAGCAGCGCAGGTAAGCAGACAGCTGAGGAGACTTCGTGCCAGCAAAGCAGCGGGTCCAGATGGAGTATCACCACGACTGCTGAAGGTCTGTGCATCGGATCTGGGGAGTCCTCTACAGCGCATCTTCAACCTGAGCCTGGAACAGGGGAGAGTCCCGAGGCTTTGGAAAACATCTTGCATCACCCCAGTCCCAAAGGTATCACGTCCTAGTGAGCTGAACGACTTCCGGCCTGTCGCTCTGACCTCACATGTGATGAAGACCATGGAGAGGCTGCTGTTTCACCACCTGAGGCCACAGGTCCAACACGCCCTCGACCCTCTGCAGTTCGCATACCAGGAAAAGGTGGGAGCGGATCACTCTCCCACTTGGTCAGAGGCAGTGGTGCTGTAAGAATTATGTTTCTAGACTTCTGTTCTCTAGCGCCTTCAACACCATCCAACCTCTGCTCCTTAGGGACAAGCTGACAGAGATGGGAGTAGATTCATACCTGGTGGCATGGATCGTGGACTATCTTACAGACAGACCTCAGTATGTGCATCTCGGGAACTGCAGGTCTGACATTGTGGGCAGCAACACAGGAGTGCCGCAGGGTACTGTACTTTCTCCGGTCCTGTTCAGCCTATATACATCGGACTTCCAATACAACTCGGAGTCCTGCCACATGCAAAAGTTCGTTGACGACACTGCTATCGTGGGCTGCATCAGGAGTGGACAGGAGGAGGTGTATAGGAACCTCATCAAGGACTTTGTTAAATGGTGCGACTCAAACCACCTACAACTGAACACCAGCAAAACCAAAGAGCTGGTGGTGGATTTTAGGAGGCCCAGGTCCCTCATGGACCCCGTGATCGTCAGAGGTGACTGTGTGCAGAGGGTGCAGACCTATAAATACCTGGGAGTGCAGCTGGATGATAAATTAGACTGGACTGCCAATACTGATTCTCTGTGCAAGAGAGGACAGAGCCGGCTATACTTCCTTAGAAGATTGGCATCCTTCAACATCTGCAATAAGATGCTGCAGATGTTCTATCAGACTGTTGTGGTGAGCGCCCTCTTCTACGCGGTGGTGTGCTGGGGAGGCAGCATTAAGAAGAAGGACGCCTCACACCTGGACAAACTGGTGAGGAAAGCAGGCTCTATTGTAGGCATGGAACTGGACAGTTTGACATCTGTGGCGGAGCGACGGGCGCTCAGCAGGCTGCTATCAATTATGGAGAATCCACTGCATCCACTAAATAGTATCATCTCCAGACAGAGGAGCTGCTTCAGTGACAGACTGCTGTCACTGTCCTGCTCCACTGACAGACTGAGGAGAGCGTTCCTCCCCCACATTATGCGACTCTTCAATTCCACCCGGGGGGGTAAACGTTAATATTATTCAAAGTTATTGTCTGTTTTTACCTGCATTGTTATTACTCTTTAATTTAATGTTTTTTGTATCAGTATGCTGCTGCTGGAATGTCTATCTATCTATCTATCTATCTATCTATCTATCTATCTATCTATCTATCTATCTATCTATCTAAAGAAATTAAATAAACAACAATGTTTCATTCCATCCAGGCCTAAATCACTTGCCTCCTTAGTGGACTATGAATGACTGACTGTATAAATGAAGGAAAGGAGCATTTAGTGCAATTAAAAGTACTACATGAGTCATACAGTTAGGAGTATCATTGCTCTCGTAAAGAATTGGCTTAATTCGGTTAATGAAGAGATGAGTGACATGTGATTTCTAACCTGTATTTTGAAGTATCTAGTTTCCAGTCAAGTGTTTTTAAATCTGTTTTTTATTGTATTTCAGAAGCCCACTGTTTAATATGCTGTTGGTTTGTAACACTCTTGATGTTTTGTCACCATGTTTATCAGAACTGTTAATGATACGTTTCCAGTGAAGAATATCTAACAGGGTTCCCAGAATTACTGATGGACTGCTAAGAAATATTTTTGTGTTTCTGTGGCCTCAGGCAAATTGATATCCTCTCAGCTAACTAAATGCTTGTCCTTTTGGTCCCCCATCTTGAAAAACATAGGCAAAAATCAGCAGGAGAACAGCTATTGCACTGGTGCTACTTTATCTCTGTTTTGACAAGGTTCTGCCTCATTTCCTTATACATAAGAACATAAAGAAAATGTAATGATAGGAATGGACCATTTATTCTATTGTAGCAGTTTCCTGTTTATCTAATGGCCCTCCGAAACAATGGAGCCAATATTTAAGGGACGAATCATTCTGACACATGCATTAACAGGTTTGCATGTTATAACCAACCCTTCTTTTTGATTTCTAGTTGCACCAGCCTACTGACTCCTGCAATTTCAAGACATATTTAAACCATTTTATGGCAGCACAGATGTGGTCATCTTAATACTTTAAATTAAATATGGAAAGCCATTTTTAAAATTTTGTATAGACTTTCCCCTCTAATTAACAAAATCAAATTCAGGTCCATGGTGGCACTGAAGTCCTGTCTTTTAGTATGATGTAAACATAGTCAACCATCTATCAGCTACTTTTAAAATATCTTATTGTGGATTGAGAAAGTATTCAGACCCTTTCCTTTTCTTTACTGTGTTATAGATTTAATTTTAAATGAGTAATTTGCTATTTTGGATCATCAGTCTATACTCAATAACCCATAATGACAAGGTGAAAACATGTTTTCAGAAAGGTTTGCAAATATATTAAAAATCAAAAACTGAAATCTGTCATTCACGTCTGAATTCGGTACTTTGTAGAACGCCCTTTGGCACTAATTACAGCTTTGAGTTTTCTTGAGTAAGTCTCTACAAGTTTTGCTCATCTGGATTTTGGCAGTTCATCCCATTTGTTCTGGCAGATCCTCACAAGCTCAACATTGATTGGATGGAAAGTGTCTGTGCACTGTCATCATCATGTCTCTCTACAGATGTTCTATGGGGTTTAAGTTTAGGCTTTGGCTGGGCCACTCAAGGACAGTGAAAGACTTGTCCTGAAGTCACTCCGGAGTTGTCTTGGCTGTATGCTTTGGACAATGTTCACTCTGAAATATGAACTGTTGACCCAGTTTGAGGCTTCATGCACATGAGGTAGGTTTTCTTCAAGGATTTCTCTTTATTTGGTTGCATGTCATCCTTCCATTAATTCTGACTAATCTCCATGTCTTTGCCGCTGAGGAACACCCGAATAGCATAATGCTGTCCCCACTGTGCTTCACCGTAGGGATAACATAGTGCTTGGTATTCTGCCCAAAGAGTTCAATTTATGTCTCAATGCACCAGGGAATCTTTTTCCTCCCACTCTCAAACTCGAAGCAGGCTGTCATATGCCTTTTACTCAAGAGTTGCTTCTGTCTATCCAGTCCACCATAAACGCATGATTGATGCCGTGCTGCTGAAATGGCCATGCTTCTGACAGGTTCACCCATCTCAGCCGAGGAGTTCTGAAGCTCTTTTAGAGTAATCATTGGGTCCTTTGGCACTTTCCTGAACAAGGCCCTGTTACTCAGTTTGGCTGAATGGCACATTCTAGGAAGAGTCCTGGTGGTTCCAAACTTCTTCCATTTTACAATTATTGTATCCACTGTGCTCCTGAGAACACACAAAAGTTTAGAAATGGATTTATCCCCTTGCTTTAATCTATGCCTCACCACAATTTAATTATTGCGGTCTACGGAGAGGTCCTTAGACATCATGGTTCAGTTTTTGTCCTGATATGCATTGTGACTTGTTGTAACTTATGTATACAGGTGTGCACCTATCTAAAAGATGTGCGATTATAGATTGAGTGGCTTAATGAGAACGTCATTAAGCAAAATATTTCACATAGCCTGTTACTATGCATTGTCTAACAGGTGGGCTGCCTTGTGCATTTTCCCATAGTAACATACCGATGTTCACTCTTTTAACATCTCCATTATCTATGACAAAACATCTGCAGCATCTACCGTTGTGGCTAAAGGAGATGATAATTTTGATGTTACTGACGACTATGCAACATGAATAAGAATAAACCTGCAGTCAAGTGTGTGTTAACTAAGCCCAAGTCTTCAATCCTCCCTGCACCCAAGTCTCCAGTCTTTGACACAACCAAGTCAAGAGTCCTCACTGCCGTCTCTGTTAAACCAACAGTACCTGTTCTCACCACAGAGTTCTTTTGAGGTACAAATTTCTTGTTTTTTGGCTGTCACAATGAATCACAGGCACCCAGGTATGCTGTCTCACCTATTGAACCACCTACTGTGTTATCCACTGCAACCATTGCTAAGCCAGCCACTCCTGTTTGTGCTGTTTCCATTTTTTCTCAGCTATTAGTTCAATTATTTTATGCCAAAATTTTTGACTCTTCAACTTTGTTTTATATATGTGTTTTTTGAACCTCATACTCCTCTATATACTAGAATAATAATGGACCCATCTACTCCTGTTTCTGTTGCCTGGGGTTTCGATATCCCACCTACACTTTTGTCATGCACTATATAAATAAAATGTATTATTATTATCACCACCCTCCTCTCAGTGCGTTAATATATGCTGTCGCATTTGCTAGAGGACACCCAGACCCCTCAGACTTTGAACTCAGCTTGTTCTTCAGCTGAGGTCTCATCTAAGAATACGTGCCATGCAGAGCAGAGTCATCTTTAGGATCTCTTTCGTGCTGACTCTACACAGGAGTTTGTCCCTCTGCTCTTGGAACCCAGTCTTGATGGTTCTCAGTGTGTCTATGACTACTGGAGTCACACTTGTCCTTGTGTTCCATCTATCTCAAGGTCTTTATATTTGATAATCTTCTCTGCCTTCTCGATCATTCAGGACCGACACATCACGACTTGCTCTTCTTGTTGTTGAACTAGTTGTCCGGCCTTTTGCTGGCAATAGTATGGTATGTGGAAATGGTTTTGTCCCACATGATATGTCAACAACCGCATCTGGTATATGCTTGTACCATTAGGCCCAACGTCGGATCACCCAGCTGTTGACATAGTGCCCAGTGTGATGTTCAAAATATTGCTTCGGGGCTAGTACACTAGTACACTACACTAAATGACTGATGGTCTCCTTAGCTTCACCACACAGATGACATCTGTTGTTGAGTGGTGTGCCTATGATATACATCTGATGGTGCTGGGTGTTCAAGGCCTCATGTTCAATGGTTGTGATGAGGCTTTCTGTTTCCCCCTTGAAAGCTGCACTTTGAAGCCATGTGTGCACGAGGTCCTTGTCAATGTGCGATCTGTCCAGGTTGTTGAAAAACTGGTCATGCAGTGGCTTCTCTTTGTAGTGCTGCATCCTTGCCTCCATGATCTCGGACTTAAGTAACTACTTGGTTTTCTCACTGCTAGCACTAGTGATCTTGGGTAAACCATGCCTTTTTATGTCTTACGGCCTCTCTTCACAATGGACTTGCACTCGTGCAGAGTTTGGTGATGTCTGAGCAGCAGTCCAAAAAGCCAGCTGCTGGTTCACTCAAGGTACTCTCACAGATTACTATTTATTATTATTATTATTATTGACTGAATCGACCAGGCCAACATCTGCTGATCAGCATGAGCCTTTGGTTTTATTTTCTACTATTAAATCCCCTACTTCTGTCTCTGAGCTGTTCACTACACTCACAGTAGGGGGCACTATTTTGCCTTTCACCAAGTTCCCAGGGGAGGAGCATAACACTGCTATTTGCCACACTTCCAGAAGTAAGTACTATAGAGCAGGGGTCCCCAACCCCCGGTCCGCGGCCCACTACCGGGCCGCAGCCGTCTGACAGCCGGGCCGCAAGGGAACTGCCGGCAACGGAGACTCACTCAGACTTTTCAGAATGCTTGGTGGGCGGGGCTTTGCAGCAGCGCAGAGACAGGAGAGAGACCGAGGTGAGAGAGTATTTCAACAAAGTATTTTTATGGTCCCGACAGTTTCCCCATATGACACGAGTCTATAGAAATCTCGTTACTACGAAGTACATTCAGCAGATGCTTTCATTACAACGAAGTGACCTTGAAATGCTTGAGCAAATCATCCACAGAGCAGTTAGATCTGTGGTCACAGTTCAGTTGTGCACATTTGCACAACGATCCCCAAACAGAAACATTGTAAAAAAAAATCTCTTTCTTCGAACTTTCCTTGTACTGCTTTTTTTTTGCTGTTTTTGTTTTCTGTCGTTTTCAGTGATACCTTTTGCTTATTGCTTGTCAACATTTGAAAAACATCCATTGGAATTTAACTCATTGTCACCCTCCTATAGAAATGGCAGACACGAAAAAAAGTTTGCAGTGTTAATGTTTGTGATGTGCAATCTGTTGGAATGGCAAATGCAAAGCATATGTCTTTGTTATATGCAAAAAAAGAAGAAAAATCTCAGGTTGCAAACGTATGCGAACTGCTTAATAACTTAATAATAATAGAAATGTTATGTAAATTGTGTATAAAATTGACCCCCCCACCGGTCCGTGGAAAAATTTGCATCTAATAAAGTGGTCCTTGCTGTCAAAAAGGTTGGGGACCACTGCTATAGAGTCTGTTCCAGCTTCGCTACCCATATTATTATTAATTACCAGGATGCCTCATGGCTCAGCAACTGTCCTTTACTGCATACAATTGCACACATCCCTACTGCCAATTGGTTACCTCCTTTCCAATATGCTTTTATAATTTTAAGTAAAAGGTATGTTAAAAATTCGACACTGACTGCTGATTCTATTTCTAAAATAGTAGACAATTAACAGAGGAGTAAATAACAAATGTTGTTAACATCTTACTAGGTAATTTTTACCTGAATGGTTCATTATTAACCACTTTAGCTCTTTGCATATAGTATTTAGAAAAAAGTTTATTTAAGTGGCATGTTCCATTATCAACAGGAACTGGTTGCTCATTAACAAATCAGAGTAAACATTTCTGGCCCTCCAGGAGCAGGACTGACCAAATAAATAAATTAATAAATGCAATTACTTGTGAATAATGCAAACCAAGCATTATTACTTTGGCTGATACCTTTATCTAATTCAAGTTACAAATTAAGGATATACCTTATATGCCATTCATCCATTTTCCAACCCGCTATATCCTAACTATTGGGTCACGGGGGTCTGCTGGAGCCAATCCCAGCCAACACAGGGCGCAAGGCAGGGAACAAACCCCGGGCAGGGAGCCAGCCCACTGCAGATACCTTATATACATATTTATTTATCTATTTTTCAAATTATGCATCCTTTTAATCTATTTATAATTGTGTCATCTAATAATACTTCAGTGTTACAATGTGTGGTGTCATTGTGAAGTTATGCAGTAGACTGAGGGCTGATTGCAGAGAGAGCGCTCAGCTGACGTCACCAGGAAGCGCTCCACTAGTTCTTGCACCTAAAGTAAAGGGGAGTTACACTTTTAGATTATGCTGAAAAGGAGGTTGATTCTGAAAGGCAGAGGCTGTGGGATTGTGGCTGGTTACCAGCTGTTACTACAGTGCAAACCCACAAACTGAGAAGGCTTGTCAGTGTGAGCCCAAGACAGAACATTTGGTGTAGTTGGCAGCCATTGCACTGTGGTGGGAGTGGAATTTAGTATCAGTAAGGAGCCACGCAGTAGAGTGAGGGCTGAGTAGAGAGAGAGCTCAAATAATGTCACCAGGAACTGCTTTACTTACAGCTTGTGTTTGTGCCAAGAGTAAAGGGGAGTTACACTTTTACCTCATGCTGACAAGGAGGTTGCTTCTGAGGGTCACTGAATCCTGAGGTTGAGGGATTGTTGCTGATAATCAGCTGTCACGATAATGCAAATCTACAAAATGAGAAGGCATGTGAGGTGTGTGAGTGTGCGCCCACACAGAACACTTGGCGTAGTCGGTAGTCTTTGCACTGTGGTAGAGGTGGAGTGTAATGTCAATGCATAGCCACACAGCACAGTAATAGCTGATTAGAGAGAGAGAGAGAGAGAGAGAACTCAGTTCATGTCAACAGGAACTGCTTCAATTACTGCCTGTCCTTGCACCTAGAGATAAGGGAGTTACTACTTTAGGTCAAACTGACAAGGACGATGATTCTGAAGGCCATTAGTATCCAGAGGATGCAGTTCGAAGCTGTGCACCAGCAGTTACCATGTGCAAATCTGCAATTTGAGAAGGCTTGTGGTATGTATGTGTGTGAACGACAGAATGCAAGAGCTTCTTTACTCTTATATTTAATGTATTTTTGTGTTGCTTCCTATCTGTGCAGCACTTGAGTTAAACTGTTGTGAAGAGAAGAAAATGCTGTTCGCTGAATTCATTTAACACAGCAGAACAGCAGATCCCTTTTCTGTTTACAACAAATAGAACTGACTGCATTACAACAACAGTCTATCTTCTCATTTCAGCTTATTATGTAGAAACAGCAGAAAGAAATAACAAGAAAAAAATTCTCTTCAGAATGGCGAAAGAGAAAAGGGCCAAGTTGACAAAATGTGGCATGTATTGATTGTTTAAGGCTGTCATCTTGTAAATAAAATGGAAGTTGGCAGTTCATAACAGTTAAGCAGTCTGCAGATTGGGTACACATGTGACAACTAAAATGTAACTCAGTCTCTACTTGTACAGATGTTTACATTCTTATATTTTCTATGACTTTGTCACTTTCACACTGGATTGTAATTTTTCTTTGTTTCATATAGTGCCTGGTAAAGGTGCATGCTGTTAATATTACTATACAAAATAAACATCGATTGATTTATTGTTTTAATTAGCAGGGCTAATTTAACAAAATACACCTTAAGTAATCCATCTCCTTTATTTAAATATTATCTAATCAACAGCATGAGGCACTCTAATTATGTACATCCTGAACACATCTTTGTTGAAGTAAAGAGTGAGGTTATCAAAAAGTCAGTCACCCTAACACAGGGTCACAGAGCTGGAGACACACGGTCTGCTGGAGCCAATCCCAGCCAACACAGGGCGCAAGGCAAGAACAAATCTCGGGCAGGGCACACACACACACCGTGGACAATTTAGGATCGGCAATGCACCTAACCTGCATGTCTTTGGACCGTGGAAGGAAACCGGAGCACCCGGAGGAAACCCACGCAGACACGTGAACATGCATCTCCACACAGGGAGGATCCGGGAAGCGAACCTGGGTCTCCTAGCTGCAAGGCAGCAGCGCTACCACTGCACCACCCACTTGGCAAATCAAATATTAATTTTGTTAGATCTTAGTGCAGCATTTGTCACCATTAGACATGACATTCTACTATCCAGAATGGAGAACATTCTGGGTATCTCTGGGGAGAATATGCAAACTCCATTCAGGGAGGACCTGGGAAGTGAACCCAGTCTCCTTACTGCGAGGCAGCAGCACTACCACTGCGCCACTGTGCCGCCCTTATCAAAAAGTTTCAGTCTAAATCTAAAAAAAAGACATTCCGTGGCTCTAATGTTGCAATTAGCGTAAAGTTACCTCCTGTATACTAAAATATATAAATTACAAGTTTCTATAATTTTTGATTTGTACTGTATGTTTTTTAATCTGGAACCTAATGAAAATGAGTGATGAAGAAACACATATTGTGCTATTGTTGATTTTCTGAACTAGGAAAAGGATACTCCTGTACCAAACAATGATCAATACAATTTTATATATATCTCTCTATTATCATAAAAAAAAAATCCTGGGACGAGATGAGACTTTTTAGCCTGGGACAAGACATCTGGCAAGAGATTTAGCCACGCCCAGGGCTGGAAATAAAAGACAAAGAGTAGATGACAAAGTAGAACGTCGTAAAGAATTCAAAAACGTTGGCGCGATACACATGCACAGCAAGTTAGAGATAATGGAAATACTAAAATTCGAATGTCTCAAAAAATGATAGTAAAGATCTCTTTAGCACTAACAAACAGAAATTATTACTCTGTGAAATAACTGATCAGTGACAAGAGATCGAATATATTGTTCAGATTTAAACTTTAAGTCGGAGACTTGTAGATCGTCTAATTCGTGTTGTCATCAGGGAAAAGTAGTGTTTCTTCCCAATGAAGAGGCATATCCGTGAGAATTAAAAGATTTGTTGTTTGGTGAAAGTGAAATTCACAAACGCACACGGCAGAGACGCAAAGCCCGCTAGTAAAAAAAATAATTAAAAAAGAGAATTGGTGATCAACACTACTTCTCTACTGACCACACATAGTACAGACCATACTACACACAGCATAAGTATAAAAGTATTGTTTATATATTTGTATTACAGTAATGAAAATATCACATAAATATCACACAGATAATAAATAACCCTTGAGCAATGCCATCCTCAATATGTAACCCATATGAAAACACCACAAAAATAAAACACACAATCAAAAACAACCAATTTGTAATGAAAAAATGAAAATTTAATCAAGATAAAATCTGATTATATGGAATAGTGGACATACTATTTGTCAAGATAAAAAAGAACTAAAAATGAGTAGGGAATACTCTGGGCATACAAGCTTTATTCCAAGTAATCAAAAAAATCCTGGAAGACTTTGCCATACTAAGGTTGACTTTTCCTCTTGTACTGTACATCTGTTTCAGCTATAACTCTTCTTTTCCACAAAACCACCAGTTTTCCATTCCTATCACCACTGTATTTATCACTTCCCATTTGTGCCTGGACTCTTTGTGGACTGTCCCCTTACTGACACCGCATGTTTCCAATTCATCCTTTCCTTTCATTATTATGGCTGCAGGCATCATAAGCAATCAGATGATTAGAAAATGCACATGTCAAAAGAAAACAACAGGTGCAGACATGCTGTGGAACTATTTATTCTTATGACCATTGCTACAAAACCTTCCATATTCATTCTTGTCTAGTCAATGTGTTCCAGAACCAGTCTGCTTGATTTACCATATCAGAATGTGGACTGCATTGTGGCATGACATCTCTTAAACATACCCCAAGGTCTGGCCCTCCTTGAACACTGAGAAATTATTTTCGCTAAGGTGTGAATTCTAAAGACAGTTGAAGCTTGACATATGAGAGATAGCAGACATCATCAGGATTAGTTATGGCTCATTTACATCCAATAACAATCAAACTTTAGCAATGCCTATGCATGCTTGGCACCAGAATGTTGAATGTTGAAATGATGCATAAGGGGTTTTTTAACACTGAACTGTAGATGGTTGAATCTGCACCACTAGTTATTTTATCAGACCTATGAAATCCTCCTCCCATTCAGCACTTATCCATTCCAAGATGGATAGGTCCAGTGCTGTCAAATATAGGCATTGGCACTCAGCAACCCTGAACTGGTTTAAACTGGTTCAGTAATTGTTGGATGACAAGCTGTTGGAGATGACCTACCAGTCCATTGTGGTCACTGTTCTGAACAAAACAATTAGAAATGCAAGGTGCATTAAATGACTCACCCTGGCCTCATTAATGGAATTGACAGAAAATCTGATAAGGTAAAAATTAAAGGCTACTATGACAAATGATATACATCCTCTCCATGATATTTTGTTCTGGAGCACCTTTAACTACTTGCTCCTTTCATGTGTTGGAGTTCTTAGTTTATAGTCCTCCAAACATTGTGCTTAAGTGCCTCCAGTTTGCTTTAATTCTCCCTGAGATGTGTCTAGAATACATGATTGGAGTCCCCTTGTGGCAAACTGAATTGATTGGACATCATCTAGAATGGCACACACCTGTGTATATAAGTTCCCAAAATTAACACTCATGTCAGCACAAAAACCAAGCCATGAGGACCAAGGAACTGCCTGTAGACGTCTGCAATCAAATTATGGTGAAACGTGGATCAAAACAAGGGGATAAAACCATTTCTAAAGTTTTCAGTGGTCCCAGGAGCACAGTGGCATCAAAAATTTTGAAGTGGAAGAAGTCTGAAAGTTTGAAAAGGATGACCATTTCAGCAGTACTGGTAGGGTGGCTAGACAGAAGCAACTCTTGAGTATAACTCATATGACAGTTTAATGGACTCTGAGAACATAAGGAAAAGATTCTCAAGTGTGACAAGACACAAATTTAACTCTTTTGGCCGAACTTTAAGCACTATGACTGGTGAAGACCAAGCATTGCTCATCGCTTGCCTAATACCATTGCAACAGTGTAGCAGGGTGGTGGCATCATGCTATGGGGATGCTTCTAAGTGGCAGGGACAAGAAGACTGGTGTGAACTGATGGAAGGATAAATGCAGCCAAATACAGAGAGGTCTTTGAAGAAAACCTGCTCCAGAGTTCACGTGACCTCAGACTGGGGTGATGGTTCACCTTTCTGCACGACAAAAACCCAAAGCATACAGCCAAGATAATGCTGGAGTGGCTTCAAGAGAAATCTGCAAAAGCCCAGAATTAAACCCCATAGACTATCTGTGGAGAGACCTGAAGATGGTAGTTTTCAGATGCTTCGTATTCAATCTGTCAGAGCTTAAGAGGACTTGACAGGGGCACTCTTCCCAAATTCAGGTGTTCATAGCTTGTAGGGAGTTACCTAAGAAGATTCAAAGTTGGAACCTCCAAAGGGGCTTCTGCAAAGTACTAAATGAAGGGTCTGGATACTAATATGAATGAGAGATTACAGTTTTTGATTATTAATAAATTTACAAACCTTTTTCAAAACATTTTCACTTTGTCATTATAGGTTATTCAGTATAGATAGATAGGCAAAGGTGCCAAATTTATCCATTTACAATTAAATCTGCAGCACAGTAAAGCATGCAGAAAGTGAAGGGGCGTGAATATTTTCTGAATCCACTATCTATCTATCTATCTATCTATCTATCTATCTATCTATCTATCTATCTATCTATCTATCTATCTATCTATCTATCTATCTATCTATCTATCTATCTATCTATTGTCACACATGCACATGGGAGGCAGCTAAAGGGCTCTAAAGAGGGTAATTGCATGTCGGACCAGGGAGTGGCACAGACCCTTTTTCTCTTCCTCCTGTAGACCAATTATAGAAATTCTGCTGTGTCCAATGACACCACATCCAGTTCTGGGACCAATGATGTTACTTCTGGTTCTGAGCCCGATAACATCACTTCCCCTACCCGGCTTTAAAAATGCCATTTTGTCTATTATAAATCAGTTCAGTTGTGAACTCAGGTCTATAAAGAGATACTGTTGATTTTTGTCTTTGCTTACAGACAAAACTTCAAGTATACAGTGGGGACTACCTCAAACCTGTTGTGTTCTTCGTATCTATCTATCTATCTATCTATCTATCTATCTATCTATCTATCTATCTATCTATCTATCTATCTATCTATCTATCTATCTATCTATCTATCTATCTATCTTTTTTTGTTTTTTTAGCATGTAGAATGATGCCACCTGCCGTTACAAAATAGTGCAAAAGAGTTTGATTTTAATTTAGGATTTTAAAAAATCCTTTTAATTTACTCTAAAATAATTCATATGTTTTTTTTCCATTTTTAGGTGAAAAAAATTTTTTCAAACCCTTTCAGGATACCAAGCTAGAGTCTTTAGTCAGAACAGACTCCATAAGTAATGCTCTTATAAAATTCAGAACTCCAAATGTAGGCAATAAGGAAAAGCATGTGTTTTTAATTCCTTGACAATGGAAAGTTGACACTCATGAACCAAGGAAACAACCAGAGATCCTACATACAGTGGTGTGAAAAACTATTTGCCCCCTTCCTGATTTCTTATTCTTTTGCATGTTTGTCACACAAAATGTTTCTGATCATCAAACACATTTAACCATTAGTCAAATATAACACAAGTAAACACAAAATGCAGTTTTTAAATGATGGTGTTTATTATTTAGGGAGAAAAAAAATCCAAACCTACATGGCCCTGTGTGAAAAAGTAATTGCCCCCTTGTTAAAAAATAACCTAACTGTGGTGTATCACACCTGAGTTCAATTTCCGTAGCCACCCCCAGGCCTGATTACTGCCACACCTGTTTCAATCAAGAAATCGCTTAAATAGGAGCTGCCTGACACAGAGAAGTAGACCAAAAGCACCTCAAAAGCTAGACATCATGCCAAGATCCAAAGAAATTCAGGAACAAATGAGAACAGAAGTAATAGAGATCTATCAGTCTGGTAAAGGTTATAAAGCCATTTCTAAAGCTTTGGGACTCCAGCGAACCACAGTGAGAGCCATTATCCACAAATGGCAAAAACATGGAACAGTGGTGAACCTTCCCAGGAGTGGCTGGCCGACCAAAATTACCCCAAGAGCGCAGAGACGACTCATCCGAGAGGTCACAAAAGACCCCAGGACAACGTCTAAAGAACTGCAGGCCTCACTTGCCTCAATTAAGGTCAGTGTTCACGACTCCACCATAAGAAAGAGACTGGGCAAAAACGGCCTGCATGGCAGATTTCCAAGACGCAAACCACTGTTAAGCAAAAAGAACATTAGGGCTCGTCTCAATTTTGCTAAGAAACATCTCAATGATTGCCAAGACTTTTGGGAAAATACCTTGTGGACTGATGAGACAAAAGTTGAACTTTTTGGAAGGCAAATGTCCCGTTACATCTGGCGTAAAAGGAACACAGCATTTCAGAAAAAGAACATCATACCAACAGTAAAATATGGTGGTGGTAGTGTGATGGTCTGGGGTTGTTTTGCTGCTTCAGGACCTGGAAGGCTTGCTGTGATAGATGGAACCATGAATTCTACTGTCTACCAAAAAATCCTGAAGGAGAATGTCCGGCCATCTGTTCGTCAACTCAAGCTGAAGCGATCTTGGGTGCTGCAACAGGACAATGACCCAAAACACACCAGCAAATCCACCTCTGAATGGCTGAAGAAAAACAAAATGAAGACTTTGGAGTGGCCTAGTCAAAGTCCTGACCTGAATCCAATTGAGATGCTATGGCATTACCTTAAAAAGGCGGTTCATGCTAGAAAACCCTCAAACAAAGCTGAATTACAACAATTTTGCAAAGATGAGTGGGCCAAAATTCCTCCAGAGCGCTGTAAAAGACTCATTGCAAGTTATCGCAAACGCTTGATTGCAGTTATTGCTGCTAAGGGTGGCCCAACCAGTTATTAGGTTCAGGGGGCAATTACTTTTTCACACAGGGCCATGTAGGTTTGGATTTTTTTTTCTCCCTAAATAATAAAAACCACCATTTACAAACTGCATTTTGTGTTTACTTGTGTTATATTTGACTAATGGTTAAATGTGTTTGATGATCAGAAACATTTTGTGTGACAAACATGCAAAAGAATAAGAAATCAGGAAGGGGGCAAATAGTTTTTCACACCACTGTAGAGTTAGTGGCATAAAATGAGGTCTGCCCAAGCCAGTAATGAGGTTATTATAAACTGGCATAGAGTACATGTCAACTTCTTTATTAACTGAAGGTTTGATGCCATCAAAGGTCAAAGACTTTGTGATGTTTTCATGTTCTTGTCTTTTATTCTCAGTTTTTCTCCACGTTTTAGAGATGTACATGTTAGGTTACCGCCAACAAGACACCATGTTCATAAATGACTACCTGACAACTCCAAAATGGTTTGCCTATCGGTTAGAATTGAATGGTCACCGTTGGCACCTCACTTGGAAGGCGACTCCAAGTTCAGTCCATGAGGGCATTTCCACCACAAGCATGAACGGTGACAGCCTAATCTTCAATGCAAGCATTGCACAGCTTTTTGAAGAGAATGGCAATTTGGAGAGCAATGTGGTCATGTCAATGTGCTTAAGGAGGTGCCCATGTGGTCTGGCTTGACTCCAAGGATTGACCTGTATGTGGAAACTCGGATGTATACAACTGAAAACCTTTCACTGCAATGCAAAACTTGTACAAATATCTGGACACATTTAGAATAAAAACACGATAGCAGATTGTGTAACTGTCTGTCCTTTTGATGAGTGAATATCAGCAGTTCTGTTTCTACTTTCAGATGTTCATCACCATGTGCTGCTGTTTTTGTTTTGTTTTGTTTTATTTGTTTTTTTTTTCGGTCTGTTACTATTTTTATTTTTGTTTATTTTCCATTATACAAATTTGACTGAAGCTTTATTTAAAAAAAATGGTTTGAAGAATGTTTAGTGTAGTGTGTGGGGGGACAGTATGTGGGGGCTTTTTGGTTTAGTGGCATCCAGTAAACCTCTGAATCCTTGTAACCTAATAGCTACATTAATGTGTGTGGAGTGTGGGGGTCTTGTGATGGACTGGGGTTCCATTCAAATGTGACTCCCATTGCACCACGGATAGCAGACATCTTTCTACAACTCTGACGTGCATACTGTGAGCTAAAAGTGACTGGAGGAACGCTCTAACAGCTAAAGAAAGCTGCTGTAGAAGTGTGATGTGCTTAGTCAGAACATTTCTGTATTCATGGCAGTTCAATTTATTTTTATATAGTGCATGTTCAATGCGCTGCAGCAAGTTCAAAGGTAAAATACAATTGTAAAGTTTACAAATTTTTAATTAGATGATGTTTTACATATAAGATACAAATTTGTTTAAATACACAACATAACAAACTTATTAACTCCTTATGCCTTAAGGGGTTTTTGGCATTATTGCACTTAAATTACAGACCCAAAAATGAATGTTTAATATTCTGATTATGTAATAGAGGAGCTGCAGATGGCAGCAGAATAGGTAGTATAGCACTTCAAGTTTAAAGAAAAGTATTTATAAACTGAATAAAAACCTTTGTTTATACCAATATCAACTGCAACCCCTATTTCCAAAAAAGTTGTTACAGCGTGTAAAATTTAAATAAAAACAGAATGCAGTGATTTGCAAATCTCATAAACCCATATTTTATTCACAAGAACACAGAAAACATATTAAAAGTTGAAAGTAAGACATTTTACTATTTCATGAAATATATTAGCTCATTTTGTATTTGATGGTAGCAACACGTCTCAGAAAAGTTGGGATGGGGGCAACAAAAGGCTGGAAAAGTAAGTGGTACTAAAAAGAAACAGCTGGAGGAACATTTTACAACTAATTCAGTTAATTGGCAACAGGTCAGTGCATGATTAGTTATAAAAAGAGCATTTTAGAGAAGTAAAGATGGGCAGCGGTTCACAAATCTGAAAAAGCTATGTCTACAAATTGTGGAACAATTTCAGAATAATGTTCCTCAACGTCAAATTGGGAAGACTTTGAATATCTCTCCATCTACAGTGCGTAATATCATCAAAAGATTCAGAGAATCTGCAGAAGTCTCTGTGTGCAAAGGACAAGGCCGAAAATCATTATTGAATGCCTTTGATCTGCGGGACTTCATTAAAAACTGGCCTGATTCTTCACATAGTTCACTGCAAATGCAGGTTAAAGCTCTATCATGCAAAGAAGAAGCCATATGTGAACATGATTCAGAAATGCCTTTGTCTTCTGTGGGCCAGAGCTCATTTGAAATGGACTGAGGCAACGTGGAAAACCGTTCTGTGGTCAGACAAATCAAAATTTGAAATTCTTTTTGGAAAACATGGACGCCATGTACTCTGGACTAAAGAGGAGAGGGACCATTCGGCTTGTTATCAGTGCTCAGTTCAAAAGCATGCATCTCTGATGGTATGGGGGTACATTAGCGGCTATGGAATTGGCATCTTGAACATCTGGAAAGGAACCATCAATGCTGAAAAGTATATACAGGTTTTAGATGCAAGATATGCTCCCATCCAGATGATGTCTTTTTCAAGGAAGGCCTTACATATTTCAGCATGACAATGCTAAAACGCATACCACATCTCTTACAACAGGATGATTTCATAGTAGAGGAGTCTGATTGCTGAATTGGCCTGTCTGCAGTCCAGACCTTTCACCAACTGAAAACAGTTGGCGCATCATGAAACAAAAAATACAACAAAGAAGACCCAGGACTGCTGAGCAGAATGTCAGAAAAGAATGGGATAACATTCCTCTCACGAAGGTCCAACAACTGGTCTCCCTAGTCCCCAGACATTTACAGACTGTTATGAAAAGAAGAGGGGATGCTACACAGTGGTGAACATTGCCCTGTCCCAACTTTTTTGAGATGTGTTGCTGCCATTAAATTCAAAATGAATTTCTCAGTTTAAACGTTTGATATGTTTTCTATGTTCTATTGTGAATAAAAAATAGGTTTAAGAGATTTGCAAATCATTGCATTCTGTTTTTATTTACCTTTTTTATCTACTTTTATTTATTTATTTTATACAGTGTCCCAGCTTTTTGTGGAATTGGGGTTGTAAACAAAACACAAACATGTGCTGCTTTAGGGATTTCTGTCCAAAACAACTAAAAACAAAAACTGACATTTTACGATTCACAACCCTGGAATCAATTTTCTTTTGTGCCCCAATCTGTCAGCTGCCACTGTGCCGAGTTTAGATGTCATATCCTATAGCATCGTAAAGTTGTTTGTCACTCCTTTTGGAAACATGTTGTGTCCCTCTTTGTAAAATTTTAGTCTCTTGCACCTAGACAATCTCCCAAAACATTAATTGCAATTGCAGTTGTATTTTTTTTTATTTTTTAGAACACACATAAACAGACACACTATATATCACTCTGAAGCAACAAGTAACCAATTCACAACTCAGTATTTATAATTATGTAGTCTTACAAATCTTTACCTGCGGTGGGCTGGCACCCTGCCTGGGGTTTGTTCCTGCCTTGCACCCTGTGCTGGCTGGGATTGGCTCTAGCAGACCCCCGTGACCCTGTGTTAGGATATAGCGATTTGGAAAATGACTGACTGACTGACTGACAAACCTTTACTGTGCTGGATTACGTTACCAACAGAGATACGCCAGGCTAACACTGTAGAGCAGAGCTGTTCAATTACAATTTCAGTTGGGCCAAATTTTAAAAACCAAAGAATTTAGCTGGGCCAGACATTTTCAGCAGATGGTAAACAGCAGGTAAAGACAAATCTTAAACCAACATGAATGTATTGAAAAAGAAGTAATATTTAGTCATTGTTTCACTTAAATTTGGTCACATCTTACACAGACACCTCAAAAAGTGCATTAAAAAAATATAATCTATGATTGAACAGAATCTGAGGTAGTAGCAATACTTTGTTTTCACTTTTGAAATAAAAAAATATACATTTTGATCATATCTTACCCAGACGCATCTCAACCTGCATGACATTTTAAAAAGTGCAAAATACTGGCAATAACATTTGTTTCCCTTTTGAAATGAAATAGATATTTTGATCATATGTGATCGGACATCAAGGCTGGGAGACCTTTTTAAGAAACAGGGCCTGTTAAAGCCCACTGAGGCATTCCTTGTGTGATTTTTGGGTTATAAAAGAAAGAAATTGTTGTTGATGTTACCACCCAAACAGTACTCCAGCCTTCCACCCTGCATGCATTAAAAAAAAAGAAATAAAAACTTGTAATGTTTTCATATAAACGGTACATTAGCTGAACACAATGAGAGTATTATTAGGAGTACTGCTGCTGGGCATATAAAACTGATCCCTGTGCGCTGGCCACACAGTACTGCCAAGCTAACTTGCATGCATAATCAGCCACGTGCCCAGCAACAATCACAAAAGAACCCTTAAAGACTTTATGTTTTGGTGGGTAATTTTTTTGTTAAGAAGGAGCTAAAATATGGAAGGTAAATGGCATTTTTATATTTTTTCTGAATTGGTTAATTCTGTCGTTGCAATATTTTGCTAAGTGTTAATTGAGATTTGCTCCTTGTGGCTTTTTTGACCGCTGTATTAATCTGTACATGTAACTTTGCCATTTTCCTACACATTAGTACTTTGTTGGTGTTTTCTAATTGTGGTCGGTGTTGTATGTTGTTCTCTGCAAGATAAGTTAGTGCATGCTCTACGGACAGAGATGCAAAGAAAGTCCTTGCGGGCTACTGCATTGGGTTTCCTTTCATTTTTTTTCTTTTTTGAGTATCATTAGTTCTTGCTAGAAGAACTCCACATGTGTTTTCTTTCCCATCTCTAATTAACTAAAAAACATACAGCTGGCAATTTCAAAAACATGTGACCCAATAACACAATGTAGAATTTTAGCAAATTCAATATTTAGCACATCTTGATGACGATTTTTTATCTATGCCAGCTGCCTATTCAAACAAATTTGTTTAATTCAATTATAAGTTCACAGGGCGCCATAACAATACAGGAACTGAATTTGAATCGGTTGCTAGTTTTCCTAAGAATCCATTCATATGTATATACATATTTTTTTCTTCAGGAACAATTTAGTATGACCCATTGATGCAATTAATTCCTAAATAAATGCCAAAGGGGAGAGGATCCGTCAAAACCCTGGCCACACAAAAAGTCAAAAAATGCCTTTCCTGACTTAGGGGCCAGCAAGGAAACTGACCCACCAAATGCTCCACAAAATAAGTAATAAGCTTCCCTCAGTAATAACTAAAATGTTAAACAGTTAAAATCTGTTCTACTCCATGTTGTGACAAGGCAAGTTGGAGTGAAACAGAAGTTTATTTTTTCTTTCCAGAAACAAAAAGAAAAAAGAACAAGGCGTCACAAAAACAGATTTTCTCCTAAGCCCCTACAGCATCCACTGTGATTCTCCTTTTTTAATGACACATTTAACTTATTACATATAAAACTATTTACAATATATTATTCAGATTTTCCAGAGAAAACTATATACAATATACTTAGCCTTACCTGTATTTCTAAGTTTGAATGAGTGCCTGTTATAGGTGACAGTCTGAGGTACATTGTTTAATAATTTAGATTTAGTGCATTTACATTAATAAATATTATTATTTTACTTTGAATTAATGCCTTTATTGCTGTGAGTCAAACAGTGAATCAGAGGTGGGGACTGAAGTAACAATCCTGAGGTTTAAAGTTCAGCTGCTTAGCCACTACATCACTCTGAATACCTAAATACGCGTAAGAATCTGCACCTGTACTCATTTGAAGAGCACTATATAAAGAATAAATTGAACTGCTTATCACTCAGTTCAATAGAATCACTCCTTAACCATTCTACAATCCACTACATTGCACTTATAAGTTAAAAATAATAACATTTTAGGTAATACAGGTTGGACTTTAAGTCTTTGTAATTTAGCTGTTCAGGAATGACTGGCTGCAGTAGTTTTGTGCTGCGTATTGTCATGCTCACTGTCGTCACAGCACACATCTGAGTGTATATGTTTTACAGTCCTTCCTTTGTGCTCAGCAGGTGCCTAATGGTTTCTGTGGTATATCTGTCGTTCTGCAATGTGCACATCATAAGTGTTCAGTTTAACTAGTTATAAAGGAATTAGGCATACCTATCATAAGAGACCCAGGAATGATGAATGTTCTTAAGAATAAATAACATCCTGAGAGAGTATTGTAGAACAATATATACAGCTGGCAAAAACCTAACTCAAAAACTAATTGCTTTCTGGATAACATAAATCTTCTAAAAAAAAAAGTAGCAATCTGAAATAATAAATTTATTGTAGTGCTGTACCGGTACAGAGTAACAATGGATTCCTGCTCTTTACATCACTCTTTTAGTTAGTTCACCTTTCTTAAAAGGTGTTGCCACACTAGTTGGAAGTCATGTGACTTTGGTAGGCTTTTTTATAGACAGCCCTGCAACTGCTCAGTCAAATGATGGAATGCCAACTCATACTGTTGTTGACTTATCCTCAGGCTGATGCAACTTGTCAGCTCCATTACATAGCCCTTACAAAGCTGCTCTCCCCAGTGACCACTTCTAACTCTTTACAATGTCATAAACACTTTTCACAATACTAGAGTGGTCTTGTGGATGGTAACAAAGGTATATTATGTTGTCTGATGGCCCAACAGAGATTTTGAGTTTTGCATTGTCCAGCAAAGGTGTATAATGTTGCACTCTTGTCTGGTGATCTGTCCACTATATGCATGCAGGCGTACCTCCCTATGTGGAGCTACAGATGTAACGGTCTTTTAGCTATCATTTTTCCTGAACTAATGCTGTAACCAACATTCCAGGTCCCAGATCTCAGCTTCGAAATACTACATCTTTGGCTCTCTGTAACATCAATATATGATTTGCCTCATTCTTTCTCTGTACATTCCTGTCGTCTGCCTTTCCTCACACTACTATCCTGGAGTCTGTGACAACTCGATCTGCGACACTTTTTCCCACCTCCTTGAGCCTGAAGCTCAGATGGTGGCCGTGCGCCCAGGCCAATGGACCTTAGCAGATGTAGAAGAGGTGTTGGAGCTGTGGAAGTTACAGTCTCTCAGTTGTCTTCCTTCCTGTACTGATGCTGCACATACACATCTCCAGTAGCACCTCAAAAAAGCCTAGCAAGCGCATTTTGATTCTCCACTGCACTCGGCACTTTGCTGAATCAGACTGCATGTCTTCTATTTATCCCACTTCTAACACCAATGTAGTGCCGCACTAGTGCTCACTGAAGCCAGACTCTGATGGATCCTTACACCACACTTTTAGATAGCTCACTCTCTTTAGAAAGATGGCTTTCTGTTGCCACACTAGTTGCAATTCACTAGTTGAAACTGATGAATTGACTTCTGTGGTTTTCATTGATACAATACTCAAGCTAATAAAACTTTTCATTGTTATATAATTAAAAAAGAATTTCATGAAAAAGTAATAAAGCTCAAGGATAAGATGGTTATGGTACCAAATTCTTCCAAAATATTAGTTAGAGCATTTTTTCCTTCACTTTAGCCTGGCGGTTCCCCTGCTACTCCCATCTGTGCTGCTCAACAGGAGAGACGCTCTTTATGCAGCTGGCCTTCTACCTACTCCTACTACTACTACTGTCAGTCACCTTCCCAATCCTTGGCTCCGGTCAGCTATCCGTGACAGTGACCTGGGAAATCCACCAACGGCCAAGGCTCTCGCGTTGAGGACACTACGTTCCCAAGTCATGATTTCCGCGGTCATCCGTGGAGAATCATCCACCTTCCAGTCACTCACATCCTTCATAAAACTATGCAGGAGCAACAACAACTACTACGCTTGGGGTGTCGGCCTAACACCCAGGTTGCCTCTTCAGCTGCTGTGAGCCAACTCATGCTCGCTCGCTCACTCGTTTGTTCGTTTGTTCGTTCGTTCTCCTTCCTCACACCGGCTCTCTTTCTCTTGCTTCCTGCTTTTTCTACAACCTCCCGTTCTCTTCTCTTGTACCTCTCCTAACCGTCTCGGGCTTCTCTATATATGCAGAGAGGACATGGCAGCTGCAGCGCATTAGTCACAGGAACAATCACGGATGTGGGCAATTCCTCACCTGTGCACTTAGGTGAGAAACGCCCACACCGCAGATTGCCCTGAGGCTTGCTATAGCCACCACGCCCCCTCGCTAAGCCGCGAGCGCGACGATTATTTATTTAACTCGCCTTAGCTGGAGAGCTGTGGACCCATAACACCACAGGGCTATTCAATTACAAATTCAGCTGGGCCAAATTTTCAAACCAAGAAATTTAGTTGCGCCAGACATGTTCAGAGGCCAGTAAGCAGCAGGTAAAGACAAATTTTAAACCAACACAATTGAATCTAATGAAAAAAGAAGTAATGTTTAGTCATTGTTTCCCTTTTAGATTTTCACATCTAACACAGGCACATCAATAGTGTATAAAAAAAAAAGTTTGAAAACCTATAATTGAATACAATCTGAGGTAGTAGCAATACTTTTTTTCCACTTTTAAAATAAAAATATAAACATTTTGGTCTTATTTGAGCTAAGCACATCTCAAATTGCTTAAAAACTAAATAGTGCACAGTATTAGCAATAACATTTGTTTCCTTTTTGAAATAAAATACACATTTTGGTCACATAATAATTCTTTATATTTACATTTTTTTTTTTCACTACTTAAAATGCGCCTCAATTTTTTTTTTACTGCAAGGCAGGAAGGAGTGCTATGATCGCACCACTGAATATATATAACCCAATCACATCACAAAGTGCATTTAACGGAATAAAAATGAATTATCTGCGCTCTCAAAGCTATCAGTGCACAAACCCATAACAATTGCTAACAGTAATTAACACACTATCTTTGGCACACTGAGGGAACATAAGTTCATTTTAAATCAACACGTGTTTTGATATTGTGACATGTCTCACTACAGCATGGGCTGTGGGGGCGGAGTCTTGGGAATAAACACTTTGAGAGGACTCAAGGCACCTCCCTAGAGAGACCTGAGTGACAGGATCAGGATGAGAGGCGAGCCAATGGTAAAAGAGCAGGAAGAGATTCCCCCAGAGATGGGCTCCTTCAACAGATCGTCACAGTATCAGAGACTCCTATCACCACTTCTAGACACACAGAAACATACTGCACTGTGGGTTAAGGTTGCTAGGCTACGTGGAGTGTTGCATTCATGGTCTGCACTACTGTAAGAATTTCTGAAGGCTGTTTTTCTTTGCCTTTCTGGGGAGATCAGAGGCTGGGCCACACAGAGGTTGCTTCCGGGCCACATGTGGGCCGCAGGTTGTCATTTGAATAGGCCAGCTCTAGAGATTGAAGTGCATGAAAATTCCAAGTATACAGTTCTTTCTGGGATGATGAAGCTACCACATTTAGCGCAAACAATCATACCAAGGTCAAAATCACTTAAAATGCATTATATTTGTTGCCCATTCAAAGGTCTGGATAAACAAAATCTAAAAATTTTGACCACATCTGGATGCTTTGTATATTGAAGCCTCTTGAGTGGTTGGAGCAGAAGGATGTTTCTGTTAACAAGAAGTGACCTGGATAAAGTGGTCACTGAGTGCAACCTCCTGCAAGGAGATTATCTATAGGTATTTTAAGTGTCTTTAAGGGCTAGGCAAACATCTGCCAGCTATGCCGGACCAGCTTTTATAGCCATTAATATGAAGTGAACTTTAAGGCACCAATACTAACCACTATACAATGGTGCTTCCCTGAGTCTACAAGAGTCCAAGTCTTTTATCTCTTTCTCTGTATCTAACCAAGAAGCTATCACTATAAATAAATAAAACCAACAGAGCCTGTGATGTTAGGGATCAGCCTTATATACTTGGGGGCCCAACACTGCTACTCCCGATCTGTGCTACATAGTGAGGAACATAACATGCTCAATCCAGCAGGGAAGACACAACATACAATGCATCTGTGCAGAACAGCAAAGTATTTTGGTCCAATAATGTACCCCTCAAATGAAAATACAGCACGTTTGTTCTTTTTGTTTTCTTTTTGTTTTAAATGTATGTGAGGTGCAAATCTGGCTGGCGTACCAAGCAGGTAGTGACATCATATATTTGTTTAAATGCTTTAAATTATTTACACATGTGCAAAGCAAATCAGATAGTGCTGTCAATTGTGATGTGGAGTACACTTACAGTAAACATGTGTGAAACTTAATGTGCATGCACTACGCAATTCAAGTAGGCAGCGCAGATAAGGTAGTGACATCCCCATCCAAAATTGGCTGCTACAGCTCTGAGATATCACACTAGCTTTGCAAACATCATGGGGTGCAGGGGAAAAAAATTTTGCTTTAGCTGGCCACACAGTAAATTTTCACAGAAAGGTTCAGCGAACAAGGTCACTGGGGAACCCAGCAGATTTGCTGTGTTAAACGCTTTGGTGAATTTCATAGATCAAAACTAGTGGCTTCTCTCTCTCATTCTCTGAAGATGAATCGTGAGTAAAACTACCTTATCTCAAAACTTCTATCTACCATACCTAAACAAATCTCATAATATGGTTTACACTATCTACGATTTGAAGACATAGTAATCTATTTATTTTGAAAAATTATTATAAAATAAAAGTCAGTCAGTCAGTCATTCTCCAACCCGCTATATCCTAACACAGGGTCATGGGGGTCTGCTGGAGCCAATTACAGCCAGCACAGGGCGCAAGACAGGAACAAACCCTGGGCAGGGCACACACACACACACACACACACACACATCACACACTAGGTACAATTTAGGATCGCCAATGCATCTAACCTGCATGTCTTTGGACTGTGGAAGGAAACCGGAGCACCCGGAGGAAACCCACGCAGACATGGGGAGAACATGCAAACTCCAAGCAGGGAGGACCCGGGAAGCGAACCCGGGTCTCCTTATTGCAAGGCAGCAGCGCTACCACTGCACCACTGTGCCACCCATAAAGTGGCCTTAGTAATTTTACACTGCTGACCAATTAATAACATGATGTAATGTCTCGAGATGGGAGAAATGGAGGAATGGAATTAGCACTCTGACAATACCGGTGGTAGCTGGCCAGACCTCCTGTCTTCATTTTTGTCTGCTCTGCATTGCTGCTCCAGTCTTCTGTGGCTCCATGCACTCCTGGATACCCCAACGTGTGCCTGCACGTATTCGCCATTGGCTCAGCCTCACTCCACTCACCTGGGGTCAGCAGCACTACAATTAAGCCAATCCAAAGCCAGGATCCTATCAGAAGCTTGGCAGCAGTCACGCACCTGGGCCCAATGGACTTTGGCAGGGAAAGCGTGACTCTGAAGTGCTTCTACATAAGTGTCATTTTTCCAGCCCCCAAGCCCAGACCACTTGGACCAGACTTCTTTGTCTCTTCAAACTGCCCACAGACACTCAAGAGTTGTTTCTCTCTTAGGTTCTTCTTTCAGACGTTACAATAAAATGGCAGAGTGAGCATTCAGCCTCCAAATATAGTAACATCATGTTAAGTCATCCCTTGCTCCATGTATACTGTTATTTAATTAAAAAAATATATGAAAAGTGGCTCAATGTTCCAGCTAAAAAGAATGTGTGAAAACCAACATAGAGATCATGTGACAAAACTGAAAAAGTAAAATTACATAAATTTACCAAAAGAAACACCTACATCCTAGGGGTTCTAACAAGACTGTATGTAGTAATTGAGAAATGCAGTAATAACAGGTAATAAATGGATGTGACTTTTATGAATTGGTTTTCATTTTTTTTCCCCCAGTTGTATTTTCCAAACTAGTAATCTTGTGTTATGTTCACCCTTACTAACTGGACCAAAGCAGCCCGCAAGAGAAGCTATGAACAGTTACTAATTAATGAGAAATTGCATAAATATTACAACGCATGTAGTCCCTTTAAAACAACATGGACTGGGACTAATTTTAAGAAATCACTTTGGCCTTAGTAATTTTACACTGCTGACCAATTCCCTTCTTCATAGGAGAGGAGACCAGATTATTAGCTGATTAAAGTCCTCAGGTCACATTTTGTTCTGATTATTGTCGCCTAATAGCTACAATTTAGCTCTCATTATAATGTTCCACGTTTTCAAGCAGTCTTTGATAATTATTCTAGCCTGGCCTACCACATTAGTAAATCCTATTCAAATCCATCCATTAAAGTTGATATTTACACTTAAAAGGCACGACTCCCGCTAACAATGTCTTAATGAGGTTGAAGTTTATGACCAGAAGGATTTTGGTTTTATATCCTCCCACACATGCTCAAATACATATGTATTATGGATAACATTGTTATTCTATTCAGTAAGCTATTTTGGAAAGATCTATCTTTAATCTGTCCTTGATGTCTGATTTCATTAAAGAAAAAAATAATACTGGATCCTTCTCAAAAACTTGCCTCAACATCACAATAATGAAAGGCATACTTTACTTACCATGCATGTATTCTGGCAACAAGATTTTTAATTCAGTTTGTGAAAAACAACCATAAAATGTATAAATATATCACACCCTTAAACAAAAAAAGTATTCTGCAGCTTTGAGGCATATTTCAAACATGGTGTGAAATATGGGGTGGGGTACATGGAGGATGAGGTCTCCCTAATTAACCCTTTGGAACCACTGAAATTCTAAAAATAATTATAGTAGGCAGTCACTGATCTTAACTAGAGCTGGAGTGCTTGGCTGTGGCAGGGTGGTTTGTAGGATGAATTAGCTATTTTAGATGGAAACAAAGAAATGATAGTATTCTTCTTGTAAATTCTAGATTTACTTCTTAAAAAAATCAAACAGAAGAATGAAAATGGACCAGATCAAAAAATTTCAGTTTTCCTGATATTGAAGCAAGCATCAGCACTGTTATGACGAGTAGTGATGAGTGAAATGATTTGTGCGAAATGGAATTTGCAGCAAAACTCCATGCAAAATAAATTGTGTTTCACTTCATGCAAAATTCAAACAAAAAGAAAGGCATTTAGTTCCTGTCTGAAAATGTTTTAATGCATTCATTTTGCATGTGTCTGCCCGTCATTTTAGTATTTAAATAAAGATCTCCAGCAAGAAAAAGAAACTCACCTGATGTGTGCATATCCTCAGCTAGGATAAGGCAGTTGTTAGATAATGGCCGGGGATTTTGAAGCTGCAACTTTCAGTTTTCTGTTAAGGAAACACAGTAATGAATGTATTTTATTGTGTCTTTGTGTGATGGTGCATTTTAGGGTGTCTTCAAGTAGAAAATATGCAGCATGTCACATTTTTGAGAAGCTGTATTAAACTCTCCTATGATAATGTGAATAAGAGGCCTAAACAGAAATAATAGTGTGCGTCATTTATTTAACTATTTTTGCTTGTATTGTACACAATGTACTATAATCACAATGATATTTAATACATAAGCAGCACTATAGATGAAAAAGTAGAAAACGTTACAGCCAACTACAAATCACAAAGTATGCAGAGTGTAATTCTGTAAACAAAAATAGACAGAATACCATAAAGAGTTTGGTACTGGCTAGGTACCCCATTTAATAACAAAACAAAGACTGGCAGAGAAATGAATCAGAAAAGTAGAATGTCTCGAATCCTCACAAGCTCCTGTCTCGGAGTTCACGCAAAATTGACAGCGACTAATGGCGCCACAGTTGCTTATGCAGCTCCAGGAGTTGAAGGCCAGAGTCCCTCAGAAGTAATTCAAAGTGATGTTATGGCCTGTCCTAGGGCTCATCCCCTACTCTGGGGGGAAGAGAGAAGAGGTGATTAGTGCTGATTTCACCCCTGACCTGTGGTCAGTGTTCTTGCAGCAGTTGGACCTTTTAGACGCTTCCTAAGCACTCGAGTGCAACACAAGAAATACACTATAAGTGGACAATTTACTCCCTTCCTCTGTGAAAAGTAGGAAGAAATCCAGGATGGATTGTATGTTTTATGCAGCTGGATAAAGGAATACAAGTAAACATGGAAGTGTGAAGGCTTAGCCAGAAGTTATCATATTTTCAACCTAAAAAACCCTTTAAATCCACTAGAAACTCATAAGCAGTTTTGAATTTTGTAATTGCAAAATCATCTGAAAAACAATGTTAGTGTCAGTTTTTCAATCTATTTACAAATCAACACTTGCCTGTTTCGCTCATCACTAATGTTAAGTTAGTCGAACACTTCTGCACTCCTGCAAACAAGTGTGCATTTGTCATGAAAAATTGATTTTCTGTGTGATGTTGTTGAGATGTACAAGGTGGCGTGGCTTATATTTGCACATTACATATCAGTATAAGATGTGATTTATTTACTTAAGATATGTATACTGTAATTAATTGGTGATCCATTCCTGCAAGTACTTGGGGGTCCACATTAATGACATGTTGGACTGGTCTCACAACACCGAGGAACTATAACAGAAAGGGCAGAACAGACTCTTTTTCCTTGGGGGACTGCACTCCTTTAATGTGGGAAGGGACATTCTTCATATCTTCTATCCATCCATCCATTTTCTAACCCGCTGAATCCGAACACAGGGTCACGGGGGTTTGCTGGAGCCAATCCCAGCCAACACAGGGCACAAGGCAGGAACCAATCCAGGGCAGGGTGCCAACCCACCGCGGTCATATCTTCTACAGACTCTGTAATGGCCAATGCTATTTTGTACACTGTGGTCTTCTGGGCTGGAAACAACACTTCAAGAGAGGCCCACCGAATCAATAAACTAATTCAAAGGGCTAGTTCAGATACGGGACACAGTCTTGACCCCTGGAGGTCATACCAAAGAGGAGAATTAAAACAAAACTGAATACCACTAAGAGTAACTCTGCACATCCTCAGTGAGAACTTTCAGCCAATGAATTATTCAGCAGATGTGTGTGAAGAAACACTAAAGGGTGGTCCTTTATACCAACAGCAATACATCTGCATAATTCCTTACTGGGACTGAGACTGCAAGTTTAAAGCATATGTGTGCATTTATTTATTTTTATATCTATATATGTATTTATTTATTTAAATAATAAAACTATCTATCTATCTATCTATCTATCTATCTATCTATCTATCTATCTATCTATCTATCTATCTATCTATCTATCTAAGAGTATTCTACATAGCTAACTGTGTATTTCATAGCATCAAAGTAAGATTTCCATGTTCAGCCAACAACAGAACACTAACAGGAACCCCTGATTATTGCGGGTATTTAACATACTGGTTTCAAGAGCGTTTTGCAACTGAGTGGACAGTGCTATCTAATAAAATAGACATTTGTGAGTTTTTTAATTGTTTCACAATATAAGCCCAGCATAAATCTGTAAAGCATGCATAAGAAGAAAAGTCTGTTTCACCAGGTGCTCTCAGAATAACAAACAAACCAGGATTAAAGGATCTAACATTGCTATCAGTAATGTAGGGGACAGACACTCCAGAATAAAAGAATGAGTGAGATTGTTGAGAGCCTTCTATACAATTAAGGATAGTGTATTTTAAAATCAATTGTTATGGATGCTAGGAACAGTGAAAGGTGCTGAGATTTTCTTTTTAAGATTCTTGCTGTTGGGTTTTGAACTAACTGTAGCTGATTTATGCCTTCCTTACATAGCCCTGTTAAAAGTACATTATAATAATCTAACTGGTAAAAAACATGTTATTTTTTCACCATCAGGAGATTAAACTGTATATAACAAAGAAGTTCAGACTCATTCTTCATAAAGTTTTAAGCAAAATAAGTTCACAAGCACCAGTGGTGAAGTGTTTCAATCGTTTACTTAGTTTATTATTTTTTTATACAGTGTACTCAGATCATAGAGATATTTAAGACGTAGACAACATTATACTGTAGATGGAAAAATGAAAAAAACATCAGAGCCAATTACAAATCAGTAAGGATACGGTGAAATGTGTACTCAGATCAGTTCCTACATGATAGGCCACTTTCACGGGTATCTATGACGACTTCCTGCCAATTTCTTGCTAGAATAATCAATTTCCTGTTGAATGGTGGTCAGCAAACACAATGGAGCAGTCAATTGTTCAACTGTTCTCTCAAAAATCAACACAAACTGATCATGGCATATGTTACACAATTAATATAATCTAAAAAACCTGAAAAGGGATACAAATATTTTCATGAAAATTCTTTTCAGCTGTGAAGGTAACTGCTCTCTTCTTAATACTATTTTGCTAGCTAGCGTCATATGCCATGCTAAATTATAAATAGAGCAATTTTCATTTTCATTTTCTTTTGTTCTTTGTATGTGATTAGTCTCAAACGTATTGAATATGGAGGTAGTGGTAAGATGCAGGTGTCATAGATCATTGTGTTTTTATATCTACTCACTGTGGTTGTAATCATTTCTGTTACTGAGTAGAAATATTAGATTTACATTAGCGTTTGACTGCTGATTCTTTGTTAGTCACATTATGTTGCACAGTGGAGTTTTAATAAAGATTACATTAAAAATCATTATATTAAAACATGTAAGCATACCTGATGAAGAATATCACCCATAATCATGGTCTGTCAACATATCAGTGACACCCCCTTTTTCTGTGTCCGTCTCTTGCATTCCGAGAGGCACATCAGAACCAACTGTAAATGACCGTGGAATCATTCTGCATGTAGGGGACATAATGACTTAGGATTGCTGGAAGTTTGGTGGAACTTATAGTGACATTTTACTTTCATTTTTCCTGTTCCATGAATGCTCTTGTTACATGTAGGTTTGATTAAGTTATTTAACTGTCAAGTGTGTATTTTTGCTTCAACTGTGCACTCGATATTTTCAGTTTGATGTACAAATTAGTTTACTTTGCGTTTTGGCTTCTTTACCGCATCAACCAAAAGTGAGCAGATAACGGCAGGCAAGCACTGATCCGTGAAATGGACAAATTATAAAAATTGTTACACCCTTGGTAAGCTGAGGGAGGTTTGCAGATTTGATTACGTGCTGTTTCATTTATTCTGTTTCTCTGTGAAATGTGTGTAAAATATTAAAAAATGTATATTTATGTTTTCCTTTTGTTTATAGTTTTCACTGTGCTCGTGACAGTGTAAGGTTAATAAACGGATATAAAGTTTGGGAAGTAAATAAAGATAAAAGCACCAGATTGAGACTCCCTGCATCTTGATTTAAGAAAACCAGTGGTTGCTACACCAACATGCTGAAAATCATCTCCCAGACAGCTCTCTGTTCGGTCATGCACAGAAAGCCGTCTTTGTTTCCCCTCTCCCCAGCTGTTCCACTTAAAGCGGGATGAGACAGCGCCAATTTTGAGATGCATATGATATTTTGATGAAGGACAGTCATCTCTATATATGTAAAATCCAATGTCTGTCTGTATGTCTGTCCTCTTTTCACGAGAGAACAACATAACGGATTTAGATCGGGTTTTTCCTATAATTTGCTTGAACATTCAAGTTGATTTTATGACCTCTCTCATCGCGCTAAGTATCATAGTTCACTTGTGGTACTGATTTATTTGCACGAATCCGAGAGAGACGCTGTGGGCCGAGGAGAGGGGGGCGGGGTCCTCACTCACGCGCTAACCTCGGGGCGTATCTTATATCCGCTTAGCTAGTGAACAAGAGAACTACTTAACGGATTTAGATCTGGCTTTTTTCTAGAATTTTCTTGAACATTCCGGTTGATTTTGTGACTTCTCTCATTGCACTAAGAATCATAGTTCGTTTGCAGGAGTGATATATTCTCGCTAATCCGAGACAGAGGCTGCAGGACAAGGGGAAGAGGAAGCGTGGAGTCAGGAGCCGGGCGGGGCCCTGCTCACTGTCCTGTTTTACTTCTACGCAGGCAGAGCTGTGGGACACAGCTTGTTCTCGCTAAAATTAAGATTATATAAAAGAGCTATCTCGATTAACGTGAAACGCTGAGATATTTTTGTCTTTGTTCAAAGTAGTACAAAAAGGAACTCTACAAAAACTCTTCAACTTGATTTCAGACATTGTTGTGATATAACCGAAAATGCCAGATCCCAGCAAGCGAATGCATCCGAGTTTGTGAACCTGGAACTGTGAAAGTGGTCTATGATTCCCTTCCTATGTGTGATGGAGGAAAACTAGATTATCCAGAGAAAAAGCAGGAGACATGCATGTGCAAAGTTGATAAACACAGTGCCCCAAATTCCAAACCTGGCAGCATCACTAACCACTGTACCACTGCGATAATGACACCCTGCCGTCAGAATTATTTGCATTTCATTAGGTGGCATATTTACACATTGTTGAAAGAAAGGTAAGTCAGTAAAAACAGCTAACTCTTTTTGATTACCACTGATTGATTCAGCCTGTGTTATTCTACATAGTTAATGTCATGCTCTCATGCATTGGGAACAGCCACACGAATCTACAAAAGTAAAGATGAAGACACCAGCACCCAGAATAGCTAAACTTCCTCTTTTTTCACCCACATACCAGAGGACAAATTCCACAAGGATCACTGGCATCACTTTCAGTTCTGTCATGGTAGTCCTGAACTATTTTAAAATAACAAAGATGCTTGAAGTCAGCATTCATTTCCAAACCAGACGCCAAAGAGAATGGAGCTCTACAGCAGACAGCAAACTTGACTTCGCCTAGGAGAATCACTGAAGGATGCCTGATGTCCACAATTTCTTTTCTTTTGGTTTCTTTTGTATAAAATGTGATACCTGTTGGTTGCCAACACTTCAGCAACTCTCTATTATTATTTCCTTACAGTTTAGTAGGTCATTACTATCACATGTACAGAACAGAGTACACAGAAATTCTTGCTTGTATGTGCTAATTAACATGCAACCCGTCACCACTCTCTGGCGTTATGATTAGTAAGTAGAAATACCGTATTTTAGAACTTTGTCTTCCTTTTCTGAAACAATCTCAGAACAAATACATGCAAACACATGACTAACATAAACTTTTTACAGTAGCAGAGGTTGTATTTGATTTGTGGTATGCTTTTGCTTGAGTGAGGTGCTAAAGTAGCCTTCATTTTCAGCTTCTTTTCGTAACCCTGGTCAGACATTTCAATTAATATGCACAGTAAAAATCTTTTTGAGTTACTGGCTGAATAATTAGACACGTGGGATTTATAGAAACTGCCTGAATTATGATATTGATTTATTAATCCGTGCTTCAAATATTTATTAAAAAAGGAAACATTCATTGGAGAAAAAAATTAATGTGAGTGTCCCTGCTCCTGAAATGTCAGCACTTAGCCGTGTCATAGATTAAAAAATTTCAAATTGCTTTGCTAAATAATAAAAAAATTAACCAGGTGTGTATTGCTTGACATCTAACTACCAAAGATGAAAAGATTTCAGAAATGTGCATTGCTCCTTATGGTCACTTTATACATTTTAAATTTAACATTTTTTCTCAGTTTTCGTACATGTCAAAATTTTGTCGTAGACCTAATCACATTTACGATTTTCATTAGCCAGAATTATTATGATATTAAAACCTGTCTGCTTTATATCAGATTTTTTATATTATTATTATTTATTTATTTATGTATGTATGTATTTATTTATTCATACAAATGGTAACCCATGCATAGCATAGCGAGTGGTAAAGTAATTCAAAAAATACTCAAAGCCCTTATGACAATCTTGAACTCTCACATATCATTTCATTTTACAGTAAGCAGCCAGTGAGGATCAACTGCCAACTTTAAAGCAGACAAAGCCACAATTGTAATTCTTGGTCAGTCTGAGTTATGGCAATGGGGTCACAGCCTAACCACCGTGGAGGCTCAAACACTTTTATATATTTTTATTGCTGCACAGTCAGCTGAAATGCAGATTAAACAGGAGTTGATTCCATGACATGTGTTTCCTTGTGAGCTGAAATCCAAATGCATTTGAGGATTTCTTCTTAATTGAATCGTGCGTCTTTGCTAGATTTCATTAAAATGTATACAGCCCAGAAGAGATGAGGCAGCAGAAGCAACTGCTTTGTATTCTGTAAGGAAGACAAGTACTAGTTACAAAGCTGCTATTTTGAATACATGGTGTTTGATATTAACAGCCATGTTATACAACGATATCTTTCCACCAAACGAAAACCTTAAAAAGTGCTTTGGTGAATACCAGCTACAGTAGATTTATACAAATAATGCAATACCATATAAGTAACTGGAGCAGAGGCAGGCTGGGTGACATCATTAGGTCTGTATAGGGATTTAACCTCAAACCTTTATGGTACTAAACCGTACATCTTTATTACTGTTGTCTAGGAAGCTACAGTTGCTATGAAAGGACAAAATGAAATGACTTTTTAGCTTTGCTGTCACGTTTGATATAATCTAGAGTGCTTCTTATGGGAGATTGCTGTCCATCCATTGATTTCTTGATCTCCTAATTTTAATTACAGGGTGGTATGGTTTGTGTGGACTTTAGGCACACTCAGGACATGAGTCCAAACTGAAATGATGACCAGAGAGGCTAAAGAACTAAGAAAAAAAAAGTAATAATAAAATTCAGAAATATCAACAACATTGAAAACATACAATAAATACAGGGGGTAAACAACAAAACATACACCTCCTGGCCTAACTAGACAACAAACGTGGCTGGTCTGCTTTCCTACTGTTGTAGTCTACTCTGCTCACCTTCACAATAAATCTCACTCCTTTCCCAGCCCTCAGTCCTTTGGGCTTAAATCCATTAGCTACTTCCCAATTCTCTGCTTCTCTAGAGACCGACCTGAGGGGACCGAAGGGAAGCCAAATAATACAATCAATCAATCAATAGATAAATAAATAATAAATGTCTATTTCTGCAGAAATAGCAAATTAAAGAGTGTAAGTATTTAGTCTATGACATTAGGAGGAAGCATTGGATAGCCTGAGAGCAGAAGGCAAAAAAGATCTTCTTAGCACACTGTAGAGGAATGAGCCCCTGGCTAAAAGTGCTCTAAGATAGCGCCTCCTGGAGGGAATGGAGGATATTTTTTATGATGACATAAAAATATCATGTCATCACCATCCTCTTTTCCACAACAGCTTCCAGTTTGTCCAGGGTTAGCTCTGTGATGGACCAGGCATTCTTGATAAGTTTGTTGAGGCATTGTCCATTGTTTGAACTCCAGTCAATTCCTCAGGAGACCACAGCGTAAAAGAAAACTCTGACTGCCATGGACCCGTAGAACATTTCTAGCAGCTTGCTGCACAAATCAAAAGTCTAATCTGGCCCTTCTTGTATAGTACCACTGTGTTGCCATTCCAGTCTAGTTTACTGTTTATGTGAACCCCCAGGTACTTGTATCTGTGCAACGCTCCCATGTTCTTCCCCTTAATAGTAACTGGTCACAGTGGCTCTTTTGTACACCATAAGTCCAACACCAGCTTGTTCATCTTTCTGATGTTGAGTTACACGTGGTTCTCCCTGCATCACAAGCCAAAGTCTTTCACAAGCCTGCTTTACTCTGACTTGTCTCCACTGCTAATGCAGCCTATGATGGAGGAGTCATCTGAGAATTTCTGTTGGTGGAAAGCACTAGTATTATACTGGAAGTCTGTTGAGTAGAGAGTAAAGAGGAAGGGAGACAAGACAGCTCCCTGAGGTGTTCCACTATTACACATTACCATTTCTGACACACAGTCCTTGAACCTGACAAATTGCTGTCTCTTGGTCAGGTAGTCCATGATTTGGAAGGTTATGGGAGCATCAAGACACATAGTGTTGAGCTTGTACCCCAGTTAATGAGGCGGAATGGTGTTAAAGGCTCATGGCAAATTAAAGAAAATTATACTGACTGTGATGCCAGCTTTGTCCAAGTATGAGTAGGCTCTGTGGATCAGAACATCCTCCATACCTACATTTGTGTGCCTGATAGGCAAACTGCCTGTTCCTTAGGTTTTATTCATTCCTGGTAATCCTCTATGGTCTTATAATAAACAATTTAAAACATTCCTTAAAAACCGCTTACCTACCTGTCATTCCTTTATAGGAGTTTTTATGCAACAGCATTGGGCGCTAGGCACAAAATGTGGAGCATATGCCAGGGAAGATGAGTAAATCTGTATTATTAATATTCCCATCTGTTTTGTCTCAGTAGAGTTCTCTATTACTCTGCTTTCACCTTTTGTATTATTTATTGTGTAGCCTTTGTCAAAATGCCTCAAATCCCATAGACTTAGCACTGTTGACAAGGTATTGTACTTTATAACTTCTCCCCATCTTCCCTTCTACATCTATAACCTCAGGCAATTACATAGAGTAAAAGACAAGGAGTTAAGTTACAAGTTAAACAATGTATTATTGATAATATTCATAAAATAATAACAAAATAACAATAACTCATATTGCTCTATAACTTCTTTTAAAACGTACACATTTTATTTTATATAGCTTGTCTATTTTTAACTTGTAATTTTTTTTTTTACTTATTTTTTTAGCTTTATTGGATCTAGGCTGAGTGACTTGTTTTTCTCGTCATACACATTCCATTGTATGTTGACCCTGTGTTAACCTATTTATGACAAATAAACCTAAACCTAAACCAATAAGCAAAATTTTGAATATTGGCAACCATACAACCTGATAAATGCTGATGTGTAATTTCAGGTGGCACACAGACTTGCAGTTACTTAAAATGTCTCTAGTTAAGGCATCATTTTATGTCTTTCTTCCGGACAGGCCGCATGCCTGTCTCAATATGGCTGCCAAGTTGTGCTTCTCCGTGTGGTCTTCATTTCAGTTCATGGTGTGTGAGATGCTTCTTCATCATGACGGAGTGAGAGAGAGAGGGGTAAAGCAACCGAATTTATACATTCTTTGTCCAAATACTTACACCAATAGGGCGTTGTGCTACAGAATGGACTCTGATTCAAACCAATCCCAAACAGCCATACTTCAGACCAATAGGGGCACACAGTACCTTTCACACCTGCCCCCAAACCATTTGTTGAGCTGATGCTTGCCAGCTAGGTAATTTGGCTTTCCTGTGGGGGTTGATTGAGAGAGTCCTGCAGAAATTCACTTGCCAAACTGGTTTTAGGCACTTCCCCCAATCCTGTCACAAAATTACAAAGACTCAGTCCAAAAGACTGGCGGGGGGGAGGTTCTTAAACATCAAACAATTGCTGTTCTTATCAATGATATAACACTAATATTACATTGCTTTGTCTAAGTTACAAATAAACACATACAAAATATTTAGCAACTTATATAGAAAGTTTCACACCACAACACCATTTGCATGCATTATCTTTCAACCAGCAACAGCGCACTGCATGATAACGTGCAGTGAATACACTTGACTTGAGCATTCCTAATTTTCACACTCTTTCTCTGTACGTTTATCATTTGTTTGCTCAGAGGTTGATGCACTTGCTGCTTCCTGAGCAGCTCTTCTTTACTCCACCCTAGCAGCCCGCTTCTTTTCTTCTTTCGTCAGCATCTTTTCGACATTAAAACTGATTAAGCAGGTGTTTGTGTTGCAATTACTTAGTACGTTTTCCTTAATTTTTCACTTAAGCTGATACTTAAGTCTTCAATCTACCTCAAGAATGATTTAAGATATGAAGAGGTAGGGGAAGTGACAGCAAAGGTGGTATGGATGAGAATGGCGCCCATATGCTTGCACCGCACGGCCACCCTGCAATAAAATAAAACAAAAATAAAAAGAGGAATAATCTTGGAGGTCAATCATCACCCCAAAAGCAGATAGTAGATGTCACGCAGTATATGTGTACCAAATTTCAGGACAATAGGTCAAGCGGTTTGTAAGCTACAGGTGATTTAAAATCCTGGACAGACAAACGAACAGCCATGGTAGCGTATTATATAGAAAGATCTGCAATCACCATTGTGGGAGGTAGTGAAGCTGGAACCTGTCCTGACATCACTGAGCATAGTAATAATGCTAATAACATTTAGGTCAATTTGCAACTCTAAATTGAATGAGTAAGTGTGGGTGTGTGGATCTTGTGAATCTCTCATGACACTTGCATTGATTAGATAATGGATAAATAATAATGACAGCTGGCTAAGCTGTGGCGATATATTAGGTGAGAAAGAACAGTTTATGCAAGTTGTATAAGGTCAAGTTATAAACATGAGAAACTGAAGAAAATATATTCTTAAGGATATAAAGGTTACAGACCGTACATGCAGATACTATCACAAGGAATAAGAAAAATTCAAACACATCACATCAGGTTGTAAACTGCTGACACAGGTAGATGACTTGCACAGGCAAACATTAGACATCAAGAATTAGCACTACAAACACAAACTAGATTATGTTGTAGAAAAAAACTTCCCTCCATATTCAAATAAATCATTCTAGGAGACCAAATGAAAATGCACAACGGTTGCTAATTTGCACATAGATATGCACAAATGTCTCAGTCCATGGAGTGAGCAATCAAGAAAACAATTCATTCCCTTTTATACTTTCCTATTACCATTACCTAATATAATACGTCACCTGACTCTTAATATGCAGAATTCTATCTTCTTAGCCAATTGACTACAGCCACCAGGAACTTCGTATACATATCGATTCATCCATTATTCTAAATATCGCTTCGTTAATATTTAATGTTTTCCCATTGATCTTATCAGCGCTTCATAATAAGGGTGTTTGGGCTGTCTCACTAATTTGTTCTTGCTTTTTAAGGGGATGTTTATTGCACATCTACTTCATTTTAACATTAGCAACTATGTTATTGGTTCCTCTAGATAAGGCAAAAGTCTCACATGCCCAAACTTTATGCCACACTTAGTTATCCTTTTAGTTACCTTCCATTCTTTTACTTAAGGTTTTAATAATCCATCGTTACAACTTCATTCAAGTATACGCTTGTATTAAATTGTAAAAATGATCATGTATTGATTAAAAATATTTGATTAAAATTCTATAACACATAAAAGTTATGTTATATATACACTTCCACCACAGTACTAGAAAATGCCAGATACTGTAAACTAACTAACAGAAAGAGAAAGGATAAACAGAAGAAGAGCTGGGGCAACACGTGTGACCCGTTTAATGTGCTGGGTTGGTTGCAAGGGAAAATAAGGCTAAGAAAACAAGATTCTTGAAATGACGTCAGAATGATGTAGGTTTGGCCTCAGTAGGATAGAGAGATCCATTCTTCTTGAGCCCATGGTCTGGACTGACAGAGATCTGTTGGTCAGGTGACTTTATATATAGACGTGGAAGCATGAGGACAGAGCATTTATTGGCTTAGGCAGAAGAAACATTAGAGTTCCTCAGGATTGTGCTCCTGTATTCTAGGGCAAACGGATATTGGGTTAGTGGCAGCGTTACATTAAAATCCTTCCCAGTAAGATAAGATGTCCCAAACCTGAAATTGACACTGCCCAAGCTTGCGTGTTTGGAAACAGGGACAGAACTACCGCATAGTGACAGAAAAAACTATCCACCATAACAGACTAGACATAGCCTTGGCAGACAAACACATTAAACTACATTTATTATTGACTTTACTTTACCAAACATATACCACTTACAAAATAAACAAAAAAATAAAATGCAAACGTAAACAGAAATGACAGAAGAAATACATGACTTGTGGAGAATGGACAAGTAATAAATTAATTTTATTATTAAAGTTTTTTTATTATAATAAAATTATGAACTGTATAATTCAAAATATAGAAACAAAAAAATAAAATGCAAACGTAAACAGAAATGACAGAAGAAATACATGACTTGTGGAGAATGGACAAGTAATAAATTAATTTTATTATTAAAGTTTTTTATTATAATAAAATTATGAACTGTATAATTCAAAATATAGAAATAAACACACAAGGTTGGCACTTGCTGTATTTCAGCTTTAAAAATGTGTAGGTGTTAGCATAGTTATGTATGTTTCTGCTGGTATCAGATTGACTTTTAACTGTTTTTGTTATTATAGCCACATGGTGTATATTATGAAAAGCATGCTGAATTTTTTCTGAACTCAACTGCAGGGCAGACATGACTGAATATTTTTCCTATGTTTTATTTATTTTAATTTTTCACATATGGTCCACTTGGAAAAACTTTGCAGTTTTAAAATGGTGTAGAGGTTAAGGCATACACTTTAGATAAACACACACACAAACACAATCTTCCAGATACACCTTTAGATAGTGTACTTATATTTATATAAGTTTGTACAAAGCTTTACTTAAGCTTAGTAACCTTTAAGTTCAAAGATGTTGATTTATGTTATATTTTCTTTTATTCTCTTTTCTGTAAATGACTGAATTTCTGGGATTGTTTTTTCAGGAAGGCGTGGGCCCAACCTCTAATCTGTACGTTTTAGTTACACCATACCTGTAAAACTTCATACTTTGCTTAAAGGAATACTCCACCCAAAAATTATATAAGTTACTTACCCCATGATATTCGCAGTGATGGCCAAGAAAAATTCTGTTCTGATGTTTTCATGCAGAACAGAGATAACAAGGATTCTGCTAGAATAGACATCTATGGTAACCAACACTGGACAACAGAAACACAAATGCTCATTCATGTGTGACAGTCTGCGGTGGGTTGGCACCCTGCCCAGGATTGGTTCCCTGCCTTGTGCCCTGTGTTGGCTGGGATTGGCTCCAGCAGACCCCCGTGACCCTGTGTTCGGATTCAGCGGGTTGGAAAATGGATGGATGGATGTGTGACAGTGTTCCATTTTTCTTCATGGAGCATTTTCCTGAAGTGGTTTATTTAGCAATGTTTTAGTTAAAATACTTTACTTTGTGACATTGCTAGCAAAGAATTAGGTGACTTGACAGGTGGGTTATGAGATACAAATAACATGGAATTTTTTTCATGAGCGTTTTTGATACTGATTGCTGTTATCTGTACTTTGTTATCTCTGTGCTGCATGAAAACTTGAGATGAGATTTGCAGGGTTGCTTCTCAGCCCAAAGGTTTGGTAGTTTCACTTTCTCTTGAAAGGGTTTTTTGGTATATTGCGGGACATTTAAACATGGGTGGAGTTCAAGAGTTGGTCAGGGGGCCCTGCCCCCCACAATAGATGCTCTATGTTATATGTTAAATGGTATTTTGTCCTCAAATTTTTTAATGCCATAGTTAATGTAAAAATGTTAATGCATTAGACGCACAGTGGTACAGTGGCAGCGCTGTTGCCTCGTATTATGGAGTCTGGGGTTGTACCTCATGAGCTCCCTGTGTGGAGTTTGTATGTGGGTTCACGCGGCTTTCCTCCTGGTGCTCTGTTGTCCTCCCACAGTCAGAAGACAAGCAGGTTAAGTGAATTGGCGATGCTAAATAGTCCCTCGATGTGTGTGTGTTTGTGTTCACCCTGTGACAGGCTTGCACCCTGCCCTGTGATTATTCTTGCCTTATGCCTCTTGCCCTGGATAAGCAGGATTAGAGGATGGATAGATCAACAAATAGTACAATCTAATTCATCCTGCCCAAAGGAACACTTTCTTGCATGTTGCATATCTTTATTGAGAAACATCCTGTGCAATTTCAATTACAGATTAGTTTACTGTATTAGATTTAGCTTGAGAGAGGTTTTTTCATCTTGCAGATTTTGCTCCTCAATACTCACCTCGAGTGCAGAAACAGTAGCAGAGGTCCCACCTGTATGGACCTCATGTACAAACAGTAGCATGGTGGTCTGAGCAAATGACATGTCACACTCAACCTGTTACAAAATATTGATAAAAACAAAAATGTGATATCTGTCTGTTTTACGTAGCAAATAAATAACACAAAATGCTCCAACTTTCAAATCAGTTAACTAAGACCTCAAAAGCGAGCAAATATTACGCCATGCACTACTCACACATCCTTAAACTTGTTAAATTAAAAAAGAGTGCCTACTTTGTCACAATTAAAATTTGTAGACAAACAAACATTAAAAAAGCAATGTGTTCTGTCATGTAAATATCATTAGCAGCATTTGTGTGCGTGTTAATAATTTTGAAGTTTTAAATGTGGTAATTGAAGTGAGGCTGACTTCATGTTGTATACAGATAAAATTCCATTACAACGAATATCTTTACAATGACATTTTCATTATAACGAAGTATTTTTATGGTCCTGACAGTTTCCCCATATGACACGAGTCTATAGAAATCTCGTTACTTCTAAATAAATTTAGCAGATACTTTAATTACAACGAAGTGCTCAAAAGACCTTGAAATGCCTGAATGAATCATCCACAGAGCAGTTAGTTCTGTGGTCGCAGCTCAGTTGTGCACAACGACCCCCAAACAGAAACACTGTAAAAAAAAATTTTCTTTCTTCAAACTTTCCTCTTACTGTTTTCTTTTTTTTTTTTGCTGTTTTTGTTTTCGGTGGTTTTCAGTGATACCTTTTGCTTATTGCTCATCAACATTTGAAAAACATCCATTGGAATTTAACTCATTGTCACCTTCCTATAGAAATGACAGACACGAAAAAATGATAACAGTTCATATTAGAAAAAAAAATTTAGATTTTTGCAGCTCTCGATTGCGGCAAAAACAAAAAAGACGTTGCCAGTGAATTCGGAATTTCGCCATCGACAATGTCAACTTTCTTGAAAGACCGAGCAAAAAAAGAAGAAAATCTCGGGTTGCAAATGTATGCGAACTGCTGCATTTGAAGATGTCAAAAAAGCCGTTTTTATGTGGTTCAGTGATGCTCGTTCAAGAAACATTCCTATTAATGCAGCACTCATTCAAGAAAATGTGAGGTTTCTAAACTCTCTTGGGATCTCCCCCAGCTGGACAACACGCGTTCCGAAGCGCGATCACCGTGTCTGTGGAAGTCTATTTGTCCATTGCGGCTCTTCACCGAAGCAAACAGAAAAGATCTCAATGGGTGATGCAAGAAACATTGTAAATGCAGGGAACAGGATTACTTGGCCACTAACCTGGCCACGAACCTGCTTGATTGCTGTGTCTGTGTATAGGAGAGTGGCAGATCCCGCTACAATAAATAGCGGTGCTGTTTCTGTTTCAAGCTGAATAAAGCTGGTTTTGCTAAATTACTGAGACTAAGCCTTGTATTTTGGGGTGGAAGACAGGGACTTATAGCGCGACCCCGATCTTTTATGATTTGCTTCTGTGTCGCTTCACTGCAGTGCTGTTAACCTACTGTTGCCCGGCCCGGGCAATGGATAAACAATCTTCTACAGATGCAGCACTTCAGCATGTCGTTCCCGTTGGGTGGGGGGTGGGAGGAGTCCAAAAAGAGTTTAGAAACCTCATAATATGAAGAAGAAGAAAAGGACGATTCGGCTTCTGACTGATAACTGTGCTACCCACAACATGCTTCCACATTTAGATAATGTTTGCATTGAATTCCTCCCACCCAATTGCAGTGCTTCAGCCATTGGATTTGGGCATCATTTGCACCCTGAAAGTGTATTATCGCAAGGAAATGCTGAGAAAAATTCTCGTCAGCATAACTTGTAGACAGGAGGAGATTAAAATTAATGCTAAAGAAGCTATTGAAATGATTGCAAACGCCTGGACGCAAGTTAAAGAAAACACTATAGTGACAAATACAGAATCTCATTACAATGAAATTTTCATTACAATTAAATATTTTTTAGGTCCCTGGCAGTTTGTTGTAAAGGAATTTTACCTGTATTTATTTTGCGAACAATTTGCCATATTTGACATGGGATGAGCAGTACAGCTGGGACTCTAAAAAATGCAATTATTCTTTACAACCACGACACCTGTCAAAGACAGTGTCACATACGTGTGCTTAGAAGGACAGCCAAAGGGACCAAGTGAGTGTGAAGTAACAAAAGATAGGGGATTAGAACGGAGCACTAATGCCTCTCTCCCTCTTTTAACAGACCGACAGAATATTAACCATTCTTCTCTGCCCCAATCCCATTTAATACCACCTCTTCTGGCTCCTCATGAAGATGCCACATCCGATCCACCTTTCATGATATCACTTCCGGCCAACCATGATGACGCCACTTCCAGACCACCTTTGATGACATTACTGCTGGCCAGCCATGATGACGTTGCTTCCTTTCTGCCCTCAACTTCCTTCCTGTCACCTTTACTTAAATAACCCCGTTTGCTCTGCCATATTGTCGAATGTTTTATTACTTTTTTGACCAAACCTACAATCTTTTTTGTCTGCACAAACCATCAGACATTATACTGGGAAGCTTCCCCAAATCTTTTCCTGGGTTTTTGCCTCGTTATTCTGTCACAACAGGTAATAGAATAGTTTAAAAAATATTTGCTATCCTTTGCCCTATGTGTACCTTCAGCGCTTCTCCTCTGTATTTGTATGTGTTTTAACGTTCATTCACTGGCACTCCCTCTGTTCAGCACATTCCTGTAAAGCCTGCTTCTCAGACTCTGTCATTATTTTCAAGGCAACTTTCTTACCTCCTGTCTGGTTTATACTTTCTGTCTTTGAATGCAACTTTCTCAGAGTGTGCCTTTACTCCTCCTTGTGTGTCTCACACTCACATTTCCCCTTTTGTTGCATCACCAAAGCCAAACTGACCAGTCAGGTTGCTCTGTGAGACTGGACATGCAGACCTTAGTGTTTTCTTATATAGTAAATAAATAGATGGTTCGTTTGGTGCCCCCAAACCTAAATGTCAGACTCCGCCCATGCATTCTAAACTATTTTGAGGATTTACAAGCCTGCCCCGTAGGAGACCACTAGATTTTAAGGCATATGCCCATTTACACCACAAAATAATGAAGTGGTCAATGAAAGCATATATGTATGAACATGCAGACACACACACACACACTCTCATTTAGTATACATAATAAATTATGCTCTTAATTAATTTCTATATGAAATAAAAAAAGTTTAAATATATCAATTTGAGCTTCTAATGAAGACAAAATTAAATATAAATCAATGACAATTCCAGCTGTCCTTGGCCAAGCAGCATCAAGCCCATCTCAGGGCTTTTTTCTGGCAAAACATGACCCACGTATTTTAAGGTATACTGCGAGGAGGTATGAACTGATCAAGCCAGTAGTGGCCCCCAGTGTCATATTACCATTATTATCATTATTGTTATTAATATCATTATTATTATTAGTAGTAGAAGTAGTAATAGTAGGTGAAGTGATGGGCTTCAGCATGCAAGGCCCTTAATTGGATATATTATTAATATTATTATAAATATGGTGTGTCAAGAAGTGCCTTGGGAGATCTTTTCTGCCCATTACTATCAGACAATTCAATACTTCCACCCAACGTACTCGTTTTTATTTTTATTTGTTTGTTTATTTATCGATCGATCGATTGGCTGTATTATCTGTCCTATGCGTCTCTGAGTCTGTATCCTTATTTTTTATGTTTCTGCTGCTGTATGAATCTGAATTTCCCCATTGGATTAATAAAGTTTATCTAATCTAATCTTTTTTAAATAGAATTAGTTGCAGTAGTAATAATATATTTAATTGTAATTGTAATTATTCTGTTTTTGTATTATTATTATTTTAAATAGTAGTAGTATCATTATTGTCATAACCATAAAAGTACAAGATTTTTTTCTGTGCTTTATAAAATACCTTTGGATCACAAGCTCTATGGAAGGTGCTACTACAGTAAAGATGGATTCATTTTTTTCACATTAAAAGAAATGATTCATAAATAACACCTCTATTTCTAGTAGGTCTATTGTTGTTTAATCTAAATCCTCTGCATTTGACAGAATTATACTATCTACTGGATATTCTCCTAGTGATTTCTCTGGGTTTAAGATGATATTTTTTCTTACTCACTGTTTAATTCCTATACAGTAATTAACATTCCCTTGTTTTAGACAGCAGCATCACTTAACATCACTTAAGGTCCACTTAACACATTTGGCCATTCTTTGACATTAGTCATGCAAAGTTTCATAATTTTCGATCTAATTGACCAACATCTGAATGAAAGAATTAAAAGAAAACTCACCTAATTGGTTCTGTTAACAGTTCTCAAAAAAAATAAGAAAAAACTTTATTGATGCACATTTGCAGTTTTAGCTGCACAGTACAACACATGTACTAAAATGTTACAGCCCTCCTTGCACATTACTATTTTCATCCTCAAACTGATTCCTTAATGGTTCGATGGTCTGTCTGGGACGCCGCGATTTAAAAATCAGGTGAACGTATTTTTGAGGCATTTCTCATTCTGAGGCAAATTAAGCCTGCCTGTTTTATCACTTCACCATGATTATGGAAAGTGCAGAAGCTACTTTTTATGCTGGTAACTTGAAAGCAAAATTCTCGGCTGGAAATAAATGAAGAGGATGTCTACTTAGCTTGTCAGAGTTATGGTTTTTTTTAAGAGTCCCCGCAAGCCTCTTTGATTGCCAACACGTGTCAAAGTGGGCTACATGGGCATTTTAGAAAAAAGCTTCTTCGTGATAATTTTCGACTGAGTGTTTTGTAATTAAAGGCATCCCCGCATAATTAGGGCAATCTAAAAATATAAGGAATAGAGAATATTGTCTAAGCATTCATATTGGCACCCATTTTCCAAGCTAAAAATGACATGAATTGTTATGCTTGTTTGATATGCGCACCAAAGGCTTCCTTCTGTCACAATTTATTTCCCAAGTGGAATTGATTGAAGTTGACTATTAAGCGGTGTGAACAATCATTTTCCCACAAGAGCTGCCATTATTACTTAGAGCTGACTTGCTCCCCTGCTGACAAGACCTTCCTTTCAATGAGGCAAAAGCTTTCCATTCGTGATTGAAATCTTGTCTGCTATCTGAAGTTAAAACTATTGACTAATAATAAATTGCTAAATGTAATTAAAACTTTGTGCTCATATAAAGCAGAAAAAAGACGTGGTGCTTACTAGGTTGAATTGTTAGGCTTGTTGTTTTTTTGTTTTTTTTCATCATTTGTTTGTTACTGAAAGAGATCGATAATTTAAAAGAAACTGGAAGATGAGATTTGTGCTGACCTCTTCAGTTGTGAAAGCGAAGACATTTCTATTTGTGACCAAGTCATGCAAAAGCATAACCTCCCTAAAGTTACCACAAAGAAGTTCACTCTTAAAGGACAAGCAGTTCAAAGATTATTTGGGAATGTCTTTGCTATCCTCCCAACCCCTACCCATGTCTGGATCATAAAGAGCTGGAGCCTGAGATGGCATCAACAGGCACAAAATAGAAGCTAAGCCCTGGCACTACATCAATGGATATCCACATTACTAACCGAGAATGATAAACCGGATGGACGCAGGGACATCCGGCAATGGGCCGTGGACGCAAAGCAACGGGAACCGGATGGAATGCAACCTAAAATAAGAAATGAGGCACCGCGCACAGAAAAAAGGAGTCAGACCACAGAAAAAAGGATGTAGATGCCGGCGCTGTGCACGAAACCCATTGCACACGAAACGGGACACACACAACGAGGAGGATTCAACAAGCCCCTACCACACAAAAAAAAAGAAGCCGCGAGCACCACACAAAACCCATTGGACACAAAACGGGACAGACTACGGACATAGCACACGAAACGTACACAAAAATGACGATTCAGACCCACGACCACACTAACATAAATAACAAATGACACACAAAGCCCCATTTCTAAATGAACCGTCCCTATTAAACATACGTCATCTCAACACGTTCACACTATGCAGCATAGGTGGATCTCATTACAATGTGGCACTATTAACCGTTCAACCGCAGAAAAGGCTTCATATTAACAGTGAGTGCGATCCTCCTTATTACTTATCCATATTTCTCACGCTGAAGAACAAACAAGTCATGAATTCACGATCACGGGTACAAAATGATACGGCTCGGATAACGGGACCAAACACAATTCACACTATGCAGCATAGGTGGATCTCATTACAATGAGGCACTATTAACCATTCAACCGCAGAAAAGGCTCCATATTTACAGTGAGTGCGATCCTCCTTATTACTTATCCATATATCTAACGCTGAAGAACAAACAAGTCATGAATTCACGATCACGGGTACAACATGAACGTAGACGCATGCAGCGCGCGTCTCACAGTGCTGCATCGATACAGGCACGGGTTCAAAACGAAACACCTCCCGTCTCAGACATACAGAAACGACAGCGAAGGGACAAAATAAATAAATGCAGACGTCTACACCGCGCATCTGGAATGCCGGAAAACAAGCAGGCAAGGCTCCAAAAAGAGAAAGCTCAACTGACCTACATACAAAAACGGGCAAGGCTCAATACAAACAATGCACGCCGTAAACTACAATGGGCTTCTCACACAGCACAGGCAAATCGATTACAGCTCCAAAACAACACGTCCCAAATACTGGACATACAACGATGCGCCTCTCAAACGGCACAAGCAAAACATACACGTCACGGACATCAACGACAGACACCTGCTAAGCGCTTACGCCAGTTAGCTGACAACGCGTTCAATAATGAGTCCACTATTCAGGAAAATTCATTCGGATTAATGAATGTCATTTGCAATCATTGTCATTCACTTAACTTCCCTGAAGAAACAACTGGCAATACAAGTAATGAATTTACACGTTGTTGTCAAAAGGATCAAATTAGACTGCCTCCTTTACATTCATATCCTGAATATCTACAGAAGCTTCTAACTAACGATGTACCTGAAAGTTAAAACTTTATGAACTGCATTAGATCCTACAAATCGGTTTCCACTATGAACATGAACAGTAGCACTGCACGTGACATCCGTCTTGCAAAACTGTTAATTATTGATGAATGTACAATGGCATCCAGTCACTTACTCAACATTGCTTTCAAAAGATACAGTTAGTACAAAACATGCGATGTCCAGATCCAGATCATAACAATTGGTTATTACAACTGGGAGATGGTACACTCACCAATACAGATAGACTTCACCCAGATATTATTACAATTCCTCAAGCCTTTATCTGAGACGACTTAGTTACAGAGATATTTGGAACAGCAATCTCATTAGACCAAATGCCCCTTTTAACACAACGCACTATATTATGTCCAAAAAATATTAATGTGTAAAACATAAATACCCAAGTCATTGCATTACTTCCTGGAGAGACACAACTCTTTCTAAGCTCTGACAAAGTTGACTCTGATCACGACAATGACCATCTTCATTGACCTTACAAGTTCTGACCTGGAATTACCTTTTACACTTAAACGGCGTTTACAAAGAAATTTTCCAATAAACCTTTACACTGTGCCACACACTTTATTGTTTGCTTTCTATATGCATCATCTACACCTTCACACTATTCTACATCTCATTCATACATCACGCTCTTTGTCATTTCCCAACACCAGGGGTTGGCGAGCGAAGCGAGAAGGGGGCGGAGCCCCCTAGTATTCACATATGCAACATTTGTCCAAATAATGTGAAAAATTACACTGCAATAGATGTCGCAGTAAACTAAAACACCTATTTAAAACTAACATGAAAATATAAAAACCTTAAAAGCTGATAACCAAACCCTTGCTCTTGGAGCTCTGAGGATGCAGCACTAACCACTGAGCCACCAAATCTTTGCCAGGAGCTTTTTGTTGTCCCATTAGGCTCATTTATAGTTATAAAAAGTGAAAAGAAAAGTATTTAATTTGAGATAAAAACTATTTGATAGCCGTACTTAAAGATAATATTTGAGCATTTATTTTAACAACTTGTCCTAATCAAAAATGCATTTTTAACTTGGGTTTGGAAATCATTGCAGTTACGGCTAAACCCAAGTCAGGTTAAGGGTGATGATACACTTTATAGTGTTCAGCCTGAATAACTCAGGTGAAAAAAAATTTGCCGCCAGCTAGTGGATAAAATGACATCATGCTGCAAAACGAAACCATGCTGCCACTTTACGATAACTCTAAAGTAACTCATCAATATTCATGAGTGGGGTGGAGCCTCCAATGAAAAACATAATGGCCAATGAAAAGCAGTAAAGGCAGTTTTAAATGAACTAAAACTGAACTACTGCTCAAAATGAGCAATAGTGACAACGATGCAAACTGGTCATTAGATGTTGACGTGGAAAGTGAATATGGCACTGTACAACCGAACCATTGTGAATTTGGTCACATGAAGCTACTATTTCAGCTGGTGAGACAGTAGTTGAGTGACAAAAAAACAAAATAATTGTGATCAAGCGCAAGAACAAGCAAGTCGTTAGCCCCCCAAGCACTGCTCAAAATGCGGAAACTGTCAATGTCCTTGGAAATGTGGAAGTCACTAAGCCTTGAACAGTGGTAGCCTGCAATAACGCAAGGAGCACTTTAGTCATGCTGGTCAAATACTGACATTCTAACCTCTTGTGTGCAAGCAACAGAAAAAATATTATAACAAAAGTGTACATGTCTTGATGTACATTAATGACCGTCTCAAAACATTTCACATGAACCTGCATCAGTACAGCAGTGGGCACTAAACATGCCTTTTCTACTCTATGTTGACGTTTTAGTATTTACGTGTTTCTGTTACATGTAATAACATTTTTTTCTTGTTAAAAATTCTTGTTCAGCATTTTTGCCTTGTTTTTTCCTTGGGTAAACGTAATGTTAAGAAGATTAATATATTGTAGAGTTTTGGCATGGTTTTCAAAAAGCTTATATTTCTTAAACTGTGCTGTATTCTACCACAAAATGTACACCCTTAACTCATGAGCCACCATTTTAGTCCTAGAACTTGAAATTACAACACTGAGAGGTGAGAAGAGATTTTGTGTGTTTAACCCCTGAAACACAATATTTTACATCTCTTTCATTTTGCTGCAAACCTATGGTACATTAGGAAAGCCCCTAGGTTAGATTTCTGTCATATAAAGGAAGGGGTTTGCTACACTTTGAGGTAAACACATGTTGATATGTCAAACTAAAAATGAATTAGCAAGAAATACTGTATATGCTAAAAGTCTGATTGAGGCATGTGGGTTTATTGCAACATACAGAAGCAGCTTTGAAATAGGAAGGTGTCATGTGCATATATCGGTGCACTTTATAGATTTAGGTGTGTTGAATCCAGCTTTTGAAACTGCAGTTTTCTCTACCATAAAAGCTTCATCCATCCATTTTCTAACCCGCTGAATCCGAACACAGGGTCATGGGGGTCTGCTGGAGCCAATCCAAGCCAACACACGGCACAAGGCAGGAACCAATCCTGGGCAGGGTGCCAACCCACCGCAGGACACACACAAACACACCCACACACCAAGCACACACTAGGGCCAATTTAGAATCACCAATCCACCTAACCTGCATGTCTTTGGACTGTGGGCCATAAAAGCTTTCCACGAGATATTAGATTTAGTGCAAAAAAAGTTACATTTGTTTTAAGGCATAAGTATTTTTCATGCTCAGAATATTATTCAAAGTATATTTTGATCTTAAAAATTACAGTCTTCCTTGTTCTTAAGTGTAGGTGAAACAACCCAACTTATTTATTGCTCTCAAGCTGTATGTTTTTTTCTCTCTCTACTCGTTTCTTCAAAATATCCAAGAATTTATATATAGAAGGTTAGAAAAATCCATTTTTATTATTCAGAAGAAAGTTGTTTTTTTATAATATGTTTTTTTGCAGAAGCATGTAAGGTTGGTTTGATCCGTCCTTTGTCTTGTCCTGGTAACGGGTGACCAAATGGTAATAGAATGCATGGTCTGTCTTAATTGAGACAACAAAAATTACTGGTTTTACTAATTTTTTAAGAGGGGAAGAGAGAATATAGAAGGAAATGGGCTGAGTCTGTTAGCAGACGTCTATTGGTCATTCCACCATGAAACACCTTGAGAGGATTGTAAGAAGAAAGAAACTACTAAGCAACTACTTTTGGTAAGTAATAAAAATATTTAAAACAAATAGATGTGTAATTTATACTTTTACAAGTTTAAACATTTGAATTACTTTTTTGTCTAAAATAGTGTGTTTTTTTCATTTTAAGCCTTCATCTCTAAGAAACTGGATATGGTAGAACAATTCTGTTTCCAGATTTGGATTCTGTACTCTCAAATATACAAAATGTATATATCTCTCTATTATATAAAAAAATCTTGGGTTGAGACGTTGAGACGTGATTTTCTCGGAGGCAGTTTAATGTCCTGCGAGACAAGGAGGACAGGCTGTACAGGCTTTTAAATGTTCGAAGCACAGTGCAACATGCAGATCACACAGCACACATCGCACAAGCAGCAGCAGCAGCAGCAAGCCAGCTGATCGAGCATAGAGGAGGTAAAAAAAATGTATTTGTTTCCCATTGTATCACTGCTTAAGAGGGGGTTTCGGAGGAGCGATCGCGTCTTCTAGGGGTGCATTCAGCCCCCCTCTTCACAACGCGAGAGGCAGAGACATGAACTGGCTGCGGGGTGAGGTTGTGGGTGAGTGAAGTGAGCAGGGGGCAAAGCCCCCTAGTAATACTTAAAATTGTTAATGGGAGTGAAAAAAAGTCTTTTTTTTGCAGACCAGAGTTACACAAAGGTAAGACAAAAAATATAATAATAATTCATTACATTTAAATAGCGCTTTTCTCAGTACTCAAAGTGCTAATATCAATCTAATAAAGTTAAAACATTAATGCGAACAGTTTTTGACTTACCCTTGTATATTATATATAGGACATTTAAAACAACTGGAAGATCACCATAGTGCTTTACAGCATTAAAAGTCTAGTGTTGGATTAATGAAAGAAAATCGAAAATAATAATTTAAAATATTTAACATTATAATAATATAAATGATTATTGTAAGATATTTATATCCAAACACTATCTGACAGTGCAGCACAGTGTGGTCCAGGACCTACAGTTAGGTCCATAAATATTTGGACAAAGACAACTTTTTTCTAATTTTGGTTCTGTACATTACCACAATGAATTTTAAATGAAACAACTCAGATGCAGTTGAAGTGCAGACTTTCAGCTTTAATTCAGTGGGGTGAACAAAACGATTGCATAAAAATGTGAGGCAACTAAAGCATTTTAACACAATCCCTTCATTTCAGGGGCTCGAAAGTAATTGGACAATTGACTCAAAGGCTATTTCATGGGCAGGTGTGTGCAAGTCCGTCGCTATGTCATTATCAATTAAGCAGATAAAAGGCCTGGAGTTATCTTGAGGTGTGGTGCTTGCATGTGGAAGATTTTGCTGTGAACAGACAACATGCGGTCAAAGGAGCTCTCCATGCAGGTGAAAGAAGCCATCCTTAAGCTGCGAAAACAGAAAAAACCCATCCGAGAAATTGCTACAATATTACGAGTGGCAAAATCTACAGTTTGGTACATCCTGAGAAAGAAAGCAAGCACTGGTGAACTCAGCAACGCAAAAAGACCTGGACGTCCACGGAAGACAACAGTGGTGGATGATTGCAGAATCATTTCCATGGTGAAGAGAAACCCTGTCACAACAGCCAACCAAGTGAACAACACTCTCCAGGGGGTAAGCATATCGATATCCAAGTCTACCATAAAGAGAAGACTGCATGAAAGTAAATACAGAGGGTGCACTGCAAGGTGCAAGCCACTCATAAGCCTCAAGAATAGAAAGACTAGAATGGACTTTGCTAAAGAACATCTAAAAAAGCCAGCACAGTTCTGGAAAAACATTCTTTGGACAGATGAAACCAAGATCAACCTCTACCAGAATGATGGCAAGAAAAAAGTAAGGAGAAGGCGTGGAACAGCTCATTATCCAAAGCATACCACATCATCTGTAAAACACGGTGGAGGCAGTGTGATGGCTTGGGCGTGAATGGCTGCCAGTGGCACTGGGACACTAGGTTTATTGATGATGTGACACAGGACAGAAGCAGCCGAATGAATTCTGAGGTGTTCAGAGACATACTGTCTGCTCAAATCCAGCTAAATGCAGTCAAATTGATTGGGCGGCGTTTCATGATACAGATGGACAATGACCCAAAACATACAGCCAAAGCAACCCAAGAGTTTATTAAAGCAAAGAAGTGGAATATTCTTGAATGGCCAAGTCAGTCACCTGATCTTAACCCAATTGAGCATGCATTTCACTTGTTGAAGACTAAACTCCAGACAGAAAGGCCCACAAACAAACAGCAACTGAAAGCCGCTGCAGTAAAGGCCTGGCAGAGCATTAAAAAGGAGGAAACCCCAGCATCTGGTGATGTCCATGAGTTCAAGACTTCAGGCTGTCATTGCCAGCAAAGGGTTTTCAACCAAGTATTAGAAATGAACATTGTATTTCCAGTTATTTATTTGTCCAATTACTTTTGAGCCACTGAAATGAAGGGATTGTGTTAAAAAATGCTTTAGTTGCCTCACATTTTTATGTAATCGTTTTGTTCACCCCACTGAATTAAAGCTGAAAGTCTGCACTTCAACTGCTTGTTTCATTTAAAATTCATTGTGGTAATGTACAGAACCAAAATTAGAAAAAAATTGTCTCTCTCCAAATATTTATGGACCTAACTGTACTTCAGATTCTCGGTCTGGCTACTGCCTGTATGGATGAGTGCACTGTTTACGCGTGTCCATCTACATTTTCTTTGGTTACCTGTATTTGCATCAACATTGCAGAAGTGATACATGGTGATTAGAGGCTCTAAATTGTCCGTCCATGCTTGATGTCTTATCCAGAAGTGGCTCCTGTACAGCACAAGTGCTGCGCTACACTGCAAGAGAATACACTTGGAACAAAGACCAAGCAAATGAATGAATGAATGGATGGCCAATTCCATATGCACACAAATTCATTCATCTTTTGAACCCATTTATTCAAGTACTCAGTCCTAGTTCAACAAGAATTATCTAAAATCTAAACATTTAATTTATAGTGTGCCCAGCTTAGTTTGTCTTATGGGGTACTTCAGGAAGTCAGCATTAAATTCTTAATTTCTTAATTAGCTTTGCTTGATTAGAATAAAAATGCCTTCCAGATCTGAAAATGAAAAGCCATAATGAACTTATTACAAAAAAATAACCAACAATTATAATGTCACAAGCGACCCAGAATATAAAAGGTCATGTTCTAACACTACTAATTTCTCAAAGGAATGAAATTAGAATTCAAATGTGGTAGTTGAGTCTTAGATCCTCCCTGGGCTTCAAAACGCAGTTTTTTGAAACCCATTCAAGCAGAACGTGCTCCTATTGTCAAGTGATCTGCCTCCCTTTTCAGCTGAGAGTTACATCAAAAGATTATTCAGTGTTAGGCAGGATAATCAGAGGTTGTCTAATGTTCCCTCAAGTGACATAATGAAAATAATTATATTAATTTATCTTATTAATACATTTCCTTTTTTTCCCCTAGACTTTAAGAAGGCACAGTGCATCCAAGGCAAAAGCGTAAAGTTTTAATTTGTAAAGTTACTCATAATGATGCATTAAAGTAATTGGCTTTTTATTTGGGGGAGGGGAGTGGGTATGGTTCTAATTTGCTAATGGAGAAATGTTAATATCGCATATCTTTAAGGTCTAAATAGTTAAGTCTTAAATTGCCCAACATTAACTGCTAATGTTTCATTTTTTTAATTTAGTTGTAGTTTTCCTTGCAGCTTCAATGACTTGCCCCAAAAGAAAGTCTATGTAATTAAATTCCACTGTGCAATGGAAATATAAAACATTTATAGATACACTATCCAAGTTCAGAAATCTAATTTTTAAATATGCATACATGGTGTAGTGGAACTAATATGGAATAAAGTCTTCATGTACTGAATGAGTAAAGCAACACCTTTTAAGCATTCATCATGGAGTCAGAAGACTGACTTCCTGCACATCATTTTTGAAAGAAATAGTAGAAAGTTATTGTAAGCAGGAGCAAGTGTCGTCCTGAGTGCCTCCATCCGACAGGTTTGTTTAATTTGATATTTGATTTAGGTTAGAATGGCATGGAGACACAGCACTGCCTCCTTATTTTTCTAGAAGTTGGGTTTCTATCCTGGCCTAGCTGCTGTCTGCATGAACTTTGCATGTCCTTCCCCGTATCTGCATGGCCTTTTCCTTTACATCCCAAAGACATGCACATGATGTGAATTGGTAATTGAATGTTACTGAGGTTTCGTGTTTACATGAGCCTACCTTCTAATGGACTGCCACTCTGTGCCACACGTGATGCTGCCTGGCTAGGTTATGGGTCCCACAACCCTAAATAAGTATGGATATGTGTGGTCAGCCCATACTGATGGTCAGAGGTGGACTCATCACTGGCCTTTCGTGAAGTTTGCATGTGCAAAAAAACATTATAAAGGGGGCCTTTTTATGATTAAATATATTTCACTAAAATATAAAATGATGCAGACATAATGATGGCACAATGGTTGCACTTGCGAAACATGCTTAATTTTGATGTGGGTGATTTCCTTGTTAGTACTGCTATGTAGTAACCACTGGAAACACTGTTTTGGAGATGCTCTGACCCAGTCGTCTAACCATCACAGTTTGGCCCTTGTCAAAGTCATTCAGATCCTTGCCCATATGTCCTGCTTCCAACACATCCCTTCAAGAACTAATTGTTCACTTACTGCCTAATATATCCTAACCCCTCAAAAGGTGCCATTTTGATGAGATACTCAATGTTATTTACTTTACATGTGGAAATTCTTGAATGGCCCAAGTCAGTCACCTGATCTTAACCCAATTGAGCATGCATTTCACTTGTTGAAGACTAAACTTCAGACAGAAAGGCCCACAAACAAACAGCAACTGAAAGCCACTGCCAGTAAAGGCCTGGCAGAGCATTAAAAAGGAGGAAACCCAGCATCTGGTGATGTCCATGAGTTCAAGACTTCAGGCTGTCATTGCCAGCAAAGGGGTTTCAACCATCCATCCATCCATCCATCCATCCATTGTCTCCCGCTTATCCGAGGTCGGGTCGCGGGGGCAGCAGCTTCAGCAGAGATGCCCAGACTTCCCTCTCCCCGGCCACTTCTTCTAGCTCTTCCGGGAGAATCCCAAGGCGTTCCCAGGCCAGTCGAGAAACATAGTCCCTCCAGCGTGTCCTGGGTCTTCCCCGGGGCCTCCTCCCGGTTGGACGTGCCTGGAACACCTCACCAGGGAGGCGTCCAGGAGGCATCCTGATCAGATGCCTGAGCCACCTCATCTGACTCCTCTCGATGCGGAGGAGCAGCGGCTCTACTCTGAGCCCCTCCCGGATGACTGAGCTTCTCACCCTATCTTTAAGGGAAAGCCCAGACACCCTGCGGAGGAAACTCATTTCAGCCGCTTGTATTCGCGATTCTTTCGGTCACTACCCATAGCTCATGACCATAGGTGAGGGTAGGAACATAGATCGACTGGTAAATTGAGAGCTTCGCCTTGCGGCTCAGCTCCTTTTTCACCACGACAGACCGATGCAATGCCCGCATTACTGCGGATGCCGCACCGATCCGCCTGTCGATCTCACGCTCCATTCTTCCCTCACTCGTGAACAAGACCCCGAGATACTTGAACTCCTCCACTTGGGGCAGGATCTCGCTACCAACCCTGAGAGGGCACTCCACCCTTTTCCGGCTGAGGACCATGGTCTCGGATTTGGAGGTGCTGATTCTCATCCCAGCCGCTTCACACTCGGCTGCGAACCGATCCAGAGAGAGCTGAAGATCACGGCCTGATGAAGCAAACAGGACAACATCATCTGCAAAAAGCAGTGACCCAATCCTGAGCCCACCAAACCGGACCCCCCTCAACACCCTGGCTGCACCTAGAAATTCTGTCCATAAAAGTTATGAACAGAATCGGTGACAAAGGGCAGCCCTGGCGGAGTCCAACTCTCACTGGAAACGGGTTCGACTTACTGCCGGCAATGCGGACCAAGCTCTGGCACCGATCGTACAGGGACTGAACAGCCCTTATCAGGGGGGCCGGTACCCCATACTCTCGGAGTACCCCCCCACAGGATTCCCCGAGGGACACGGTCGAATGCCTTTTCTAAGTCCACAAAACACATGTAGACTGGTTGGGCAAACTCCCATGCACCCTCCAGGACCCTGCTAAGGGTATAGAGCTGGTCCACTGTTCCGCGACCAGGACGAAAACCACACTGTTCCTCCTGAATCCGAGGCTCGACTATCCGACGGACCCTCCTCTCCAGGACCCCTGAATAGACTTTTCCAGGGAGGCTGAGGAGTGTGATCCCTCTGTAGTTGGAACACACCCTCCGATCCCCCTTCTTAAAGAGGGGGACCTCCACCCCGGTCTGCCAATCCAGAGGCACTGTCCCTGATGTCCATGCGATGTTGCAGAGGCGTGTCAGCCAAGACAGTCCTACAACATCCAGAGCCTTGAGGAACTCCGGGCGTATCTCATCCACCCCTGGGGCCCTGCCATCAAGGAGTTTTTTGACCACCTCGGTGACCTCAGTCCCAGAGATGGGGGAGCCCACCTCTGAGTCCCCAGGCTCTGCTTCCTCATTGGAAGGCATGTTAATGGGATTGAGGAGGTCTTTGAAGTACTCCCCCCACCGGCCCACAACGTCCCGAGTCGAGGTCAGGGGTTTTCAACCAAGTATTAAAAATGAACATTTTATTTCCAGTTATATTTCCAGTTATTTAATTTGTCCAACTACTTTGTCCTAACAGGTGGCGCAGTGGTAATACTGCTGCTTTGCAGTAAGGAGACTGTGGAAGAGTGTGGGTTCACTTCCCGGTTCCTCCCTGTGTGGATAGCGCTTTGAGTACTGAGAAAAGCGCTATATAAATGTAATGAATTATTATTATTACTTTTGAGCCCCTGAAATGAAGGGATTGTGTTAAAAAATGCTTTAGTTGCCCCACATTTTTATGCAATCGTTTTGTTCACCCCACTGAATTAAAGCTGAAAGTCTGCACTTCAACTGCATCTGAGTTGTTTCATTTAAACCCCTTTACATGTTAGTTGTTGAGGCTGGTCTGTGTATAGCAAGGAGTAATAACCTGAGACAGACTTTCTAAAACGAGAAGATGAACTAGCAAGAGAGAAAACAGGATGACAAGGCAAAGGACATGCAAGTGTGACAGCATTTTCCCTAAGCACTGAATGAAGAGGTCAGTAAAAACATGGAAAAAGGTGAAAGAAGGAGCGTCAAAACAAGACTGAAGATTTTTAAATAATTAGGGCCATCTCTGACATTACTGTATAGATGCAAACTTATAGCTAGAGGCTCTGTCTCCTACACTAATTTTACTACATTTTACAAAATACCAGAAAAATATTTTTTGTGATAATTTTATTTTGAAGGTGGCAGAAATGTGCTACATAATTAAAATATCTGTCACATGTACATCTGAAGATCACCCTCTTGGCTCATCCATGTTAAACAATCCCACCCCGTTGTGAGAGGAGGTAGGGTCATTAATGGTATCATCTGTTTCTATTACCACAGCACAGAGAAGACACCCATTGAGAGAAACTGGCTCCACCCCTTACGGTCGCAGGACTATATATTTGAGGCGCTCACAGAAGTTGAGCTCCAAAGCAGACGTGAAAGCCTATGGAACAGTAACAGTGGGGCTTTATTTTGCTTTATATACTCCATTTTGTGATATTTCAGTTTGAATTTTATCTGATAATTAAACAGGGCTCCCCAACCTTTATTGGGATCCAGTGTCATACCTCGCATGGCCGGAGTGTTTACTTCAAACTGAGCAAAATGTTTTTGAAATAGTAAGATATTATTCCACAATTGCAGTGAAGCAACCTGTATGTTACAAAGTGACATTGGGTTTCACTACACCAGTACTGAAGTCCGAAGGTGGGTATCGATACCAAAGTCAAAATTTTAGTACTGATCCAACACAACTAAGGTATGAAAAGATGCTTAAAAGTTATATTGTACCATATACAGTAAATTGTCAAAATCTGTTACATCTTTTTAATCTGAAATAGCCACTGCCATCTGGTTTATCCAAGTTGTAAGTTTTCCAAGGTAGCATTGGTCCACACTCCCTTGGATAATTGGTGATCTACTGTATAAGTAATACAATATTTATAAACCATTATTAAGCCTCTTCTTTCTTTTCTTGTTATCTTAATATGGTGCTTGGTGCCACTGCACTACTGCCAAGAGGTTCTCCTGCCCATGGAAATGTCATCTGAGATACTGGGAGCCTTGGAATTACCGAATGGAAGGATTCTGTCATCCAACTGGATGGCCTAGCACAGACTCTATTGTAGAATGGCCAGGAGAGGAGAAGCAGGGAGTTGGCCGAGGTCTCCAGAAATGTCACTGTGTGTGACTTTTATCTTTGACTTTAGAACATTAGAACATTAAAAAATTTGTGACAAGAATAGGCAATTCAGCCCAACAATCTTGTCCATCCTTTTCATCCAAATTGTACAAAATAATAATAGGTCGACACTGCATTTTGAATCATCTATAGTAGCTTAGCAGAAGATGTTTTTTATAAATTTTATTGGTGATATGCTATTATACTCACTTTAGCTGAAAAGGTTAATGAAATGAAAAGCGACAAAGTAGAAAAATGTAATTTCACCAGATAATTTGAAGAGTACAAAATAAATGCAACTTTGTTTTCTTATTTGAATTCAACTGCTCAGCAAACTGTGATTGGACATCAAATGTTTCTATTCTGGTATCACAACCAGAGTGCATTCTTCACATTTACCTGTCATTAACCATTAATTAGATAACATGAGCTAATATTGTATTTGTCGCAGTGTCTACAAAAGTCATACAGTAAAACTAATCATACTATTTTTAGTGAAAGATTTTGATTTAGGCTTTGCAGCACCTTGCCTTTCATTATGAGCACAAGAGGGCACTGAAGTCTTAAAATTGCAGTAACATTTTTTTTCAATAAACCAGGTCATATTTACCAGCTAAAACATGGTACATGTTATCATGTCAGGTCATATTATGTTAAAAACAAAAGATTGCACTTTTCGTAATATTAAATTTAATGTGCGTCCCTTCTAAAAAGACACTGCAATGATAATGAATTATTAAGTGGATATACTTCATTTTGAGGTGGTGCATTGTTTATCATGGCACTGTGTAATCAGAGACTGATTTGTTTTATTAACAATCATTTAGTATAAAATGTAACCATTAATTTCATATGTACTTGTATTGTTACTTTTTAGTGTTTCATTTTATTGTACAGTGGGGGAAATATTTGATCCCCTGCTGAATTTGTATGTTTCCTTACTTACAAAGAAATGAACAGTCTGTAATTTTTATGGTAGTTTAATTTTAATGGAGCGAGACAGAATATCAAACAAAAATCCAGAAAAAACACTTTACATAAAAGTTATAAATTGATCTGCATGTCATTGAGAGAAATAAGTATTTGATCCTCTACAACCCAGCCAGATTGGCTGTGTGCCTGTGTGGCATACAGATTATGATCAATCAATCAATCGATCAATTACAGATTCTCAGGTCATTATGTGTATAAAGCACAGAATCAATTTCTTCCATTCCAACCTTTACACCACCATGGGCAAGACCAAACAGCTGTCAAAGGACGTCAGGGACAAGATTGTAGACCTGCACAAGGCTGGAATGGGCTACAAGACCATCAGCAAGAAGCTTGGTGAGAAGGTGACAACTGTTGGTGCGATTATTCGGAAATGGAACAAATATAAAATGATCATCAATCGCCCTCGGCCTGGAGCTCCATGCAAGATCTTGCCTCATGGGGTGAGGATGATCGTGAGAAAGGTGAGGGATCAGCCCAAGACTGCACGGGAGGAGCTTGTTAATGATCTGAAGGCAGTTGGGACCACAATCACCAAAAACACCATTGGTAACACTCTATGCCATAATGGATTGAAGTCTTGCAGTGCCCGCAAGGTCCCCCTGGATGAAATCCAATGGATGAAAAATGGAAAAGCCGTCGGTCCAGATGACATACCTATGGAAGCATGGCGGTGGAGTTTTTAACCAGATTGTTTAATGGAATCTTGGAAAGTGGGAGGATGCCTGAGGAGTGGAGAAGAAGTGTACTGGTGCCGATATTTAAGAATAAGGGGGATGTGCAGGACTGCAGTAACTACAGGGGAATAAAATTGATGAGCCACAGCATGAAGTTATGGGAAAGAGTAGTGGAAGCTAGGTTAAGAAGTGAGGTAATGATTAGTGAGCAGCAGTATGGTTTCATGCCAAGAAAGAGCACCACAGATGCAATGTTTGCTCTGAGGATGTTGATGGAGAAGTTTAGAGAAGGCCAGAAGGAGTTGCATTGCGTCTTTGTGGACCTGGAAAAAGCATATGACAGGATGCCTCGAGAGGAGCTGTGGTATTGTATGAGGAAGTCGGGAGCTGCAGAGAAGTACGTAAGAGTTGTACAGGATATGTACGAGGGAAGTGTGACAGTGGTGATGTCTGCGGTAGGAACGACGGATGCATTCAAAGTGGAGGTGGGATTACATCAGGGATCAGCTCTGAGCCCTTTCTTATTTGCAATGGTGATGGACAGGTTAACAAACGAGATTAGACAGGAGTCCCCGTGGACTATGATGTTTGCTGACGACGTAGGGAGCAGATTGAGGAGACCCTGGAGAGGTGGAAATATGCTCTAGAGAGGAGAGGAATGAAGGTCAATAGGAACAAGACAGAATACATGTGTGTAAATGAGAGGGAGGTCAGTGGAATGGTGAGGATGCAGGGAGTAGAGTTGGCGAAGGTGGATGAGTTTAAATACTTGGGATCAACAGTACAGAGTAATGGGGATTGTGGAAGAGGTGAAAAAAGAGAGTGCAGGCAGGGTGGAATGGGTGCAGAAGAGTGTCAGGAGTGATTTGTGACAGACGGATATCAGCAAGAGTGAAAGGGAAGGTCTACAGGACGGTAGTCTGACCAGCTATGTTATATGGGTTGGAGACGGTGGCACTGACCAGAAAGCAGGAGACAGAGCTGGAAGTAGCAGAGTTAAAGATGTTAAGACTTGCATTGGGTGTGAAGAGGATGGATAGGATTAGAAATGAGGACATTAGAGGGTCAGCTCAAGTTGGACGGTTGAGAGACAAAGTCAGAGGGGCGAGATTGCATTGGTTTAGACATGTGCAGAGGAGAGATGGTGGGTATATTGGGAGACAGATGCTAAGGATAGAGCTGCCAGGGAAGAGGAAAAAAGGAAGGCCTAAGAGAAGGTTTATAGATGTGATGAGAGAGGACATGCAGGTGATGGGTGTAACAGAACAAGATGCAGAGGACAGAAAGATATGGAAGAAGATGATCCGCTGTGGCAACCCCTAACGGGAGCAGCCGAAAGAAGAAGAAGGTAAAAAGGCTCAACAAAGCAGGAAAAAGGCAAAATGAATTGAACAAGAACCAGTAGACAAATCTGTACACAGAATGAAAGAAAAACACAAAAAACAGTAAATCCAAACAGATTTAGCAATACTCAAAACAGACAAATGATCTGTAGCTCTGAGCCTTCTTGGCTGACCTAAATAGCAAAAGGGAGGGCTCAGGAGTGGTGACATCAGGGTGGCCTTCCCTCCTGAGGGGTACCACCCACAAAATACACGAGACATAAGAGATTTTACACATAGCATCATAAAAAGAAGCCAGCAGACATAATACAATAGTTACAAAAAGCAGAGCAAATTTTTTTCTTAACTGGTTATAGAAGCTGAAGGGGCAGGAATTCTGAGTCTGTGGAGAAAATGACATCAGAGGTCCTCCTGTAATCCTTCCTTCATTTTGGTACAAAGGGAGAAGTATTCAACAATTGTGTGACCATACTCTCTGGTTCCACTATTCTTAGCTTGGCAGACATCTGCAAACACTACCTAGGCATGGATGTCTGATAGATAGATAGATAGATAGATAGATAGATAGATAGATAGATAGATAGATAGATAGATAGATAGATAGATAGATAGATAGATAGATAGATAGAAGCTTTATTAAACTTTAAGAAAACTGCAAAGTCACAGTGAGAATCATACAACAACAACAAAAGTGTTGGTCAATATAAAATGTTAACAACAGCTCAGTACCTCTTAAGTGAGCAAAGGATCAACCTCAACACCACCCTGGCTGAAGACAGAACTCATTATTGAGCATAATGGCCTTTGGCCAAAATTATCTCACATTGTGCTCTCTGCATTACAGAAAAATCTGCTGCCAAAAGATCTGCTTTCTTTAGCCAGAGTGGCAGTGTTAGATAGTGATGGATGATAAAAGTTGCTCTCTCAAAGGAGCATCATTTACATGTAGACTTGATCTTTGATACAGATATGGACTTGATCTTTTGATAAGGATAGTCTTCCTTATTGTGTAAAGAAATGAATGAAAATATAACAATTACAATATGATAACATTGTTTCTGCCTACAAGCCACCAGAGTTGCTATAGGTTGCTATGTTGCAGCCTCACAAAGAATTCTGGTTCTCCCCATTATGTGTCAATGTGTGACAGGCCTCATCACTGACATAGCGTATTTCAGTATCATTTACTGTATTGAACTACTTATAGCCTAAGAGACTCATTGTAAATATTTAAGTGTGTTCTTACCTGTAGAAACGGAGTTAATGTACTGAGCTGTGCTCTCCTGTAAGCAGCTCTATGGTGGCATGAGGATCCACTTTGGCAAAGGATTGTTTGGAATATGTATGGCTTGGAAGCCTACAAGTCGATACATGCCTCTGGGTACAATTGGCCCATCATACTGGTGGTAGTTTTCTGCTATGGAGGAAAGAACATAAGCAGTTGCCAATACTTAGAGAAAGGTGTCCTGGGGAAGAGTTAAAAAGCTACTAACAAGTGGATGGTGGAGAAGCTTGTGCGAAAGCCAGCATGCACCGTTTTGGAAGGAATAGTTATTGTGATTTCTTACTGGAATGAGACAGGTCATGTAGCCAATGTCATGACTGGCTTTGCAAATGGAAGAGCCCGGAGAGCATTTGCAGGGATTGGATGTCTGAGCAGACTCTAGAGGTTGTCTTTTGGTCATTTGCCTGTAGATCATAGAGTAGCAGAATAGAAGAGCATGCTTTTTGGATTAGATCTCTAATTTGACATGTTTGCAAATATAGGCAAGATGCATGTTTTTAAAATTTATTATTTGTTTTTCATTGTCCTATAATGATGTGTTTAATGCTGTAAATATGCATGCCTCATCATGTTTGTCCTTCTTGAGTCTCCTTACAGTGGGGCATTACCAATGTAAATTAATGTATCCACTGCAACTGTATGTCTTCCTTAAGCACCCAAGTTCATTCTGCCTATTTAAGCCTTTGGTAGAATAGTCAATAAGTTTATATATTGTGATGGATGGCTGTAGCCCTTTCTTGGCTGGGAGGCCACTATATTGGAAGGACCAGGGGTGCAGATGTGCACAGGAAATTGCCTTTCCCAGAGCGCTAGATGGCAGCCCCCCAAGGTTACAGCAGCTCAGATTCCTGCAGGGCTTCATTGGTGTTCATTGCAGACTTGCTGGGTCCCATGGATGCAGCCTGGGGGAGCTGTGGAGGTGGCACAATCACACGGGAGTGATTCCAGGTCCGGCTAAGGAGCCACCTGGAGCACTCCAAGGAACAGCATAAAAGGAGCCGCCTCACTTCACTCGGGGAGCCAGAGTCGGGAGGAAGAGGATGAAGTTTGCCAGAGGAGGAGTGGAGGCGGAACAAGGAAAAGGAAAGAAAAAAAAAAGAAAGGACTGTGTTGCATTGTTCTTTGGTGGTACTGTGGGAAGAGAAAGTAAAGCATTTCCCCGCTATAATAAAGGTGTGCTGTGTGGCAAGACTTGTGTCTGCACCTGTCTGTGTTGGGGTTGGGTGGTTGGAGCGCCCTCTGGTGGCCAGAATATGTAAACCTTTACTGTTAAGTATTGTTATCTATAATTTAAAACCAATTACCAAACTATTTTGATATTTTCGCGCTGCTGTTCACTTGCCACTTAGATGGTTTATTTGTACTGTGTCACATGCCTTTGAGTTATGTATTGAATACTATTTGCTTCTTTACTTTGTGGTTTCACATCTGCTCTTTGTTAATAAACTGTAGATTTGTAAACCTCCTGTCAAGCCAGTCTCCAAGTTTTTAAACTGGTAAAGAGAGGAGTTTAGCTGCCTGAAGATCAATTACATTGTAATAGTGAGATAAGAATATAATTAATAGGAGTAGTGGAGGTAGTTGTTAAGAGAAGAGGTGGTGAGATGATTGTGTATTAAATCTGCTGCTCTTTTTGTGTTTTTGAGGAATGTCTTCTTGGACGTTCAAATATTATTAGTGAAGGAAGATTATTTTATTTTTATTTTTGCTCTTTCTTTTTGTTATTGTGTAGTACGGAGCCCACAAAGTAGACACGAGCAAAGAAAAATCATTTCTTATGCACATGAGATCTTTTTTGTGTGTGGATGAGAAAGTTTCACAAGCTCATGAGATCTTGTTGTGTACACACTCGATAGTGTTTGCAGGATACACATGTCCCTTAAGCGGGCTCTGTATATTTCCGGTAGACCTGTTCTGCTTCTGCAGCTGTAATTGTTTTATTGTGTAGGCTGTCAGAAAATCGACATTGATGTGGAATTCATAGACCTATATTTTTTGTTGGTCTTTCCCATAAAGGCAAAAAGACACTCAATGCCTTTCTCTGTAACATTTCTTGACTTAAAAGATCTACAAAATCATCTTTGTACAGCTGTCACACACGTGCGATTGGGAGACAGCTAATGGGCCTGTATAAAAGTAATTCCACACCAGAACAGGGGTCGGCGAGGTGCACTGACTTTCTTTCTTAATCCCTTGCAGACCGTCCATAGGAAATCCCACAGGATTCCTGTGCCACTGCTAAAGTCACTTTCGGTCTCGGCATATAAAACCACCATAGTTAGCAACCAAAATCAGTTCTGTTTTGGACTCGTACTTGTGAATATCTCGCAATTATTTAACCCTTTTGCAGCCAAGGCACATTACAGTATACGGGTGGCTGCCCCAAGCCTTTTTGATGACTTTGTGTTGTTTTTGTGACACAGCGTTCATGTATTAGGAATCTGTATCACAACTCCAAACTTCTCGGATTTACAGGATGGGGCCATAGATCAAATGCATTTCTGTTCTGTCTTTACCCTGTGTTCACATTAAAATATCTCAAGAGTGTGCAAAGTTCTCTACCTGGAAGACTTTTTCGTGTGCATGTAAAAATATCTCATGAGCATGAGAAACATTCTCACGTGTACACAAAAAGTGTGCGCATGAAACTATTTTTATGCACACACAAAAAATGATATAAATGAGAATGAGATATTTTCTCGTGAACATGCAAAGCTTTTTCGTGCACATGAAAAAAGGTCTTGTGAACACAAGAAATAAGATTTTTTTTTGGCTCATGTCCCTTTAGAAGCATTTTGAGAAGTGCAGTTGTATATTTTGTAAATAGCCCTTTATTTTTCATTTTTGCATTTTGCTTTCTTTTTCTGTGTGACATTGCTATTCGACTGTGTTTAAAAGTATGGCATGCCACAGATGTTTGATGTTTGTTTTATTGGCACTTGTTGTAGTAAAGAACAGCTACCTTTGCATCTTATTTCTTGTCTGTGTCACTTATTCACTACTGGTTTACGGTTGGTCATGAACTACATCAGCGTTTCTCAATCTTTAAGTATTTGCGACTCGAGTTTTCATAACAGTTTTAATCGCGCCCCCCTAACGTTTTTTTGAAAGGAGCCTACTAATACCAATTTGTTCTTTTTTAATTAATGATATATCAGATACATATATAGATGCATATTTTATTATACCTACTTAACTTTTATCGACATTTATCTAACTCTATATTTATTTTTCTAGTATCAGAATATAGTTTAAGTTAATTTGTTTTGGTTTCAATAGATGTATTTTTCATATTTTCGATTCTTGTTTTCTTTTTTTCACATCTTTGCACCCCCCTTTTTGTTACTTCACGCCCCTGTAGGGGGGCCCGCCCCAAAGTTTGAGAACCACTGAACTACATGATGTCCAGGGTTCAATCCATGCCGGGGATCAAAGGCACAGGCCATCTCAGTATGGTGTGTGAACAGTTTTGCACAACTAGTGCTGCTAGAGGGAGTCCTACCAATACAGTGGCGTCGCTCGAGTTCGTGTCGCTCGGGGCTTCAATTTACCGCCTTCCAACATATCTGAATATGTTAACTTATTTAAATAGAAAATTAAAATGATGTATAGAGAAAAATTAAGATCAATTTTGCATTGATTTATTCATATATAGAGAAACAGCAATAATTTTTCACATATAATTATTTAAAAGCATCAACTACACAAGAATATACAGTGATCCCTCGCTATATCTTGCTTCGCCTTTCGCGGCTTCACTCCATCGCAGATTTTATATGTAAGCATATTTAAATATATATCGCGGATTTTTTGCTGGTTCGCGGATTTCTGCGGACAATGGGTCTTTTAATTTCTGGTACATGCTTCCTCAGTTGGTTTGCCCAGTTGATTTCATACAAGGGACGCTATTGGCAGATGGCTGAGAAGCTACTCAACTTACTTTTCTCTCTCTGTTCACACACCTAGTCGATACGGACGCTCGTCTAAAAATGCTGAAAGATTATCTTCACGTTGCTATCTTTTGTGCAGCTGCTTCCTGAAACGACATGCAGCAAGGTGCTTCGCATACTTAAAAGCTCGAAGGGCACGAATTGATTTTTGATTGAAAAACAAACTCTGTCTCTCTCTCTCTCTCTGTCTGCTCCTGACGGAGGGGGTGTGAGCTGCCGCCTTCAACAGCTTTGTGCCGCGGTGCTTCACATACTTAAAAGCAAACAGCCCTATTGATTGGTTTGCTTTTCTCTATCTATGTGACATTCTGTGCTCCTGACAAGCACTCCTTTGAAGAGGAAGATATGTTTGCATTCTTTTAATTGTGAGATGGAACTGTCATCTCTGTCTTGTCATGGAGCACAGTTTAAACTTTTGAAAAAGAGACAAATGTTTGTTTGCAGTGTTTGAATAACGTTCCTGTCTCTCTACAACCTCCTGTGTTTCTGCACAAATCTGTGACCCAAGCATGACAATATAAAAATAACCATATAAACATATGGTTTCTACTTCGCGGATTTTCTTATTTCGCGGGTGGCTCTGGAACGCAACCCCCGCGATGGAGGAGGGATTACTGTAGTAGAGACGCACTGATAAGCCGTGTTCTAATTATTAGTTTAATATAATTATGCTGCGAAAATCTGAACCAGTGTAGTGTACAAGTGATAGGTGGGGATGTTTTCTGCGCAGAGCAAGAATGCATTCAGATTGATAACGAAATGAAATTATAAATTGTAAATTAGTTGTTTATCTTCCTAGAAATTATTATCGGTGTAATGTTTCTGTTTATTTTTGTGATTGCCTCATAAATTTCAACTGCTGTGTCTGATGCCGTCACAGAAGGACAGTCTGAAAATTATTTTTGAAGCATTTGAGGATAAAAATCAGAGAATTTTACTTTTTTCATTCATGAGTCATATTTTTCCGAACCGTGCTGCTTACACATGAATTGTATTGAGCCTTTTGGCCAATAATGCCACCCCCAAAAATGTGCCTATCGGGGCGGATCGCCCCCTCCGCCCGCCCCCAGCTACACCACTGTAACAGCACAGCACCAGGACTTTAGGTGGTCAATGAAGTGCTTGCTAAGAGTTCCTCAGAAGTGTTTGTTGGCCTGCTTTAAAAGCCCCCTTCAGCCATACAGACTATGAGCCTTCAGACAGCAGTTGGCTGATCTGCTGGATGGAAGGAAGGCCAGAGGCAAGAAAAAAGTGTTTGTTTTTTTAGGAGACGGAGAGGAGAAAATGAAGGTGGTTAGTGAACTAGCAAGCCCACATGTCAGTTAGGAACCATATTGTTTAGGAAGATCCTAAGACGTAGGCATTTGTTATTTTACTGCTTTGTGTATATTGCCTTTCTGTAATTTGTGTGACAATAAACCCCTTTTCTTTTGTCGCTCTGGACTCCTGTGTGATGATTTGGATTTGGTGGTCAGTTCTCAAACATCCTTTAAAATCTACAGTTGCTTTATTCCTTTATGAAGTGAAAAACTAAATGAACTCTGTCTCCTTTGTCAGCAGTATTGTATGAGTCCGGGCCCACTTTTGTCAGCAGGAATTGCACAATTAGCCTTACAATAATGTAATTTAATGCTGACAAAACCAGAATGGAGAAAGAGAGGGTGACATTAACAGAGCTCTTTTAAAATATCATGATTACCCTCTGCTTGGAGCCAATAAGTGCAAAATGCTTTTGTTTAAAGAACTGGTCAGTCTAACCGTCTGCCTGTAATTTATGCTACAACAGAGGGTCTGAAGAGCTTTTTATGTTTGAATTTATTGTTTCTTACTGAACATGTTGTGCCTCCAAAAGCCCGGTGTTCCTGGAATGACTAGCAAGTGTAATTTTCCTCATTGAGGCTAGCATGTATGCCTTATCCTTGAGCCAAGGGTCTGTTTTATAACAATTCTTAAAAGTACTCCTTTTTTGGCAATATTATTGAACATTTAACTTTACAACACTGTAGCAAATGTTGGAGCAAATAAATATCTGGATAAAAATTATTTCATAATTTGACATTTATCAGAAGCAATAAATCCAGAATCCAGAGCAGCTACCCTAGAAAAGTGAAATGAATAAAAAAGAAGAACATGTGTGCTGCTGTAATCAGAGCTGCCATTTTATTAAAGGAGAGCGTAGGCAGAAGACTTAATAAAAGGTGGAAAGGGAAGGATACATGACTATTGCAGCTCGGGTGTGCCATCAGGCCTAGTGTAACACGTTTAACCTTTCTTATATGAAAACTATTGACTTTCACTCAGGCGTGTGGCTACAGCTGGGCAATGCCTGCTGAAAAGGATTGCCCAGTATGAAATCAGTAAAAATAAAGTTTTAGCTAATTTTGACATATGGTTGACCTTCCTATATACCAAAACAATCACCCCAGGATGACATGCTAGTTGTGTTGTAGCACCGCCACAGAGAAATATTATTCTTATACTTTGCTGTTTTGTGTTTCTTACCAGCATGTGCGTACAGAGGTAAAAGACAATAGCCCTGTACGTGCCTCTCAATAGTCAAGGAGGCTGACGATTGATAGCAGCACACTTGAAGGCGGAATGTCCAGTTTGTACATCCAGTTTGATTTGTTACAACATCACTGTATACCAAAAATGCTGTATACCAAAAATTACAGTATACCAAAGATGTGTTTTACTGTAATAAATCTAACAGGCAATAGTGTAGAGAATATCTGTCTCAGAATCATATAACACTCATTGAGTATAATATATGTAATGTACAATAAGCTTCCAAAACAAAACAAACATTTATGGACCCAACTGAGGTTTATCATTTATTTGAAAGAGGATCTACGCACTGGAAATACGAATTTGCTAAAGCACACTTCTGACATCCACTAAGGCAGGGATTCTTAAACTTTTTAATCTGAGATCTGAAATTAGAAAATCGTTACCAAACTGGGACGCAAGAATAGGATTAGTGTTGTTGTGACATTGGAGCCATTAAATGCCACATAGTAATGACCACAGAATAAAAAGCAGTACATTTTTTTGTTTCCTTTCAAGAATATTTCTCACATGAATAATACTAAAAGTGGAAAGCAAACATATTGTTAATAAACCAGTCATCCAAAATATTAACAAAAAACAGTGAACAGACTCCTGAGGCATTGTAAATGCTTAGTTTAAGGTTTAGTACAGCAAACAGAAATCATTTGTCACACACGTGTGCATAGGAGGAAGCTGAATGGGCCAAATGAAGGTAATTCCACACCAGGCCAGGGGGTGGCGGGGTGCACTAAACCTTCCTCTGTTATCTCTGCAGACCAAATATGGGAAATTCTACCTCATCTGCCCCCAAGAATGGTGTAACTTCTGGTCCCGGTCCTCAATGACATCACTTCCGGTCACCTGCTTTAAAAGACCAGACTGCTTGCATGTACCTCAGTTCACTCTTGGACTTCTATCTATGCACTTCAGTGCAACTTTGCATACCCATTTGCAGTCAGGGATAATATACGGGTGGCTGCCCCAAACCTTTTTGTGTGTGTCGAGGCTGATTATTTCACACAGTGATGACAATTTGATAATATGATGCTCTTTGAAAGGATCCTATGAATGTTCACTTAACTTAGTCTCTTGACTCATTGCGCTGGTAAGGAATAAAATAGTCAAAAAGCAATTCATTGATGCAGTTTATTCACCTTGCCTTCAATAACATTTTTGAAATTAGCTCCACCATTAACAATATTTTCCAAATGAGTTTTCAAATAATTCATTTAACAATTTAAAACTGAGCACAAAAGTCTTAATTAATAATTCGGTGAACTGTCCAGTTTGAAATGTTTAATGTTACTGAATGACACAGTGGTTAATGTCTACAGCTTATCTCAAACGTTTGATATTCTCTTGTATTCTTACAATTCTCAATGGTTCAAGAAACATTTTCTTTGCATTAGCAGTATTTTGAAATGTATCAAGCCACTTTAAAAGAGTGTTATAAGACAGAGTTCTTCCTCATCGGAGCATATTACATTTAATACTAAATCTTTGCAACTCTGCTATAGATTTAGATTTAATGAATGCTGGAACAGTGAATATGTCCATGGCCACTAAAACTTCTTTTAGTATACAACATATTGTGACAGATAGGGGGCGCTGTCGTTCCCTTGAACCCTCAGATCAGACACCAGACACCAGATAAAAGTCCAAATATTGACTTTATTATAATTATACAGTGCACAAAGCACCCTCCACAATTCTCCAATGAACAATCGATAATCCAATACACAATAATCCTCCACACCTCTCAGCAGCTCAGTCACCCTTCCTCCCATCTCGGCTCACTGCTGGGATCTCCCATAATCCTTTTATAGTCCTTGACCCGGAAGTGTTTCTGTCCCTCAGTCCATGTGACCTTATAACACTTCCGGTCATGTGAAAACTTCTTTTCTTCATCCCGGAAGTATGTTATTTCTTCTGTCCCTGTGACTAGGACGTACTTCCGGGTTATAGTGCAAATATAAATCATTGAGCCTCCCTGCAGCATCCCCTGGAGGCCCCCATGGTATCCAGCAGGGCTGTGAAGAAAAATTCCAAGGTCCATGATGCTCTGCTGGAATTCGGGGCACCTCCATGTTGCCTGGAGGGCTCCATCTGGCAGCGTGGGGGTATTGGCCGGGATGAACGGCCGGCCATATACCACAATATATATCTGAAACCTATTCACTTGCCCTTTATAACACCCCAAAAATGGTCATGTCCTTGCACAAATCACATATATTATTTTCATTTTGACATTCTGAACTAGCGCTGCTGTCCTTTCACCTCATAAAATAACCTATCATTCCCTCCTCTCACCCCTTTCCTACACCTGCCTTTGCTTGTTCATCATCATGGATTGTTTCATTGATTGTAAGGTGGTTTCACAGGGATTATTCTTTCACATTTTTGAGCCATAGAATCAAAAGCCGTTTGAGATGTGCCAATGGTGTTATTTTATACACTACCGCAATAAACAGTACGATAAACAGGATGAGTGTTTTGTCTTGGCTGAGTCTTATATGACTCTACTTTCCCTTAACATACTCTTTATTGTGTGTATTTTATCAGAATGCCTCAAAACTCATAGACTTATTACTGTTTATAAGGTATTGTATTATATAGCACTTCTCCCCATCTTCCCTTCTACATTTACAACCTCAGACATTTAAGTATAATAAAAGGACAAACAAGAGTTAAGTTGCTCATTTTAATAACGTATTATTGATAATATTCATAAAATAATAATAATGAAGCAAAGTTCATGTGAATATTGGCAACCATACAATCTGATAAATGCTAGATGTGTGCTTTCAGGTGGTACACAAACTTGTAGTTACTTAAATGTTCTCTGGTCAAGTCATCATTACTAGTCAGCTTCTTCAGCACAGGCCGCATGCCTATTTCAATATGGCTGCCTAGTTGTGCTTCTCACTGTGTTCTCTTCACGGCCATGGTTTGAGAGGAACAGGGAGGGAGTAAAGCAACTAACTTTATACATTTCTGTTCAGATCTTTAGGCCAACAGAGCAATTGTTGTAAAGCTGGTCCACAGATCTGAAAATGTTGTCCATTTTTAATAAATAAATAATTAATTGGCTAGCTCATTCTCTGTGGGTGTGCATGCTCACAGAGCTGCAGGGAGTTGGTGGAGTAATTGGGGTGAGATGCACCTGTGTGTCAGTGTGTGGTCTGTCTCAGTTGTCTTCATCAGCTTCCTGCGATGCGCGATTGAGATGCTGCCCCGCCAGAGGCCTATAATAAAAGAGCTGGCACAAGAAAAGGGAAAAAAATAGAGATCAGAAAGAAAGAGGAGAATCAGAGAAAAGAGAGCTGGTGCAAGTGAATGAGAAAGAGAGAAGTTGGACAGCCAGGAGGAAATCCCTAGGCGAGAGTGTGGCCGGTACTCGGGGGCTGATGGCGACTTCAGGTGAGTGACCTGGGAGCTGGAGTGGCAGAAGTGCTGCTCAGTTGGAGTGATTCACAGCATAAGGAGAGAGGCAGTGTGGCTGAAAAGGAATGAAAGGCTCAGTGAAGCATCCTACGGGTTTAACCATGGACCGGAGGGGCATGAGTCTGGCAGGGGCTGTCGGAGGATTTGACGTAGTGTCTTGCTGGGGCCACAGATGGCACCAGGGGCCCAAGCCTAGAAGCAGCATGGAAGGTTAGCGGAACTGCAGATTAGGCACCTCCTTGGCTTCAAGGACCTGTTAGGGCTAAGCCAAGGAGACATCAGTATTAAAGGAGTACACCAGAGCTCATGTTTTTAAGGACAGTCTCCTGCCATGTTTTAACCTCTTGTTAAAGGATTATTTATTTGATTGTTTTAACCTCCACTATCACTTTGTTTATTAAGTTATTTATTTATTACGGATTGATTTCACTGCACTTATTGAACACTGTTTTGATTTTTGACTTGTTTTAACTAAAACCACTGGAGCACTTTTGCATCTACCCCTTGCTTCATGTTGTCTCCTCATCTTCCAGCCCATCCGGCTATGTTATTGATGGTTTCCGGTTCAGTAGGCTCCTAAAACAGAAGTGGGAGCATGGAGCTGACCCGCACTTTCACAGCGTCATAATACAGGATGGCATCTGATTCAAAACCAATCCCAAACAGCGATACTTCCAACCAATGGGTGCACACACTGCCTTTTCACACCTGCTCTCAAGTAGTGGATACCAATTTTTTAGCCGAAGCTTGCCTGAAAGAGTGTCCTGCAGTAAATCACCCTTGATAAACTGGTCTGAATCACCCCTCTCCTCACAACCCTGCAACAAATTTCCCATCCCGAGTCAGTCCTAAACACTCAGCCATTGGTTAATTAGACATGAAAGTACACCAAGACAAATGAAACACTAAAATTGCAATTGGTTATCCTACCTTACAAATAAAGACATGCAAAATATTTATCAACTTATATACAAAATATCACTCCACCACAATGGTGTATCACTCAGCACAGAATACATGGTTGGACTAACTCGACTAATTTTAATACTTGATTATGTAATGACCTATTTACAAGTTTGTCCATGACCCGATAGTTTAAGAAACACTGCACAATCAGCATTTTCAATGTAGTGTATGATTTGCTTGCTGCTGTTTATCTCTCTCTGTTTTCTCTCTGATTCTTCAAACTACCATCTTCTGGGAGGCAACGGGCAGAGCCAGGCCTTGTGCTTCTGTTTCTCCTGCTACTTGGTGTTGATACCGTTAAGGAGGAATCACACAAAACTGTGAACTTCCTGACCTGAGGTTGGGGCTGCTTTTCATTCCGTTGCTATGACACACTTTTGACTGTATTAAAATAACTAATTTCATTTATTTGGTTCTTTTAGTCTAGTGCCTAAGGCTTTGGACATCAAAGCACAAAGTTGTCTGCCCATCCCATCCATTTAATTAATGTGTGACATTACTCAGCCTTCACAGTTCCAGTTGAGAAAACTTGAATTATGATTTTAAAGTTGTAGTTTCAATAAAACCTTCAAATAAAAAATGTTGGATGAATAAATGTTGCCTTTCATTTTTTAGACCCCAATACCACAGCAATATGGAGGAATAGTTCAGACAAAACTAAATAATTATATCAATAAATAAAAACATATTCAAATAAATAAATGTATGGTGACCTGTGGCAATAAATACATAAAAACACCATGATTTGTGAGTATAAATAATTTAACATGTCTATAATATGTATTTGTGTTGTTTATTCATTATGTATTTGTTTAATTACTTCTTCATTTGTTTCAGTGACACTACACACAGCATGAAATACAACTTAAAATGGAAACTGTCACCTTCACCCATCAAAGTTGAGAGGGTGGGCTCTACCAAGTACTGTTTTTTGATTGGTGAATCATGGCTATTGTGAATTCCAGAATTAATACATTTTTACTTTTCTTATTAGTTTTCTGGACTGTTTTGCATGTTTTTGAATATGCATACTAATTATTTATGTTATGAATTTGCATTATGGCATGATAAAAATGAATTCTTCTTTGTTTTTAATTCACAGCAACACCATTGCAGGTACCGCCATTTGGTATATGGACAACGCTACATGTCACTAAGTGACAAATCCCGAAAGCCACATTGAGTAACAGTTTACAAGCTGGCAACTTAGTATATTGCATATCCAAGTTTGAAAGTTTTTACAGATTTTTTTGGCAACAAACTTAAATCAGAACACTGACTTTGATTGATAACATTTTGGATTTATGCATTTATTTGTAATCATTTTTCTTGTTTTGATTGTGCTCATTTTGCGATCTTCATTTCATCTTCTGACCTGTTATTATTCTGTGCTTTGTGGCTTGTCATTTTCCACTTCTTGCCAGAACAGTGGTGTTCAGTTTAATACAGTGTCTTGGTTACCTTGAAAGCCAATTTAAAATAGTAGCCACTCTAAGAATAACAACACAGGGGTTCAAATCCTATTTCCTTGGTAGGGTGGCTGGTCCACTTTCCTACCTTTTATCATTCCTCTTAATGTGAAAAAAAGCCTGAGAGAAGAAAATGTGACAGAGGAAAAGTCAAATGAATAGTCACTAGAACTTCAGGGAAGCATAACCAGGAAGATTAAATCATGTCGATCAACAAAACAAAAAAATGAAAACCAATAAAATCTAAGTCAAAAATGAGCTAGCCAAATTTGTTGTCAAAAAGAGAAACCCATGTTCCTTACAAGGGAGAGAGTTTATCCCAAAGCATGAATGCAGATGGTAGTGTGCTGCCATCTTATAGTCGGTAAGTACTGATGTAATATGACATTTAATAGGCAATAGCACCCACAAAAAATGGCTGCATCTAGATCTAAACTATACAAAATTATGACACTTGCAATAAAAAGAAAAGAAATTGCCATGTGATAAAAATCTAAAATGTTAATAAAAAATGAATTCCAAATAACAACAAATATATTCCTGAAAGGCCCCTCTTAATATGTTTTCTCCTGTGTCCATCTTCTTCCTTTTATTTACTACTTTGTCCCACTCCCCCCTTTCTCCCACCAACCTTGTCACCTGACCTCCTTATAACTTACAACATACACACTCACTGTCCTGGTCAGCAGAAGAAGCTTTTTATCTCCAAGTAGGGGTTGTTTCTGAGGAAGGTTTGCATATTTTTTCTAGGGTTAGCAATGGCCTTGGAAATCCATGAGCTATTTTCCACAAACTTCCTCTAGCGGCATAAGCTGTTCCTGCAATCCTACATGCCACGTCTTCCTTATCAAGCCAGACCAAGCCTAGGTCACTTGTCAACCATGGGATTTAGGGAGCCTCCTATCAGCTCCATTTTCTGTAATCCATCTAAGCAGCTCTGTATTTTGCAAACAAAAAGGTGACAGTATGCATATGCTGCTTTAGGATCAAATTTGACGTATTGTGAAGTTATATAGAGGCTAAGGGTCCTAGCATTACATATTTTATTTGGTGAAACATAACAGTTAAAATTTGAAATTGACAAATCGTCAAATGTACCGTACTGCATAATATTGGGATTTCCTGATAGTGTAAAATTACAAACACAGAATTTCCGAAATTGAAGCATATCAACCGCAAGTCCACACTGGTGGAGAACATTGGTTTGCATCCCAGAGCCTCCCTGCATGGAGTTTGCAAAGCACTTTGAGTAGTGAGAAAAGTGTTATATAAATGTAAAGAGTTATTGTTATTAAATTAATAATGACTCTACAACTTTTTGCATGTTTTCATCAAATGCAGTCTTCCTAATTCATTCTTTGTTTTGAGTGTCAAAGACTGATCATCTTCCTCATAACAGCCATGAATTTATGTATCTTGCAGGATCGAAGTGTGTGAGTGGAGGGCCAACCAATCATATGAAGAGAAGTTCGGAGACAGAGCTTGTCAGTCACAAAGCTCTGATTGGAGTGACAATTAGAGATTTATTTGCAAAAACCCACGTTTGCATTAACTTAATGAATCTGGAATAAAACCCAGAGCATGCAATTATTTGGACTGTTTTTCGATGAGGAATTTGTGAAATGTGTCTCTTTCAGATAGATGTATGTACTAGTCAATACCACGAGTAGTTGTTGCAGCTGAGGTGCCGGCATGTACCGTCACAAAAAAAACCCTGCATTGAAGTCCCCAATCCAAATCTGTTCTCTTTGGGCATCCATTCATTACAGGCAGCTGTATGGTTAGGTGCAAGTTCCATTCATGTTGTTTATCACCTGATCTTGTCCATAACTATTCTTCTGGCGCTGTCACGGACGGCAGCCTGTCTGGCGTGTTCTCTGCATTTACGTTGCTTTTCATCTTCTTTCTGTTTTTCTCTTATTTTTTTTTTTAGTTCATATAGTTAGTTTTTTAGTTTATAGTACTTGTATAGATAGAGTAATTATTTATTTATTAAGACTCGCTAAAATTTCAGCTTCAACTACTCCTGCGCACCTCTGCGATGACCACGAGGCCACACGGCTCCTTTGTTTACAGCCGGGAGCAGCTGCTGGGGCTCCGGCAGCACAGCCGCGCCAGCATTCGGCACGACATCCCCGCGGAGATCAAGAGGAACTACCGCGGCTGCAGAGCCGGGAAAGCACGACGGCTGAAGAAGAAAAGATTTCGTCCTGCTCTCCCATCAGTAGTGACTGGTAATGTCAGATCTCTGGCGAATAAGATGGACGAGCTGGCAGCGCTAACAAGGACAGAGAAAGTTTTCCAGGAGTGCAGTGTTATGTGTTTCACGGAGACATGGCTGCACGAAAACATGCCCGACTCTGTTGTGGATTTAAACGGGTTTCAGTGTGTGAGAGCGGACAGGGACACCGGCAGGAGCGAGAAGAAGAGGGGAGGAGGACTTGCTCTTTATGTAAACAACCGCTGGTGTTCCCCCAGTCACGTTAAGGTGAGGATGGCTGTGTGTACTAAACACATTGAACTGTTAGCAGTCGGTCTCCGGCCATATTATCTGCTCAGAGAGTTTTCCATCATTATTATCATCATTGTTTACATCGCCCCCGATGCTAACATGGCGCAGGCGTATGACATCATCAGCTTGGTGACCGCAGACCTCCTGACTTGAAGTCCGGCCGCGTTTATGGCCGTAACGGGAGACTTTAATCACACAAACCTCTCCACTGTTCTACCCACATTCAAGCAATATGTCGAATGCAAAACCAGAGACAATAAAACACTGGACCTGTTCTATGCCAATGCTACTGAGGCATACACCTCCATCTCTCTCCCTCCCCCGGGCAGGGCTGACCACAACCTTGTCCATCTCCGGCCCCTTTATAAACCTGCCGTCCAGAGACAACCTGCAGTCAAGAAAACTGTTATGAGGTGGACAAGGGAGACAGAGGAGACTCTGCAGGGATGCTTTGAGGCAATGGACTGGGATGTTCTCTGCAGTTCCCATGGGGACAATATAGACAATCTGACAGACTGCATCACAGAATACATTAACTTCTGTGTGGACACTGTTGTTCCCAAAAAAACTGTGCGTTGCTTCCCCAACAATAAACCCTGGGTAACTAAAGACATCAAAGCCACACTCAACAAGAAGAAGAGAGCTTTCAGAAACGGTGACAAAGAGGAGCTGAGACTGGTACAGAGGGAGCTGAAATCTAAGACTGCAGAGGGGAAAGACTGCTACAGGAGGAAGCTGGAAAGCAAACTCCAAGAAAACAACTCCAGGGAGGTGTGGAATGGAATGAGGGCCATTACTGGCTTGAAACAAAAGAGAGGTGTTGGGATGGATGGAGACGTGGAATGTGCAAACAACCTAAATCTGCACTTTAATAGGTTTGACTCCCCTACGTCTCCTCCCCCCACACTCAGCTCTTCTCACCTTCTCCATTCTCCCCCCCCCCCCCCTCTCCTGCCTCCATAGCCTGTCTCTCTCTGTCCCTCTCAGCTGATGACATCAGAAGGGAACTGTGTAGACTTCATCCCAGTAAAGCTGCAGGTCCTGATGGCATCAGTCCCAGGGCGCTCAGGTGCTGTGCTGCCCAGCTGTGTGGAGTTCTACATCTGATCTTCAACATGAGTCTGAAACTGCAGAGGGTCCCGTCACTCTGGAAGACATCCTGTCTGGTTCCTGTCCCCAAAAAGACCCACCCATCGACCCCCAGCGACTACAGGCCAGTGGCTCTGACTTCACACGTCATGAAAGTGCTGGAGAGACTTCTCCTGAAACATCTGCGTCTGCTGGTGGAGCCCTGGCTGGACCCGCTACAGTTTGCTTATCGGCCCTGTATCAGCGTGGAGGACGCCATCATCTATCTGCTGAACCAGGCTTATTCTCATTTGGACATTGTTGGGAACACTGTGAGGGTCATGTTTTTTGACTTCTCCAGTGCTTTTAACACAATCAGACCATCACTGCTGGGGAATAAGCTCACGGAAATGCAGGTGGACGACCCATTGGTAGCCTGGATTACGGACTATCTAACCAATCGACCACAGCATGTCCGGCTGAAGAGCTGCTGCTCTGATAGCATCCTGAGCAGCACGGGGGCGCCGCAGGGAACTGTCCTATCACCCTTCCTCTTCACCCTCTACACGTCTGACTTCAGGTACAGGTCTCAGTCATGTCACCTGCAGAAATTCTCTGATGACTCTGCCATTGTGGCCTGTATCAGGGATGGACTCAGGGATGGACAGGAGGATGAATACAGGAGTGTGGTGGACAGCTTTGTGGAGTGGTGTGAGCTGAACCATTTACAGTTAAACATCACAAAGACAAAGGAACTGGTTGTGGACTTTAGGAAGCAGGCTCCTCTTCCCACCCCTGTCACCATCAGAGGAACGGATGTTGAGGTGGTTGAGGACTACAGGTACCTGGGGGTACACATTGACAGCAAACTGGACTGGTCCAAGAACACCAACACGGTTTTCAAGAAAGGGCAGAGCCGGCTTTACCTACTGAGGAGGCTCAGGTCTTTCAATGTCTGTAGGAAAATGCTGACTATGTTCTATCACTCTGTGGTAGAGAGCGTGGTGTTTTTTGCAGCTGTGTGCTGGGGCAGTGGGGTGAAGACAGCTGATGCCAACAGGCTGAACAAGCTGATTAAAAAGGCTGGTTCTGTCCTGGGTGTCAGACTGGAGAACCTGGTGGAGGTGTCTGAGAGGAGAATGCTGAAAAAGCTTCTCAGTATCATGGACAACCCCTCACCCCATGCACGCCTCCTTGATGGGTCATCAGAGCACACACAGCAAAAGACTCATTGCCTCCAAATGCAGAACTGAACGCCACAGGAAATCCTTTCTACCTGTGGCAATAAGACTGTATAACTCTTCCTCATTCTGTAGGTGATCTTTTTCAGAATTTTTGTCATTAGGTCTCATTTGGTTTTTTTTTTATTTACTCATCTGTATGTTACTGAATGTTTGTTTCATCCCATCATCACATGCTGCTATCTCATTTATTCATGGCACAAACACTAAGTCACTTTTCATAACCACTTGCACTAATAATCTGTTGTTTTATTATATCTGTTATAGTTTTAGTTATAGTTGTTTGTTGCTTTGTACAAATTAGTTATACAGTTATAATACAAACTATTAGTTATAGTTATTTGTTACTTTGTTTAGAGTTGTTATTCTGTTTGCACTATTACTACTGTTCTTTTTAAATTCTTTACTACCTTATCTTTATTCCTCTTGTTGCACTGAGCATGTATATGACAAAAGAATTTCCCTCGGGATAAATAAAGTTCTTATCTTGTCTTGTCTTGTCTTGTCTTATAAGCCGGAACTAACAGTGAAAATATCCATTGTAATGGCACAAACAGAAACAAGGCACAGATCAAGATTTGGGGGAATTCCCTGTAAAATGTCCGGTGAACCAAATAGTCTTTTGAGACTTAAATTACGGTCAATGAGAGTGAAATCATACATTTGGCAAAGTAACACAAGTTTGCGGGATATTTATGGAGTCATGAAAGGAAATGGAATTAACGGAGGAAGTGACGATGATGATGATGGATGGAGTTGACAACACAATCAGGTGACAGAAATAAGGTCATCTGTAGTAGCAGCTGAAGAGAACCCGGAAGTGGCCTTGTCTTAGAAACACAGAATGGACATTACCCTGGCAGATCTCCAAAGTTTCGTTCATCAAGCTTCGTTTTTTTCTGCTGAAGAAGGGAGAAAGGTGTTAGTACTCTGTTCAAAAACCCTACATTTTGCTCTACTGAGCTTCGTCAGGCTGCTGGCTGCACCGCATTTGCGCGTGTGTAACACCATTAATGGAAATATGGTGGAAAATGCTTTATTATTTATATTAAAGAGCAAAACATTTCAAACTTTTTGCTTCACTGTCATTTTACTGTACCTTAAATTAAAAAATATGTACAGAATGTTGATCTTATTCTTAAACATACTACAGATTTGGTAATGGTATAGTACCTCATAGAGTTGGAAAAAGCCTCATGATGGTATGAAAACCCACGACTAATTGATGATTGATCCCTCAGCAGAGAAGAACGTGACTACTTCTCCTGTCAACTATAATCCTTGAGATGACTCCTTGATGGCTGGTCAGCACAAGATGCTCATACTAGCTGTGGATTTTACTGCCAACTGAGCCATTTATTTGTGAGTGAAACTTCTGTATGTGCTGCCAGTTGCATTCTATGACACTTGCACACAAAAGTGCAAAAAGACTGAAAATGGTCAGAAAGTCTGTTGTGTACAGACTGTTCACCATTAGTGACGGTTGATATGTATTTACCTGCATTCAAACAACTTTGATTCATTTGTAAGTAACAAACAGAAGTCATTACATGAAAAATTAGGGGGTTTATGTGCTCATTTGTATTTGAGAAATTTCCGTAAGCTGAGAATGCCATGACCTGAGATCCAGCTATAGTGAAGCATATTGCCTCTTATTGGTGTTCTTATTTCATTGGTAATATTGTCACTGCCTGTGCGCTTACTTTGAGGGCATCTTACAACCCGACTCCTGTCCCAGCCTTTTTAATTTAACCTGCAGTTGTATTCCCTTCCAGACCACCCTCACAATGCTAAAAAATATTGGCATTAGATATTTGGAGCAATTTTTATCTATTGGGATGTTGGACAACAAAAAGCATTGCATCAGCAAAGTGATATTCTCAGACTAGCAAAAGGTAATTAACATTTAATCATCCACGTAGTTTTGGAAATCCTGTGGATCCTGCCTAATTGGCTTTTACTTTTCATTTCGGAGAATAATAAATCATAGCATGAAACAATTCACAAAGATTCATATTCATTAATGAACAAAAAATTCCAAAGAATGTTGCCAAAGCAGCAATAAACACTAAAAGGAAGCTGATTAATGACACCTTAGTTTGTAAAGCATCATTAGGCACAGATGCCGCGTAGCGGATTAATGAGGTAGTCTGTGCTGCTTGGTTGACATGAACCCCCTGCTTTGCAAAAGATACTCTTGATCTAAAGACAGCACTGGAATACTTTACCTTGTAAATCTAATTTATTCCACTTTCCTGTCTCTGTGAAAGCTGAAGTCAAATCTAGTTGACAGTACTGCATAGCAGATGAGTTAAGAAAGGACAAAAAGTCATAAACACCAATGTACAACACGAGAAAAAAGACAAGTGGCGACTGTTTAAATCAGATTTTATTTTACCTGCTATTGCACGAACTGCTATTGAGCAAGACAAACACATAACTCTGCAGACAATTTTACTTTGTTGTATACTTCTTACATTTAAATATTGCTTTTTTATGCTTTTAAGAAGGCAAAAACCTTACCAGGCTCCTCAAGTATGAAACGTCACTATGGCTTCTCACAGATCCAGAATTATGTGATGAAATCTTTCACTGGCCACGGTCATTGACCTCTGTGTGCTTTCTGCATATACGGTACATATAAGAAGTATTCCACCCCATTGGACGTTTTCACACTTTATTTTCATTCAACATTTAAACAAACTGAGTTTCATCTGGCTTTTTTAAACACTAATCAACAACAAAAGACTCTTTAATGTCAAAGTGAAAACGTCCTCTGCAAAGTGGTCCAAATAAATTATAAAAAACAAAATCATTGATTGCAAAAGTATTCGTCCTCTTCAAGTCTCTGTCTCTCTACCAGTTTTCCTCATCTTTACACTGCAATTCCTCTTTATTCCTCTTTGCAAAACTGCTGAGGCTCTGTCAGGTTGCAAGGAGATCAGGAGTGAACAGCCTTTGTCAAGTTCAACCACAAATTCTCACTTGGATTGAGGTCTGTACCTGTATTTATCAAGTGTCTCAGAACTGGGAAACAGTCCTAACTGGATCAAAAATCTCAGATTGAAGAATTTTGTAACAGCATTTCATCAATTTTCCTAATTTAGAAAACTACTTCTAACTACACCAGGATTTAGGGAGTTCGTCAACTGTTCTAATTCACTGGAAACTGCTAGAAGATGGCTTTCAGACAGAGAGCGGCACTCGCATTCTGGGTAAGGTGGAATGTTTTGGAAATGCTGGACAATGAAATTGTACAAAGATATTGGTTTGATAGAGATGGAATAATATTCTTAAAAAATCTTGTATGTCATTTGATTGCTCCCATGATGTGAAAAAACAGCTGAAATGAAAGCGTTGGTAATGTTATGTCTCCATTTTTTGGCCATGGGGAAAAATAAAGCTTTGTAGTAGTGATGATTTGGGTATATCACAATCAACAATTTCTCACATTTTTTACCAATCTTTGAACACCCTTACTATGTACGAAGTAATACGCAGATTCATACATTTCTCCACCACATCACATGAAATAAGGTTGAAGCAAGCTGCATTCATGCAAATTGGCACAAACATAAAGATTAGAGCTGTGTGAATGAGCATGTATATATGAATTGCCAGCGACATCACAGTATCAACATACAGGTGGTCATGGATGCAAACTGTAATTTTCTTAATGTTATTATGAAGTGACCTGGTTCAACTCATGACTCTATAGTGCTCTATGATGGTGCCATAAGTTTTTTATTTTAACATAATCACGTTTCTCATAGATGTTGTCTTCTTGGAGACAAAGGATAACCTCAGAAGAGATGACTGATGACTTCTTCTCCAAACCCAAAAGCCAATGTTCATCTTTCTTACTTTGAATATTATTATTATTATTATCTTCATGGTGAAGCCAAAGTGTTAGTATCAGAAAACTACAAAATGTCATCATGATTTCCAGGGAAACTACAAAATGCCTTTAAAATCGTGATGTCATTCATTTTCAAATATGGACTCTTAATTCTTGCAGGAATTGGGCATAAGACAATTGTAAATAATTAAGTAGGACTCAAACAAAGTGTTGGAGCACCAGCAGACCCCCATTTATTAAAAGCAACTGGTAAACAGGAAAAAAGAATGAAATAGCAACTGTGGGTACTTTAAATACCAACAAATGCTGCGTTCCTGAATAGTCCTGCTCACTTGTTGATGAGTCAGGTGTCAGGTGGTTTTAAAACGTTGGTTCCTGGAAATGGCAGGACCTAATGACGCAGGGCCAAGAGTGAGGTCATTTATCCTCTGGCTAACATCCCTCTGAACTTCTCATGCCCTACTCTGCGGTAGGACAAATTCTTATCCTAGTCAGACTTTCAGTTCAATTCCTATGAGTGATTTCAAAATGCTTGACATTAATATGGGCACTGGATTCTGACTGAGCCACTCCAGGACATTAACATGGTCATCTATAAGCCATTTAAATTGATGAATGTTCCTAAATCAAATACAGATAAATAAATTTAAAAATGCACTGTAACTTTATAGACTTGACATGTAAAGCATTTTCAGATGTTGTTCAATGAAGAAAGGCCTTAAATACAATTAAGATGGTTAGTTTGTGTAACGATGGTTAGTTCTGTTGCCTCAAAACCCTAGTTTCTTAGATTTGAATGGTGGTCGGCATGAAATTTAAATGTTCTCATTTTTTCTCAGTCAAAGATTATTTTGTTAGATTAACTGGCAAATCTAAATTTGCCTAGTGCTTGTGAGAGTATGGTGTTCTGTTCAATGGTGGCTCCTGTCTTAGCCCAACGCTGCTGAAATAAACAACAATTCTTATGACTCTGATTAGATTGAATGGATTTGAAAATGAATGGGTGTCTTTGGAGACATGTAGTCATGATAGTTCCCACAGTGGTTGTACCCTAACCTGGCCCAGAGGTAGAAGACTCGTACGGATCCAGAATACGCACAAGTGAATTATATCACATGGCTGACCTGGAATTACAGGTGTACTTGAAAATGGTTTCCAGGGATAGAGTTTCCTTCAAAACCCTCACCAGGGCAAGTGAACAGAGAGTGAAGTCAATCTATCCATGCTACTCTATTTATTTAATTCAATTCTCTTTATTTTTGTACAACACTCTTTACTGAGTGCAGGTGCCATGCCACATGCAGTTTATGCAGCTTATAGCTAAATGGACCCGGCACCCCTATTGTCTGCATTAGGAAGAAGGCACAAACCAGTCATGGATGGGACACTAGTGAGGGTGATTGATTGCAAATTATTTTTAAATGATCACAAAAGCATATAATGGCCTTGGCTTTTCCCAGACAGGTATATCAACCATCGAGTTCCGCTCAATTTAAAGTCACAAGGGTACTTTATGCCATAAATTGCCGTTTTTGGCAAAGCACTAATGAGCTCTTTTTATGTGTAATTATGGTAATTCATCACTGTGTAGTTTGAAAATGGAAGAAGCAAGAGCTAATTCCACCATGAAAAGTCTTCTTTAAATAATTAGAAACACGACACCTTTACTGGTAATTCTTTTGATGTTAAAATGCTCCACAATGGAAAGCCATGTTTTAAGGATTTCAGGATGCAATTAGGCGTAACTAACGTATGGTACTTTCTCCATAAAATGTAAAACGTTAAATTAAATAATTGAGGTGTGCTGTTTGGCGATTTATGAACACATATAATATTAAATACCCATATTAATATCTACTGTTTTTTTTTATTTCTCCTTTTCCTTACATTTATGCATTCATCCACATTTGTTTAATTTTTCACTTTAGTGTACATCCAAACTATCAGGCAAGAAGACGAGCAAGTCCAAAACAAACCCTGAGATTTATTTCCAACTACACTGTACATCTGTTTTGAGGTTTGTTTTTTCTGCTATTTGTGCATTACAAATATAACCACTTTTTAGAAAAGGGTTGTGATTTTCTGTTACAAGGTTTGTTATTGAAATGGGATACTGTATTTTGTGCATATCCTTTCTATTGAAGAAAAACATGAAGTAAAATTTTAAATTTAGTTTATATACACAGTTTATGTTCTAAATATCTGCCTGTCTAATGGCTGCAAATGAATCTATCATTTAAAAAGTCTGGAAAACTAACAAATACATAATGCCATATTTTCTGTTCAACTTAAATTTAGAAAGTGTTCTAAAAAGGAAGAAGAAGGCTTTGCTTGTTCAGCCTTAGATTTTTTCACTCTTTGATGAGTTTTCTTTCTTTCCTTTTTTTTTGATGCCAACTTTTATGTTATTTTGAGTTTAATCATGCCATTATAATGATCTCCAGGAACTCAAGCTCTCATAATCAGACTGTGGAAAGCATGTATCAGTAGCCATTCACTGCTGCTAACAGAACATACCTTTATGCCTTTTTAACATCCAGAACCCTTAATATTTTCTTAATTCAATAACTTCAAATAAGTTGGAAAGGCAGCTGACAGCAAACTTGATTCCACTGGCACTTGTGCCTCTGTATTATATATTATTCAGTTACATAAATCTATTTAATTAAAAATATGGAGGGCTTTAATTAAAAATATGGGGTCCGTCCCCCCTTCTCTAGGCCCACTCATGCAAGCAACCACAATTTTGAGTCACTCATGGCTTTGGAGGCATTTACGGCAACTTGAGCAGATAAAATGAATTCATTGTGCCACTGCCATCAGCAGTTCCATCATTAATGAAGATAAGTGTGCCAGTACCTGTGGCAGCCATACATGCCCAAGCCATAACACGACCAGCACCACGTTTAACACTAGGATTACCAAAGCCTACAAAAAAACTCATAATCCCCGCTCACCTTCCTCTCCATCAGCATCTTATGTGTTGTAAATGTGTCGATCAGCAAAAGCAGCAAGCAGCCTCCTATCCTATCCTACCGATGCAAAAAGAGCAGAAAGTTCTCTCAGCTCAAGTCTGTTTACCTGCATGTGAGTTGCCAGGAGTTGTATAGGGGAAATAATATATCGTTATTTGGAATATATGCATTTCATGGGTGTTTTGTGTCTACAACAATCTATGTAAACACATTGTTAAAACAGAAATGTTTTTCATGTTTTAGTAATAATTGACAAAATGTAGACATGAAGTGTATAATGTGTGAAGCCTGACGTCCAAATATCAAATAAACACTTTCACAAAAGATACAAGTATAACAAAACGAGCGCACATGTTTTTGCAAACTTTAATTTGACCGCCCTGTTTTTTGTGGCTAACTAGTTGTTTGTATCTTGAAGTGTGGCCTTTTTATTTCTGTTCATGAAGCCTTCTGCAGATAGTCGCTTCTGATACATACACATCCGCTTCCTGTGCTGTTGGACCTTACCATAGTGAGGATTCTTCTGTCATCAGCAGTTAATACTTCCTTGGCCTACCAGTGCCTTTATGATTACTGAGATCACCAGTGCATTCTTATTACTTAATGATATTCCAAACAGTAGATTTAGGTAATCCTAAGATTTTACTGATGTCACTAATGGTTTAATTCTTGCTGTTCAGACCCATAATGGCTTCTTTAACTTTCATTCGCTCAGCTCTTATCCTTCATGTTGAACAATGGCATTTACAGACTCCAAAGGGTAGAAACAAACCAAGGTATCTTATGAAGCAAAGACACCCACCTGAGTAATCACAAACACCTGTGACACCAACTTTTCCAAACATTATGGTAAGCATGAAATGAGGGTGGACCATGTAGAAAAAATGCCATTTCTTTTTTTTTTTCAATTTTATTGATTCTACTGTAATCATTCCATATAAATAGATCAATTTTTACAAAAAATAGGATGGAAAACAAATCAACCCCCATCCTTGAGAAAGACAGCATGGCCAACAGAGTAAAACTTAAAGCTAGTAATAAATAAGTAAACTGATGGGTTTAATAAGCAGATAAAGAAAAATGGAGAAGAAAAAGAAATGGGAAGAAGAATCTGCTTCCTCAATGCTTTAAGAGCTTAATCTAAAATGTTATTGATTCGATTCTGCCAGGTTTTGAAAAAGTTCTGTACAGAACCTTTAAATGAGAATTTGATTTTTTCCAATTTCAAATAGTATAAAACATCAGTTACCCACTGACTTAAAATAGGAGAGTTAGGCTTCTTCCAGTTGAGCAAAATAAGTCAGTGTGCCAATAGTGTAGTGAAGGCAATCACAGTTTGTTTGTCCTTCTCCTCTTTAAGCCCATCTGGAAGTACACCAAACACAGCTGTTAGTGGATTAGGAGGGATTGTGACACCAAGGCTGTCTGAAAGGTATTTAAAGATTTCGTCCAGATTGATGTTAATTTGGTGCAGGCCCAAAACATGTGACCCAGTGAGGCTGGAACTTGATTGCAGTGTTCGCAGGTAGGATCTTGCCCTGGAAACATTTTGGACAATTTTAAACGAGACAGATATGACAGATAATTTTGAGTTGAATAATTGTATGCTTTGCTCATATGGAGCTCGAGTGAATTCTCTGCCTTGCTACCTTCCACTCCTTTTCTGATATGTTGAGTGAGAGTTCCTTTTCCCACTATCCTCTTGGATCTCTGAAAGGGAGGGACTATAAAATGATTTTATATATTGCAGAAATTCTGTCTGAGTCCTCGAAACTGAGCAATATTTTTCCAGCACAGAGTTGGACTAACAATTGGGTTGTTAGTATATTGGCGATAACTTGCATTTATAGGGGCACAAAGCAGGGAATATAAAGAAGTGCGGCAGGATTTTATTTCTACTGCGGACCAAGCCAGTGTATGTTCATCTATTTGTGTCCATGTCCAGGTTTTTATAGTTTGTATGTTCGCTGCAAAATAATAAAACTGAAACTTAGGTAGAGCCACGCCACCTTCTGCCTTAGGTCTTTGTAGGGTCGCTCTTTGAATACGTGGATGTTTTAAGTGTTGGCGCCCTGCCCGGGATCGGTTCCCTGCCTTGCGCCCTGTGTTGGCTGGGATTGGCTCCAGCAGACCCCCGTGACCCTGTGTTTGGATTCAGCAGGTTAGACAATGGATGGATGGATGGATGGATGTTTTAAGTTCCAAATAAATGAGGTTATGGTTGAATCTAATTGCTTATGATTTATTGATGTATATTGGAATAGTTTGAAATAAAAAGGGAAGCTTAAGAAAGATATTCATCTTAACAACATTAATTTTTCTAGCTAGAGTGAGATGAAGGGTTGACCATCTATGCAAGTTTTGCTTAATTTTTTCCATACAGACATCGAAATTTTGTTGATAAAGAGCTTTATGTTTACTTGTAATGTTTACCCCTAGGTATTTAAACTGATCTGCAATGATAAAAGGGAAGGTGTCCAATCTAATACAGTATGCTTGAGAATTTACTGGGAAGAGCACACTTTTATTCAAATTAATTCTGAGACCAGAAATCTTTGAAAATTCTGTAAGTGCTGTTAGGACTGCAGGCACAGTATTTTGTGGGTCTGATATATATAGTACCGTATCATCTGCATATAGAGAAATTTTCTGCTCAAGTCCTTCTCTGATAATCCCTTTTATCTGAGAAGCGTTTCGACAGTGAACTGCCAGTGGCTCAATGGCGATTGTAGTGGTGACAAGAGGCATCCTTGTCTGGTACCACGTTCTAGTTTAAAGTAGTCTGAATTAATGTTGTTAATACAACTGAAGCTTCTGGATTGGTATACAGTAGTCAGATCCATGCACAAATGTTTGGGCCAAACCCAAATTTCTCTAATGTAGTGAAAATGTTGTTCCATTCAATCATATCAAATGCTTTTTCTGCATCCAACGATAATAATATCTCTCGGGTGTTTGACTTTGCGGGTGAATATATTACATTAAACAGGCATCAAAGATTGGAAGCTAAGTGTCAGCCTTTAATAAATCCAGTTTGATCTTGTGATATTACCGAAGGCAGCACTTTCTCCATCCTTCTAGCTAGGACTTTGGAGAGTATCTTAACATCATTATTCAGAAGTGAAATTGGTCTGTATGATGCACATTGTAACAAGTTCTTATTTTGTTTAGGATAGACGGTGATTAATGCTTTGTGAAAAGTTTGAGGTAGAATTTGATTGTCTCTAGCTTCTGTGAATGTTGCTAATAAAAGGGGAGCTAACTGAGTGGAGAATTTCTTATAAAATTTGACAGGGTAGCCATCAGGGCCTGCTGCTTTTCCACTCTGAAGTGACTTTATAGCATCTAGTAATTCTGATAGCACCAAAGGTTTATCCAATTCCTCTTCACTAAGAGTATCTATTTGTGGTATCTATAATGAGTCCAGAAATACATTAGATTGTGTGTTGTCTTCTTTATTAGTATCTTCATCCCATCCCACACTTCCTTCATGCTGTTATTCTGCAACTTCTGCTCCAGCTTTCTCCTGTACTGGTCCTTCGTCGCCCTGAGCTGGACTTGGAGTTCCTTCTGCACGTGGTAGTCTCTAAATGTGTGCATTATATTTTTATGGTCAATGATTTTGTCTCCATTTGTGTTGGTGATCGCTGGGATTGCATTGCGAACTTCTTGCTTGTGGATTTGTTGAGTTCAGAGCTTATTAGCTTTCTCTCCATGTTCATAGTAATGATGTCTTGATTTAAAAATGAATTGTTCAGTTTCTTTAGCTGTCAAGAGGTTGAGTTCTGAATGCAGAGCCTGCCTTTTCCTATGAAGAGCCTCACTTGGACACCAGGCATGTTCTTGATCTATTCTAGTAATTTTGCTGGTTAGTTCTGATACCTTCTTGGTTTCTAATTTATTTCTGTGGGAAAGATATGAGATAATCTGTCCTCTGAAGAAGCCCTTCAGGGTTTCCCATGGTATTCTTGCAGAGACATCTGAGGATGTATTTGGCTCTAAAAGAAAACTGATTTGTTTTGATATAAATTCTGTACAGTTCTTCTCTGCTAATAAAAGTGGGTTAAAATGCCATCTGCAAGATGAGTATGTGGGGCATAATGATTTTAGCTCCAAGATCAGAGGGGCTTGGTTGGAAATAACAATAGCGCCATACTTACAAGATTTAATCGTAGGCAAGAAATTATTATCTATAAAGATAAATAATCAATTATTGAGTAGAATGAATGCACTGGTGAGTAGAAGGAATATTTTCTTGAGTTTGGGTTTAGAAACCTCCAGGGGTCTGATAGGTTGTGGTCAGTTACAAACTGTGTAATTGTCTTTGCAGTGTTACATGTCATCACCCCTGTGACAGGAGACCTATCTAAGTCTGGATTTAAAACACAATTAAAGTCCCCAGCCATTACAATTTTATGAGTGTTCACGTTGGGAATGGATGTAAATACATTTTGCATGAATTCCCTATCATCTACATTTGGTGCATAAACATTTATCAGAATCACTTTACAGTTAAATAAATTTTCCATGACAATCACATATCTCCCTTCAGGATCAGATACTACATTTGATACCACAAATGAGACTGTTCTATGCATAAGAATTCCCACACCTCTAGTTTTCTTTGGAAAGCTGGAATGGAACATTTGGCCTGTCCAGTCTTTTTGCAGCCGGAACTGATCCTTCCTTAATGAGTGGGTCTCCTGTAAAAATACTGTTTTAGCGTTTAGACCTGTTAGGTGAGAGAATACTTTCTTTCTCTTTAATTCATGATTCAGGCTTTTAACATTCAAGCTCACAAAGTTAACTGTCCTATCATGGAGACATTGATTCTGACTTTTTGATGTCATTTTGTAGTCTTAACTGGACGTGAGACAGCTTTGACCTTAATTTCCAAGAGTCCCAGGAGTTATTGCCATGCAGCCTATTGTTAAGTTGGTAATTATAATTACAGTGGATCCTTGACTTACGAAATCAATTCGTTCGCGAGGGCTGGTTGTAACTCAAGTTGGTTGTAAGTCAAGACTATTTTTCCCATAAGGAATAATGGAAATACCCATAATGCGTTCCGAACCTCCCACAGCAACACTTAACCTTTTCATAATAAAAAAGAGTTGTATAATGTGTATAATTTACCAAAACACCAATAATTTTTCAAATGTACTTACCAAAAAGTTATAAAAAGTGCCTAGCCTACCAGAAACAACAATTTCATACTATACTCACCATTTAATTTGACATCTTTGGGCTGCAGGAAGGGAGGAAGAGGAGAATGAAATGGAAGGTGGTTATTGTTTGGAAGGAGCCTCCTTATACAAATCTTTTCTTTGTAAAATTGTTGAGATGGTGGATTTTGACATGCTGTACATATTAGCGAGATCGATCACACGAACACCACTCTCATATTTCCGCACAATTTCCTTCTTTGTTTCGATTGTGATCGCTTTCTTTACCTTCGTTACCGTCTCTTCCTTCCTTAGCAATTATCGAAAAAAATTATATAGATCACTGCACTGACCAAAATTACGTCCACAAACACATGTATTTGGGCTCCAACTGACGCTTACGAACGCTCTCGGCTGTTTGTTTACAATCGCACAAGCGGATACGGACAGCATTCGGGTCATAACGCAAGATGTTGGTCATAAATCAAAACAAAAATTTTGGTCGTAAATCAAGTTGTTCGCATGTCAGGCCGGTCGTATATCAAGGGTTGACTGTATAAGGATTAAAAGGATAGATTAGATATAGCTTGCTCTCTTTCCCCAAGGATCCCCCCACCCCCTCAAAAAAGTGTCATTTCTAAAGGTGTGACTGAAATGTATACAAATGCCCTTAAAAGGAAGTCTGCAATGCTCACTTTAATTATGTCTCAATTGTTTGATTTTTAATTTTAAACAGAAGGGTAAACCAATGAAAAGGGAGTCTTTGTCCTAAACATTTTGGATCTCCTTCATAATTATATTATGCTGTTTACTGTGTTACACAAACCTTAAAATAAATAAAATTGAACAACAAAGATTTTGCTTACTGAATACTTTCAAGTGAACCTTATGGATTTGGGCCTGCTGAACAGAAAAATCACCTTCAAAGTTTCCTATCACATACAGTTTTATTGAAATGGCTTATTTCTGTGATTATCTGTCATATATAAGCGTATATAAACAGTACAACAACTACATTTGTAATGATCTAAATGTAGTGGTGCTGTGATTAGGAATGCAGTTCGGATATACTAAGTACTGTGAATGGGACAGCCATACTAAAGAGTCTCATTACATTAAAAAGAACTGGTTTCATCGTAAGAATTTGCTTCCAGGGCAGAAGAGTGTGGTACCATAAACCACTTGCCAATACAATAAAAACATGTTTTCCTCTTTTTCATATAAAACCATGGACAAAAAAGGTGAAGATTTCAATATCTGAGACAGGTGTTTCCATAAAAAAACTGATGCCAAGATCAAGTCCACAATTCAGGGACATCATCAATAACAACATTGAGGGATGTTGTTGAGAATTTTATTGGTAGCTACAGAACACCAAAACTACATTGTCCAGTTGGTTGCCAATGTGCATACAAAACCATGAAGTACAAGAATCACTGGGTAGCTGCTGCGTATCCCAGCAAGCACTGGGTGCAAGGCAGGAACAATGCCTGGACAAATGCACACGCAAAGACACATTTAGCAATGCCGATTCAGCATGGGCCCCATGTATAATGTCTTGCGTAGAATTCACACTAAAACATAGCATGCGGGCAAAGGTGGAAATGTGCGTATGCATAAAAAAATTCAGATGCACAAAATCGTGAGTAAGCCAACTTCCATGCACTTCCGCTTAATAAAGTAACACATGTGCATGTGCCTGCCGTCACACCCCAGCTCCTAACAGAATTACACATCTTTGAAAAAGCACAACAATATAAATAGCTTGTTACGTTCAGTGTTTTGTAAAAAGACAAAAAACTGCAGCGAGGAGTGGAGGCAAGGAAAAACGTACTATTTGTTGGCTTAAGCAGTGATATAAGCAACAAAAAGAAAGTGATGGAGTGATACAGTGCGGTGGAGACATTCAAAAGTTCAAGTTCAGAAAGTTGCAGCCCACCATCAGAGTTTCATATGGAAGCGTATTAGGGCTCAGAGAAAAGAAAAAAAAAGGGACACAGTGAAGAAAAATGTCAAAATGTAAACTTTCATCTCAAAATTTCCACTTTATTCTCGCAGAACATTATAAACTCCATCTTAAAATCAATATTTAATTTACTAGAGTTTCTCAAATCCCAATGTAATGAAAGTAGCATGTATTCTTCGACCCAGTCATTAATTAGTACATGTTTCTTAAACGGGCTTTCTCTTTTGTAGACAGGAGCATGCAGGCAGTGATCGCAACATAGAATACATTACATTCATGATATTACAGCTCTCTGAATATTAAGATGTATGCTTGATACCATTTTTATGATGAAATGCATTAAAGCATGTATTAAACATGTGGTGGCATGGCAGTGCAATGGTAGTGATGATTTGCCGCCTCGTCCAGGGATTGTTCCTGCCTCCCACAAGATGCTTGTTGGAATACGCGCGACCCTGAATAGGATAATTTATTGCAGCAGTATTGTCTCTGTCAGAGTACCAACTCCTAATTTCTGTCTTTCTGTTTTCTTTCTAAACATAACCAATCGCCACACAATGAGCTCTGTAATAAATGTAAAACCAACTATAAGCATAGAATGCTGATTCTTCAAAACTTTTATGGAAGACTGAAAAACCTTCATTATACATGTTTAATTATTCCATCCATCCAGGGTCATGTCAGTCCCAGCAAACATCAAGCGTGAGGCAGGAACAATCCTTGGACCCAGGGTGCCAGCTCATCGCTACTGCTGTGCCACCATGCCCTCACATGTTTAATTATTAACAGTATACATTATTTAAATGAAGTTAATTTAACAATTTAATTTTAAAATGTAATATGCATACTTTAATGGATTTAATCATAAAAATGATATTTAGTATACATCCTAGTATTCTAACAGCACACCGCTCAAAGAGGATAGGTCTTGAAAATGTAAACTGACTTAGAGAGCCAGTCATCATCATCTGTAAATACGCACTCTATTCTATTGAACTGAATCAAATTCCTTTATTGTCACTGTATGGTACAATAACATTCAATATGCAAAACCTCCATAAACTTATTTTGTTATAAAATAGTAATACAATAAAAAGTATGAAAAATATACAATATGAAAGCATAAATACAATATACATGAACATATAGTGCAGATAGTGCAAATGGTTCATAAACTAGCTCAGGTTGTACAATATTACAGTTAAAGTGCAAGTTTACAGTGAGGTAATTGTAATTATAAGTACAAGCAGTTCCACCAGAAGCACTTGATGTACTGATTGAGTGCATTTATAACTCTTGGGATGCAACTGTTTCTGAGCCTCGAGGTCCATATGGGAAAAGCTCTGAAGCGTTTGCCAGATTGGAGAAGTTCAAACAGACTGCAGTATGGCTAAGTGTAATCCATGCAGATGCTGGTGGCTTTCCTTAGGTAGCATGTGCTACAAATGTCCTCCAGGTCTGGAAGCTGTATCCTGATAATCCTCTATGTTCTATACACAACCCATCACAGAGCTTTCCAATCAGATGCTATGCAGCTATGATACTACACACATACAATGGGTTAAAATACTCTGAGTGGTACATTGAGAGTAACAATGCTATAGCAGTTCTGGTATTTGGAATTTTTGTTCATTCTGTGCACCATTATATTGTTACATAATGATTACAATCAAGTGAATTAAATTTGTAAATGATACACAATTAATTTTGGTGTATTTGATATATCATGCGTCATCGATGTAAATCTGAAAAAGGGAGACCACACAGAAACAGTAGCAGTGCTTTGAAGCTGGGTGCCACCAGTTTGCAAAACTGAGTAGAAAAGTGCGTACGCAAGGGGGATGACTGCTGTGAGAATATGCATGATTTTATGCCAAGTTTAGTTTTTATACATTGTGATGTTAGCGTGGAAACAGGGCATACACAAAATTTTGTGCGTATGCAATGTTTATACATGAGGCCCCTGAACATTTTTAGTTCAATTGAACCAATGCAATATGTCAGCATCATTAAGCAATTAAGCAACATATTAAATTCAATCAGATCACGTTTCTCCAAATTCCTATGTGCTAAAATCATTCTCAATTACATTTGTATTACACTTAAAGCTATCTATAATATTTCCCAAAAAACTTTTCAGGAAGCAAAACCTTTGAAGGAAACTGCTGTCCAGTGTAAGTTAACTGTAAAAGTATTCTAGAAATGGGATACTGGCCCTTGTGGACATTGTGTTTTTACTCCAAGGGCACAGGAAATTTGGAACATGTATCTGAAATGAATACTGTATAATTTATTTCAAGATAGTTGGGGGACTTCACCCTCAACTGTACACAAAGTTAGATGGTGAATGGCCCCCTGCCACTGGTGAACAAAGTCACAGCAATAGTGAGAAGACATAACCTCTGAACATACTCGGCTAGCTGGGTGCTGAACCCAAACTCTCTTGAGCCACACAGCACCAACACTGATCATTATTTCATCCCATTATCAAAGTCATAACCTACAGTTTTTAGATCAAATCTCCATCCGCATCAAGAAATCCAGACAACTGCTGCTGGGACGTTTTAAAAAGAGTTGTTTCAAAGGTGCATGGCAACATTGAGCTGGTGCTCTGCTCAGCTTTCCAAAGCTGACAGATGCTTCATTCTCATTGCCCAGTTTTTTGCTATTTCATACTTCCTGGAAAATATACCCAGACTTTCAATTGCATGCTGTAATTAAATGCGTCTTCCTGCTGTGGGCATGCATGAGTATTGGTTTTGAATGTCTCTGTATTTTCTTTGAAACAAAGAATGGAAACAACTATTTTTTAATCTTGGCATTTCTATTATACAATCTTTCAAACTGAACTTACAAAAATTTAATATAATTGGAAGGGAGGATACATTTAGCCTCATTACACTATTTGACAGATTGATTAATTATTATTCTTCATTTTGATTATTTGGCTAACAATTGGAAAATGAAACAAGGAAAAAAAATTTACTTAAACAATTGAGCATGTGGCCAACAGTATAGAAAGTTTAAATCCACAAACATTTCGAGCTTATGGGTTTGATTGGTTGTAATTACATGCCGGACCAGGCGGTGGCAGTGTTCACTGATCCTTTCTCTCTTTCCTTTGAGGACCAACCAAAGGAAATTCCGCCTGAGTCTAAGGATGTCACTTCTGGTTCTGATCTTAATGACATCATTTCCAGTTCTGGCTCCAGCGACATCACTTCCTCCAAACCTCCTATATAAACGCCAACTTACTTTGCTCACTTCAGTTCTGTCTGTTAAAACGTGTGATTTGTTCATTAATTGCTTATATTGAAATATCCAGGGTGGCTACTCCAAACCTTTTTCTGTTTCTCTGTCTTTTTTCCACAATATATATTTTTGAAGTTTTGAAGCCAAGGAACCTTTGGCTTGGTGTACGTTAAAGCAAGCCTTCGGAGTAGGCAGTCAAGAGCTTGTTGGCTCTATTTTGGAGGCTTCACACCTTGTTGGCATTCTTGGGTGTGTGAATCAAAACACACTGATTCTTGTCATAAATATATTCTGAAGAGTGAAAAATTACATTTTTAATGCTAGAATTCCAATTTGAGATATCTAAAATATTTGTTTAACTAGTCAAAATAAGAAGTACAGATATCCATAATACAATTTTTAGTTTTCAGAGTGCAATTTAGAGATATCTATGATTTACTTTTTCGTATTTACAACTTAAGGACTTTCTCCATTGATGTTTATTGAGTTTAAGTTCAGAGATCTGTAATTGTTCGTTAACTAGTCAAACTACAGATATGGCCAATTATTATTTTGACTAACTAAAACTTGATCATACATAAAGTAGAATTCTCAGACCTGGAGCATTTCATCATGGAAGCATTCAGCCTTGGATGAGTCACAGGGCCTGCTGACAGACACACACACACACACAAATATGTACACACACACGCACACACTGACACATAAACATGTCTGTCATCCCACAAGGACAGCTTGGAATCACCTAACCTAACACACATGTTTTTGAAGATCAGGGAGAAAAACTGGAGTACCTGGAGGTAGACCCACACATACTGTATATGAAAATCATGCAAAGTCTAAGACAATACAATTTTCAACAATTTAAAATGTAACCATTTTATTGCCTTAGAATTACATCAATCCAATTAATCTATACCACTATTAAGAATAATGCATTTTAAAATAAGAATTAATAATTTTCAAATTACTTTAGAGTAACAAGAGTCAGGGCCTACACCATATGCTAGTTAGTCAGCCATTTTCTAACCCGCTTAGTCCTCAACAGGGTCACGAGGCTCTGCATGAGCCTATCCCAGCTAGCATAGGGTGCAAGTCAGGAACAAACCCCAGACAGGGCACAGTGTGAGCACACACACACACTAGGGGCAATTTAGCACTGCCAAATCACCTAACATGTATGTCTTTGGACTCAGCACCCTGAAGAAACCCACGCAGACACAGGGAGAACATGCAAACTCCATGTAAGGAGGACCCGGGGGCATGAACCCTGGTCTCGTTACTGTGAGGCAGCAACGCTACCGCTGTGCCAACATGCCGCCCCTATACCATACTCATCAAGAACAAATAGTCAAGAACCAACTCTGGACATTCACTCATTACCTTAAGTCTTTAGGATGTAGGAAGAAAATAAATGTACCAGGAACAAAAACACTGTTCAATGTCAAGATCTGAACCCAGAATGCCGAGCTGCAGCAATAATCACTTCCTGAAAACAAAGGCACATTAAGACCCCCTTTGGCTACAGGGTATTGAAAAATGAAAAGGCTCCCATTCAGCTCACTACCCCTACTAGGCACACATTAGGAGTAACATTCAATTAGTACAGGCACTGAAGTAGAAAAAAAAACCTCCCAAATTATATATTGGGTCATCCTGACCTTATTTATTTATGTTTATATATTTTTTGTTCATTAGTATATTAAAATGAATATAACAAATTAATTGATTAATACAACATCATACCTACAGAAAATCAAATTTCTTCTTATACTGCAGATAATGAACTTCAACGAAGACTTTTTAAAAGGCGTAGGCCATTTTGTTGGAAAAGGGTGATGTGTAGCGGAGTGTTTTGATGTCTTGAACATTTCTGCCAAAGCTACTAGAAGCTGCGATATTCAGTGTTTCCTGACCATCTCAGTCTCATTAGTCTGCACTATTTACGGCTTGTTGAAATCATCAGTTTTGTTTTTTTTTAAACGGCAAAAGTGAAGTATACGTTTCAAGAAATCAGTGTCTTCTGCTTCTCTCTGTTTAATTTTGTCTTTCTCTGCGCAACTAGGTTCTCAATTAGAATGATCATCCATTTTGTCTCTTTTTTTTTTTTGCAGAACAACACAATCTCATAAAAGTGACTAGTTTGGCACCTGCTTTGATTGTCACCTACCCACTCGTGGTTTACGTTGTAAATCTAACTTTACGTTGGTTTATAACATGGGGTAGGGATGTGTGCTGGATGGCATGGCGCTGGTAGTACCTATACTGTGTGGTGGACGGCCGGGACGCCCAAAGAGGAGAAGGATGAGGGAAGGACGCTACTGTGGGATACTGCCTTCCCCCAAGATGCCAGATAGTGATTTCCCTGCAGCACAGCGGTGCCCCAGATTCCCGCAAGGCACCATGGGATCTGGAGTTTGGTTTCTCAGCCCTACTGGGTACCATGGGTGCCGCCATGAGACACTGCAGGGGTACCTGGGGACTCATACTTTTTATATAGCCCGGAAGTACTATTGAGTCATGGGGACAGACCTCCGAAGTACTTCCGGGCTAACAGAAACCTCAACATCTCCATCTGACCCGGAAGTGCAGGAAAGTCACGTGGACAGAAGAACCGAAGCACTTCCAGGTCAGATACTATAAAAAGGACTGCTTAAGACCCAGTAAGCGGGCCGGAGTCAGGTGGTGTATGACAGAGCTTGCTAGGAGGTGTGAAGGAGGGAATTTGGAATTATCAAAGAGAATTGTGCTGATTTATTTGCTTATTTACTGTGGCTGTGGTGTTTGAGGGCATAGTTTGGATAAAAATAAAAATACTTCTCATTGCTTTTACCGTGTCCAGAGCATCTATCAGTTGGGTTGAAAGGGGCAACAGCGCCCCCAAGTGTTTCACAACTGTCAGTGAAAAGTGGATTTTTCCTTTTATTAGGCATTTTTGCTCACATTTCCTAAGGTCCATTTGCGAGTAGAACCACAAGGTCTGCATCCAAGTCAACAGGATGCTAGATCTGGCCATGCCTACTATAAAAATAATACCCCACAATGATTAAACAAGCAACAATTACATCCATGTACCAGCTTGAGCCTGTCCTGGCCTGAAGGGCCCAATAGTGCACGGTGTATACACATACTGTCTTATGCAGGGAAGATTTAAAGTCATCAATTAATTTAACATGAATGTTTTAGACATGTGGGACAAAACCAGAGATGGTACCAATGAACATGTGACATCTACAATGCCAGTGGTTATTGCACCCAGTACCATTTGTCAGTGAGGTGATTGTGCTCCTGTATCAGCCCAAACAAAAACTAACATTTATCTTTATTACCAAGAGGTTTAATCTTGTATTTCCATTAAGACCAGGGTAATATTTTTTTTGCAGAGCTAATAGCCAAAAGACAATGGATCTCAAGAAAAAAACACTTCATAATTGAAATTTCAGCCTTTACTGACACTGAAATCAAGACTAATCACGTCAGCCCTTTTCACCTTTAAAAGTACTTTGCATATACTAGCACTTAACCACAAGTAAGAAACAAATGGAGCAGTTATGAAAATTGATTTATTTTTTGGTATTTTACTCTGAAAGTGTTACGCAGTTTCATCGTGTTTTTAGGGGAGGAGAACCCCATAATTGTTGAAACAGATGCATTGAAATAATATTTTATTAACTCCGTGTACATTCATTATTGACTCAGCGTGCAGAGATTCATGTTTATTTAATTAACAAAAACTCCATACTTTTGCTAAGGATCACAAATCATTTGGGGGAGGATATTATTTATAAGACAAACTCTTTGAAGAAACATGTTCTAAACCCCTTTTTAATGAAGCTTTAGTTATTTAGGAATTTTAGCTTTATAAAAATAAAGTCACATGGTTTGTATTGTAATAGTTTCAACAGTGATTTAAAGTTCAAATGTGAAAAATGCCTCAAGATTTGATTTCATATGCAGCCTTTGCCCATTTATTTCCCTGTTGAAATTTTGTTTTAAAAAGTGTTTTTAAAATATAAACTTTCATATTCACTTGTGTATATTTTAATAGGATGAGCTCTGATTTTGTCTTCAGGGGATTATCCTGGTGTAGTTTGCCACAGCAGTGTGTCACGTTGAAACAAGACTGAAGTGCCTTCTATGGTGAACAACTTTCCAATGTGCATCACAGTACAAATGTGTAATAAAACTGTTTATGTGCAAATCATAACTTGAAAACATGCAGGTTGCATATCTTGCTCAGTATCAGTTTGATAGTAAACCTACTAATGTTACACTTACGGTTCACCACTTTAGCCACATACTGCATAACCCTCTTTTGTATTCCTAAAGGAGTACTTACCCAAAAATGATAGGATTTACAGTATATGTTGCTTACCCTGTGTAGTTTGGGGTGATGGCTGAGAAATATTTTTAATTTTGTGTTTTCATACAGATTGCAGATACAATCATTTTTGATAGAAGACACATCCATGATGACTAATGCCAGATAACAGCAAACAATATCAAAAATGTCCAAGAATAAATTTCATTTTACTCATTTTGCATAATTCATATGCCACGTCTTCTAGTCGTATGCTCACACATGCAGTCATGCACTGATTTATGGCCAACTGATTTGAGGCCATTCATACTTATGGGCAAGAACACTAGGGTAATAATGTTCTAGGAATTGCGAAAACCAGCCACATACAGGCCGCAAAGGACCAACGCCTTTTGTTTATCACATACTTGCGGCATAGCTGCCAACCATAGAATGATACACTCTGGGTAGATGCAGCGAGAAGCGGTGGTGTAGCTAGAGAGGTGGCCTCTTGGATGTCTTCTTCACTGTACTGACCAACAAATGGCCATAAATTAGCAATAAGTAAAAAAAAAAATAATCATTGCACTCACAAAGTTTCAATCTTCAGGGCACTGATTGGCCAGGCCACGTAGCATGCCACGTTTCACCAGATCAACAAGTTAATTAAAATAACAGGCTCAGTTATGGGATGCACTCTGAACTCCCTAGGAGGCAGCGGCAGAGGACAGAATGAAAACAAAATTGAGTGCCATTACGAACATAGCTGCTCATCCTCTCTTTGACACAACAACACTGAAGACTTTCAACCAAAGAATTATTCAGCAAAGTGTGTCAGGAAATGCTACGGGGACTCCATTATACCAACAACAATACACCTGCATGACGCCTCACTGTGACTGTGACTGCCAAGTCAGTTTTATTTCAAGTTTTATTTCTTTTTAATTGTCTTCGTTTTTAGTTATTCTGGTGTATTTACTTTTTAATCTATCTAAAGAGCTTTTGTAAAGGGTCAAATTTCACCAAATAAAGTCTAAATCTAAACTCATGCAGCTGGCATGTCTTTTTTCGTTTCCTATCTATGCAGGTGGTTCACACTTTTTGCTTGTAGAAACACCTTGCAAATTCTAATCAATCTTTTGTTATTATTAGTATTATTATTATCACATAGTCTTGTATGTTTTCTGACTCTGGAAGGACACTTTAAGGTTTGTTTTGATCAGCACTACTCCACATGGCTAATTCTTCAGCATTTGGTCTGCACTACCTTCCTTTACGTGGACCAGTTGTACAGCCACCCACACTCAGTTTGTGCTACTCCATACCAGCTATTAAAGCATGTGTACACCAGACCCACAGAGCCTCAATTGCAATAGCCTGTCCACTTTATTGCCAACATACAGCCAATCTGAAATACAGCCAAATGTCAGCATATGACTGTACAGTGGAATCTCGGGTCATGACCGTAATTAGTTCCAAAACTCTGGTCACAACCCAATTTGGTCGTGACCTGAAGTAATTTCCCGAATAGGATTATATGTAAATACAATTAATCCGTTCCGGACCGTACGATCTGTATGTTGTGACAGACGACCGGCTATGGACTCCGGTCATCACCCCCAGGCCGCTAGGAGGAGCCCTCCGGACAGCATATTTGTGCCCCGAGTTCCAGCAGGGCCTCATGGACTTTGTGGTGTTTTGACACAGCCCTGCTGGATACCTTGGGGGCCGCCAGGAGTCGCTGTAGGGGGGCTAGTTGGCTCTGGCATGCCCTATAACCCGGGAGTGCATCCCAGTCACGTGACTGGAAGAAGCGATGTGCTCCCGGGATGAAGAAAAGGACTGTTTGCCCTGACCCGGAAGGAAAACGGACTTGTGGGTTTGGCTTGGAGCCACTTCCGGGTTAGGGGCTATAAAAGGACTCTGGGAAGCCCAGAACATTGAGCTGAGCTGGGAGGTAGGGTGGCGACGTGTCTGGGAGAGGAGGTATTGGTTATAGAGAAGAGTATTGTGTTTATGAGTGTGTGGAGGAGAGTGCTTGGTGCACAGTATTATAATAACAAAATAAAAAGTTATTATACTTTCACCTGGTCATTCGAGTGGTACCTGAGGATTCGAGAGGTGGACACGAGCCTCAACTGCTACAATGTAAATAAATATACGCTTGCTCGCGCTCTCTCTCTCTCACTCGCTCGCACTCTCTCTCTCTCACGTTCTCTCTCACTCGCTCACTCGCGCTCTCTCTCTCTCTCTCTCTCTCTCTCTCTCTCGCTCGCTGCACTGGGAATGCACAGGGAGAGACTGAACACGTGCGGAAATCATCACCGCGTACGAACCGGAAGGGAAACTGGCTTGTTCGTCACCTGAGTGTGTGGTAGTGAACAGATGCAAAAGTTTGGCAAAGTTTTTGGTCGTAACCCGATTTGTATGTGGTCTGATACGTTCATGACCCGAGGTTCCACTGTACTTGTATTTTTAATAAACCACTTTCTGAAAACACACTTATGAAGATAGTCTAATCTAATTAGGCATAAGGCAGGAAGTAAGTATATAATTTATTAAGTTCATTGCTCTTTACCTTGTAAATGATTAGTTAATCAATGACAGTATTTTACATGCAGACAGTACTATTTTAAGCATTATGTGAAGGTGCACACCAAAGGACAATGGATGGGCTGAGCTGAGTCCAATGTTGGTGTCTGCAAACCGAACATCAGAACTCACAGCTTGTTATACCTCATAATGCATAAGGGTTAACTGCCGATAAGCTATCCAGTATCCACACATGTTAGTGATAAAAAAGGAGGTGCGGTAATGAACACAAACACTAGATTTCAAAAGAATGGCAAAAATTTTGCTTGATCTAATGAATGCTACTTTCTGCTGATATGAGAACCAGAACATGCTATCAAAAGAGATATAGCAGCACTAAAAGCCTAAGTTCATTCCTGGACTAAAGAGTGCATCCATTAAGGGGGTTAAACCTCCTGTTCTCGTACAGAAAAGGCTATATCAAGAACTAAGCCAGGTCTTCACATTTTTCAAATCCATTCATCTATCAGAAATTTTGAAGTTAAATGCTGAAAATTATGAAAACGTGTGTTCAATACTGAATAGAAGCAACACCGCTTGCAGACATGGTTTTTGGATTCTGGAACAAAGAACTGACACATGTAATTGAATTGTAATTATGCAGTAATTTTTGAAGACTACCTGAATACTATACTAGGAAAACTTAACTGTTAGATGACCTAATAGCATAAATAGACTCAAAGGTCTTGTCAGAGATTTCCTCTTTATTAAATAATCATTTCAAGCTCTGGATGATTCAAAGGTTCCTTTACTCATGCCAAGGTACCAAGTGAGCCCAGCACAGTTACCTTATGCAGGAGTCAAACTGAACTGAGACAGTCTTGAAATACAAAAGTATTTATAATTCGTGGACATCCTATGGCACCCAGGTTAATTTTACACCTGTTAGTTAAGGGAGCTTCTTTTGTTACATCACTCTGTCCTGGGTAAATCATTCTGATAAGCTTGCTGAGTGTGGCCTTTGTACTGAAGGTCCACACTTTAGCTTAAAGTAAAACCTTGTTTAATTACAACATCTGTTCTTCAGTCTTCACTCGATTGCAGAACTTCATACATTCAGGTTTCCACATTCCTCTCTCTGCTCATGACTATATAGGAAAAACTCCCATGCAGTAACAAGTTCTTCCGTCCATGTAGACACTTGGCTGTTGTTTTCTGCAGAATCATGACCAAAATTGCATGCTGTATACCAGATGTGGTCTCACTTAGACATTATAAAATATGAGCATAATCTTCCTTGGCTTCAATTCAATAATTTAATAAATTGTTGCCTTTTCTAATGTACAAGGGGGCTCCGCCCCCTGCTCGCTTCGCTCGCCTACCCCCGGCGTTTTGAACCCGTGCCCGCTGGGCAGCCACGTGTGAGGATGACGCACGTTTAAAACGGAGCGTTCGCCCGTGTCACTCTCGGGCCCCCCCCACTGTTAATACGGAGCTCCGTCCGTACTATTATGCAGTGCATTGTGGACTACTGCGGACCCCGTAGTGTTTCTCGTTTCAGTTTGTATCTCGGTCAGTCGAGCTTTTGTTTTTGAAGCTTTTGAATTCCGGTCTTCATTACCTGTAACCTGCTGTCCATGTGTTTGGCCCCCTCGTTTAACCTGTTTATGACGTTTTACTTTGCTTTCTACTCTGTCTTTCATTTCTGATCTCGCTTTATTCTGCTTTTGTTTCAATGACACCTGGTCCGTGGTGAATATATTTTCCCTTTTTCGAGTAATAATTTTCATTTTTTTGCGATACTGTGATGTTTATCGTACTGTTAATAATGCATCACTGTAATGTGATTCACCTATGCTGTATAGTTTGGACGTGTGAGGATGACGTATGTTTAATACGGAGCGTTCGCCCGTGTCACTCTGGGTCTCCCCACTGTTACTATGAAGCTCTTTCCGAACTATTATGCGGTGCATTGTGGAGCACTGTGGACTCTGTAGTGTTTCCCGTTTCACTTCGTATCTCGTTTAGTCGAGCTCTTTCTTTTTGGAGCAGTGCCTGCCTGGTCGCACGTTGTAGACGCCTGCGTTCATTAATTATATCCAGGCAGGCACGTGTTTGTATCTCGGTCACTCGAGCTGTGTCGTGTTGAATCCGTGCCTGCTTTGCCTACGCAGTTTGAGACGCGTGTTGTAGGCGTCCACGTTCATTAGATCTGTCCACGCGGGCTCGGTGTCGAAGCTGTGTTAGTTGTTGAGCTGTTTGGTTTTGGAGCCGAGACAGTTTTGCTTCCGCGGTTTCAGACGCATGTCCGTACCATCTCGGGTTTGATGCATGAACCTTTGTGGACTCCATAGTGTGTCCCGTTTCACTCTGGGGTGGGGCGTTGACTCCTCTTGTTTTACTATGTCTCCTCCTGCGCCTTCACCACGCATTAGTGCCACTCACAATATGGCGGCAACGCCTGCGTCTTCCGTATTATGTCGGTTTTTACCATGCTGTGTAGACGCGTTTGCCTTTTGTACTTTACCGTGCCTTCCGACGCACGATGTAGGCGCCTGCACCTTCTGCGTCCGCCTCCGCTGTGTGGTGTGGACGTTTAACTGTCGTTGTTTCTGCCTTTATATTCTGTATCTCGGTGTGCATGTGTTTCGTGCCTAGGTTTTTTTGAAGCTGTTGCATTCCAGTTTTCATCATCTGTAACCCGCTCTCCATGTGTTCATCCCTGTTCTTTAATCCCTTTATAAAGTTTTACTTTGTTTCCTACTCTGTGTTTTATTTCTGACCTCGCTTTATCCTGCTTGCGGCATGTCAGATGGTTCGTAGTCTCTCTCGTTTTACTCTGGGGAGGGGGGCTTTGTTCTGTAACCTGCTCTCCATGTGTTTGTCTCTGTTCTTTAACCTCTATATGATGTTTTACTTTGTTTCCTACTCTGACAGTTCATAGTCTCTCCCGTTTTGCTCTGGTGCGGGGGGGGGGGGGGGGGGGGGGGGGTTTGTGTGGCGCCTGCGCATGTGCGTAGTCTCTCCTGTTTCACTCATGGGGGTTTTGTGTGGCACTTGCGCACTATGTCTTTTGCACTTGCACACTATGTCTTTTGTGTCCACGGGCAGGTCCCTGCGTCCATATCCGGTTTACCATTCTCGTTTAGTAATATGGATTGTGCATATTGCATTAATATTAAAAATGTTGCATATCAATTTATTCCCCTAAATCTTTTATGGAGTTCTATGGAGTTAACCTTTCCCAGTCCCCCAAAAACTCACAACCCCATATAGTTCAAATTCAATACTTGGCAGGGAGAAGCCTCTAAACCTCACCTTGGTGTTTGATTCTTTAAACAAAAGGTTTACTTGGTTGCCCCATGGTTGTTTTTAAATCCCTTCTACCACTGAAACCAAAACTAGTGTGTACGGGAATGTGTTTTGTTCTTTTCTTTGTAGGCAAATCTTCAAGTGCCAGAACATTTATCATGGAGAAGATTAGATTATATGACAATAGTACAATTATACTGTATGACAATGCTATTATTTTTTTAGCTATAATATTTATAAACAAAGTTCCTATTTAATGATGATAAATTTGCCAAAGACTTTTAATGTGTTTATATATTTTGATACCTCTCTGTCTTTACTTCTGCTGATTTAGAAATTTGGCACTTTTCACCGTGAATTTGTTGGGTTCGTCAGTGATCTTCTTCCCTCAAATTTTCCCTGAAAATTTGCAATGCAGCCAGCTTAGGTGAACTTTTTTTTCCCAGCGCTGCATGATGTGAGGCCAGCACAACATCATCTTAAAAGCTTCTTCATTTACTGTCAAAAAGAACACTTCATCATTCATTCCATTTTCATAGAAAGGCCACTATTTACTCTTGCATTTGCATTCATTGTAGGGTCTGCCATGTCTGTGCAAACTATGTGAAAGACCAGCAGTCCGCTGCTGCACTCTTCACTCGTGGCTCAATTGGTCCATCCACTGTGTACCACTTCACGTGTTCTTCCTTTCTATTTGCAAATTTATACAGGCAGTGTATTTCATATTCCACAATGTGTAAAAAAACATTGTGATGCCATTTCAAGTGAGTTTATAGTCTTTGTTTACCTAACTGCAATAACTGGAGTGCCAACAGTTTTCAGATTTGTTTTTTTTTTTTCTTTATCATACATAGTGAAACCATCTGAGAGATTATGAGTGTGCCATTTTTTTCTCTGATTATTTCATAGTTATCTGCTGAAGACGGCACTTGACATCAGCAGAGGATTTGCCGATATAGAAAGTATGTGCAAATGCAGTCAAGTGCAAGTTGGAGGAGTGAGACAGCAGTTTGCACCTGGGTGCCAGCATTGAAAGGCATTGTCTGGCGGTGGTAATAGGGAGTATTTCATGAAAAAAAAGAGAAAGAAAGAAAAATAACCTTAAACATGTTTTCTGAGTAGAATTTCAGAGTTGCAACAACACGGGCCATTTGAAGTGCAGACATTAAGGAAAAGTCATGGAAGGACAGGAGTGTGACACAGATGAAATAATTAAAGATTTAAAAAAACACAACTACAATTACACAGGGGCAAGGCTGCACAAGGCAATCGTCTCAGATGGGTTACACTGATTGCGTCACACAATCGCTTATTAAGATTTTTATTACTGTGAGATATGAGACTTGTGTGTGACCATAGTTGTCCCAGCATTTCTCTGACTTCTATGTGAAAGTGCATTTTCTCTGTAACTGAGCCAGCTCTAGAAAGCAGCCCAATTATAATCTATTATAATCCACTCAAAACTTGTTTAGTTTCTGCATTTCGCTGACTTCGCCACAATTCCCTGAACATTTGCACATTTTCTCCAAAATCAAGGTGAAGCGAATTCATTGGGGTTAACTCATCACTAATCTTTACAAAACATAGTGTGTTTGTTGGACTTAACTCACTGTATGTCTTTATCCTGGCTGGTGCAAACTGATGTATTTTACAGCTACAATATGTTTTGCAAATTATTCTAGCATTCATAAGCAAAAGCTCTTACATATTTCTTCAGTCTTTTCATAGTGATCTGAGGTGTTCATATATGGCTCCACTAGATCTGTTGTAATAAGGGCTTCCCATTGGAACTATTGCAGAGATGATCTCAGCTGTTGCTTAAAGCAAAATTCCCCACCATAGTGCTTTACTCTTTTCACTCTGTGGAAAGATGCTCTCACTATTCCCAATATTGTGTTTTCTCTTTCCTGAGAAACCATTCAATAGGCAGGCTTTAGGCCCCTAAGTCTACTCACACTGGCTTATTCACATGGTCATCCATTGCCCTGTCAACCCATTGAAGGCTCGGCAACCAGATGTACTCCACATACAAGCCCCAGATCTAGAATGAAGTGCGTTAGGAATTTAATTGTGTCAAAAGATTCAGGAGATACAGCACTCAACATAATCTAACATAATAAAAAGCTTTTAAGAGACCTTTGTAGCAAGCAACATACAGACGTTCAATGATAAAATATACTAACAATTTATATTTAGCATACAGTATGTCTTCTACTTTTTCATTTTTTTGGTGACATAGAACAAGATGTGAGTAATACATAACACTCTATAACACTTTCAGATCACCAAGAACCTATTGATCCAACTGTTTTCTCTTAAATCCGGAGCAATTTTCATGCCAAAATGTCTCCGTATTCTTGGATGACAAATTGTTATTCCTTAAGTACTTTGAAATGTGCTGTGCTTTTTATGTAGACTGTGTGTGCCCGTCACTTTCTACTGAGGAAATTATATATGGCTTGAAATAAACCACATAACCATAACCTTAGTGAGCATGCAGTGTAATTTAGCTAAGCTTCTTTTTTGATTATGTCAGAATAAATTTATACAGAGAAAAGTATGCAGTAGCATATCAAATATATAGTCATTTTCCTAAAAGTAATATGAATGTTCATGCAGTGAAAAAATATATTTAGGAGCATCTACCCAGACGTTTAAAGAAATACAAATAGAAAAGTATGCCAGAGTAAATTAAAGGTTTTTAATCTTCAAAAATAAAATTCAGGATTTTAATATAGACTCCAGAGATGACTTGACTCTGACTGTTGTCATATAAACAATTTCTTCTAATGTTTGCCACTGACGTACAGTATTCAGGAATTTCTCACTTAATGCATGCATATGCAGTACATAGTAAGCATAATGGGATGACTTTATTCTCTGCCTTGAATGTACCATACAACATTTTTGTGGTTTTGTTTTGATAAAATGTGGTCAATACATCTGAAAACAAGTGCATTATAAAAAGGTGGGATGGTGGGGTATCCAAAGAGTAGCTCAGAAGATTATTGCTTATTATTTGACTGACAACACCTGAAATACAACTTGTTACATTTCTTTAGTTTTTCCAGATGGAACACAGGCCAGTGAAGTGACTTGCTTAGGGTCACACAGTGTCAATAGCGGGATCTGAACCCAGCACCTCAGGGTTAGAACTTCAGCATCCAGAGCCTTAAACACTACACCATACTGCCTTATCTGGTGGTAATTTTCTTACTTTTCTAATTATCGCATGGCTTGAACTGAGGAGTTCCTTATAATGTCATTAAAGGAATACTCCACCCAAAATTTATCTTTCTTACTATATTAATTCCCTTAAGTTGTTTGTAGTGATGTCTGAAAAAAAAATTTAATTTCATGCTTTTGTGGAGAACGGACATAACAAGCTTCTGATTGAACAAGTGGTGACTAACTCTGCGCATTTTCAAAAACACACCATCTCCACCGTGAGACATGCCTCTCAGCAGCAGGCTCTGGAAAGCTTGTGAGGGTAAAATGAATACATCAAGATACTGGGAAATCCTGGAGCAAAACCTGATGCCGTCCTCAAGAAACCTGCACCTCGGGAGAAGATTTCTTTTCCACCAAGACATCGACCTCAAGCATTAAACCAAAGTTACTCAGGAATGGCTTACAAACACCAATGTAAATGTCCTGGAGGACAAGTCAGAATCTAGATGTCAATCCAACTGAGAATTTTTGGCTGGACTTGCTCAAGAGTGTTCACTCACAATTGCCATGCAACCAGACAGAGCTTCAGCAGTTTTGCAAAATAGAATATGCAAAATGTCAGAGTCCAAGCTGATTGAGGGAGACCAGTGCATGCAGACTCAAGGCTGTCATTGGTGCCAAAGCTACTAAACACTGGACTGAAGGGTGTGAATACTTTATATTTGTAATGAATTTAAACCATTTTTCAGGGATCTGTCTTCTCTTTGACATTAAAGCAATGTTAAAAAGCCTAATAAAATCCACTGTAACTCAATGTTGTATAATAATAAAATATAACTTCTAATGAGTTGCATGCTTTTTATACGCACTGTTTGCAGGTTTTCAGAACTGAAGGAATTATATTATTCTGATGTAACAAAAGCATATTTTTCATTAACAATGTACTGCTTATTTACTGTATATGTTACGAGGACAGAGAACAATTATGGACAAGAGTTCCATTGTACTTTTTACAGAATTGGTTAATAAAGTAGAAAACCTGACAGCATGTTTGGGCCCACGGGGGTGGGTAAACATCTAGGAAAAACCGTTAGTTGCTGCTGGAAGTGATGTTGGTGAATCCAGCAGTGGGTGCTTGGGTCTGGGTGTGGACCCCAGTGCAGTGACGGGGGGCATTGTGCTATCCTTTACGTGACAAAGGAAAAAGGACATTCTGACTCTCTGTGAACAAGCTGTAAAATAATCCCTGGGCATCCTTCAACAACAGTAGTGTGTTTCTCGATGTCCTGGCTAAATTGCCTACCCTGGCCTGGTCATTCTCATCCCCTAATCATTCCCTCTCTTTTATTGGCTAACTATCTCCCTCACCCCTTCAACAACTAAAGACTATTGTGTGGTGGGCATACTGGCACAAGACTGGCTGGACACTGCATCATCCGGGTGGTGGCTGAAGTGGTTCTCCACTATCTATGTAAAGTGCTTTGAGTAGGCTGTAAAAGCACTATATACAGTAATCCCTCGCTATATCGCGCTTCGCCTTTCGCGGCTTCACTCCATCGCGGATTTTATATGTAAGCATATTTAAATATATATCGCAGATTTTTTGCTGGTTCGCGGATTTCTGCAGACAATGGGTCTTTTAATTTCTGGTACATGCTTCCTCAGTTGGTTTGCCCAGTTGATTTCATACAAGGGACGCTATTGGCAGATGGCTGAGAAGCTACCCAACTTACTTTCTCTCTCTCTCTTGCGCTGACTTTCTCTGATCCTGATGTAGGGGGATTGAGCAGGGGGGCTGTTCGCACACCTAGACGATACGGACGCTCGTCTAAAAATGCTGAAAGATTATTCTTCACGTTGCTATCTTTTGTGCAGCTGCTTCCTGAAGCGGACATGCTGCACAGTGCTTCGCATACTTAAAAGCTCGAAGGGCACGTATTGATTTTTGATTGAAAAACAAACTCTGTCTCTCTCTCTCTCTCCCTGCTCCTGACGGAGGGGGTGTGAGCTGCCGCCTTCAACAGCTTTTTGCCGGCGGTGCTTCGCATACTGAAGCCAAACAGCCCTATTGATTTGTTTGCTTTCCTCTGTCTTTCTGACAGACTCTGCTCCTGATGCGCACTCCTTTGAAGAGGAAAATATGTTTGCATTCTTTTAATTGTGAGACGGAACTGTCATCTCTGTCTTGTCATCGAGCACAGTTTAAATTTTTGAAAAAGAGACAAATGTTTGTTTGCAGTGTTTGAATAACGTTCCTGTCTCTCTACAACCTCCTGTGTTTCTGCGCAACTCTGTGACCCAAGCATGACAATATAAAAATAACCATATAAACATATGGTTTCTACTTCGCGGATTTTCTTATTTCGCGGGTGGCTCTGGAACGCAACCCCCGCGATGGAGGAGGGATTACTGTAAATGTAATTAATTATTAATTATCCATCCATCCATCCATTATCCAACCCGCTATATCCTAATACAGGGTCCCAGCCAGCACAGGGTGCAAGGCAGGAACAAACCCCGGGCAGGGCGACAGCCCACCACAGGGCACACACACCCACACACCAAGCACACACTAGGGACAATTTAGGATCGCCAATGCATCTAACTTGCATGTCTTTGGACTGTGGGAGGAAACCGGAGGAAACCCATGGAGACACGGGCAGAACATGCAAACTCCATGCAGGGAGGACCCGGGAAGCAAACCCAAGTCTCCTTACTGTGATAATGATTAATTATTGTTATTAAAGTACATGGGGCTGAGCTGAGTAGATTTCCTCTTTGTGATAAGCAATACATCTCGAACAGGGCCGAGATGAAGTTTCTTCTTCTTTCAATGGTAAAAATAGTACCAAACTCCTGCTCTGAAGTTCCCCTTTTACATCAGTTACTGGTCTCATAACTAGAAGGGCTGAAGTGCCACTTGGCTGTGATTTTACAGGGGGTGATTGCGTCTTGCTGTTTTCTGGTTGTCTTTTAAGCTTTTGTCACTCACCTGATAAATGAGAAGAACTTGCTTTGAGGCATCTGGCCACCCCAACCTAATATGATTTCCCTGTTATTTTGGATCGGCCTTCATGGGAAAGTAGCAATGATTGTGACATATATAAGTTTTAACTTGCTGCATGAAGTTAATCTCTTTCATCATGTGTCTTTTGTATTTATATGGTTCTTTCTTGTATATTTTTAATTATTGTGCATGCCACAGGGCTCAAACTGGCATGCACTTAATAAGAACTGAATTAATTTTATATGAGAAAGCTTCTCTAAAAAAAACCTATAGGCTAGTCAACAATTTTAAATCTTAAAAAAAATAATAAAACCTATGCGTGTAGTTCATTTGTGTGCCTGGAAATCAAGAGCATGGAAAACAGATTTACAATACAGTAGATGGCACGCACAGAAATAGAAATGGTGGATTCTAAACTATGCAGCACTCTGTCTCAGGCAGAAACGTTTGAGCTGGAAAGAAATATAAAAAATCTCAAATGGAAATATTTGTGGCGCCTGATGCAGCCTCATTTCAGATTCATTGAATACCTGACGGTCAGGATGAAAGTAATGCATTTTCATCCATAATACGGTGTGTTATTTCCCAACTCTGTATGCCATTCTTTTTTATGCTTTGTCATGCAAAATCTCTATTAAAAATCTTTGCTTATGATAATGTGCAAGGAATGTCTGTATCATTCTGAAATTAAACTGATTCACTGAACAAATTCATTGTGCTATCTTATTTTTGAACTTGATGGACAGCTTTTTTGTTCTCAGGAATTAGTAATGACTAAGAGATGCGCATGGTCTCATAATCATGGAAATATCCTATCTTGTCATATTAGAAATATATCTAAGACTAAGTTTCTGAATCGGGAAAATACATCTCAGGCAGAGCAGTAATGATAAAAGCATCGAATAATATTAAAAATACAGCCAAACCTGAAATTATAATATTCACTCTTCCAAGCACTGGATGAATAGACTAGACTTTACTTAACATTTTCAAGCCTGAAAATGCTCAGGCATTTCATAAATATCTGTGAAACATCAAAAATCTTTCTGATTTTAACTAATTAAAATGATGCAAATGAAAAAAGTAAACACAGACAGGTAACCTACTGCTAGCTGGTATGATAATGTCATTTGTCCAGCATGTGATACCCAAAAGCATTCAGCCAGAACACTGCTTTTTAGATTGATGAAGTATGTGCCTCTAATATGTTAACATATGTCTGAGCATAGGTCTAGCTGCAAATATATTTTTCTGTTTCACTGAAATTAAGATGCACAAATGACGAAAAGCTGTTCACAATATGCAAATTATACAAACCATGAAAATACAGTATGCTTAGTCAGCTTCTCGAAAGAATCTTTAATTCTAGTGAAATACATGGACCTATTGTCCTAAAATAAAATGCAAATAAAAACCATGTAAAGATAAGGAGCTAATGATACTTATGTTTTCTAAATAATTGCTTCTTTCAGTTCCTTTACAAGTTATAATGTATTTTATTATGTTTTGGCACATATGGAGCCAGCTGAAAGTTTCTATTATGGCAACACATTCCTTTGTTTCACTCTTAAGAAACAGAAGTAGACATTGATGACATTACAGAAGTAATTCTGGTAAGTGGTTGTCTTCAAAGGAACATGGGAATCTAAGGATGTAAAAGAAATGCTTTCACATGGTTGGACGTTTCAACAATTTGTCAACTTCTTGCTCTCGCATTCTGTAACCAGGGGGGTATTTTTTGTATGTGGATTACTCGTTTAGCCGGATGTAATTGTTGACGATTTGGCCTGATCCTGGATCTGCCGGGTTTATTCGAAACTCTTGCTGGATGTGTTGTCATAGCAGCACATCCAAATCCTCAAACCTGTTCGGAGCAGGTTTGTTTGATGTAAACAAGGATTAGCTCACACTCTTAGTCAGTGTCCATGCATAGAATTCATTCAGTCATGGCTTTGCCGTTCATGAATGAGCGACCAATTGATATCGGTGTGCAAATTATAAGAAGAGAATTTCATATAGAGAGGGTTTTGTGTGATCTGCAAGATCCTTTATTGCTCCCAGAGGAAATTCTTTTCGAAAGATACCACTTTAGCCGAGGGGGAATACAGTATTGTACGTCCAAGATTTATTAGCACCTTATATTCGAAGTCAAACTCGGCGAAGTCGGGCTCTCACAACCACACAGACAGTATGCATTGCTTTGAGGTTTTTTGCAAGCTGCACTTTTTTTTATATACTGTAGGCGATGCGGAAAAATCTATCTAAAAGTGCAGTTTGCCAGGCAATTCGTAAAGTCTGTTTGGCTCTGAAATATTTCCTTCGGGGTTTCATAGTGTTTCCTGGACACCTGCGTGTGCAGACAATAAAAGAGGCGTTTCATGCCATTGCAGGTAGGTAATACACAGGCAAAAACACCCACAGTTTCAAAAAGAATCTCACAATCGGCCTAACATTCTCATTACCCAGGATTTCCAAATGTGATTGGGGCACATGGGACTGATCACAGTGGAGTTTGATCAAACATTATTTGGAAAATGTACCTCTCCTCCTGATGAATAATCAGACACAGTGTCTTCATCAAATATTTGACCTTCGTCAATATCTCGTTGGTCAGACACAAGTTCTAGGGATATGACATTCCCTGCAACTGACCCAACAAAAAAAAGAAGGCTATATGGAACATAACTATGGCACACATTGAGGACAAATCTATGCAATGACCATCCTTTACCTGAAATGAAGTGACCACTGCATCCTGCCACTGGTTCTGGTGAGGAGCTTCACCCTGGAATGCCCTCAGAAACAGGGTGATGGGCATTTTGCTGGAGAGCTAACTCTTCTGCAGGGGTTAGTTCTGGACCACGTGGACCTTCACCTGTTTTTTGCTTTTCTGCCTTCTTATTAGCTTTAAAATTAATGTTTTTTATATTATATATGATTATTTATGTGAACAATTCTTTAAATAGTTATATACCAATATTTACCAGTTTGAAGTGTATTCTTGTACTTCACTTTAACCTGTTCCCATGTTCTCCTTGTGCTCACGTTTGATCTGGAATTATGACATATTAAATAATAATTAATCTGACACATATGAAATGAAACGCTGCATTCAGTAAGTACAATACACACTACTTAGCATTTAATTTGTCGGCCACTTTTTTGCCAACTGTATTTTCTGGTTTGGGCTGCTTTTGCAGTGTAAACCCTTGTGCATATTAAATCTTGAAATACTTCATGTCCTTCGAATAAAAGGTCCTGCTCCACTTGTGTGAAAAAAATGCAGCTGTTCTTTTGTCATTTTGTTACAGCCTATCAAAGACTTGCTGATCATGTTTTCTAGACTCAATATATATGGGCTTTTCAATTAGCGCAGGCGCACGCATTCATTTCGGATGATTAGATCCAGCTAAACTAATATAATACACGGCTGCGTTTGAAAAACCACTTATCCCGGATAAGTTTCACTGGCATTAACTCATCCAAGATGAGACATCTGATCTTGGATGAGTTAAGCGACGTACAGAAAATACCCCCCTGGATTTTATCATATACAATAATAATAATAATAATAATAGTAATGATCTTCTTGTTTTGGCTGCTCCTGTTAGGGGTTGCCACAGCGGATCATCTTGTTTCATATCTTTCTGTCCTCTTCATCTTGCTCTGTTACACCCATCACCTGCATGTCCTCTCTCACCACATCCATAAACCTCCACTTAGACCTTCCTCTTTTCCTCTTCCCTGGCAGCTCTATCCTTAACATCCTTCTCCCAATATACCCAGCACCTCTCCTCTGCACAGGTCAAAACCAACGCAATCTCGCCTCTCTGACTTTGTCTCCCAACCATCCAACTTGAGCCGACCCTCTAATGTACTCATTTCTAATCCTATCCATCCTCATCATACTCAATGCAAATCTTAGCATCTTTAACTCTGCCACCTCCAGCTCTGTCTCCTGCTTTCTGGTCAGTGCCACCGTCTCCAACCCATATAACAGAGCTGGTCTCACTAATAATAATAATAATAATACATTTTATCTATAGCACTTTACCCATGCTCAGGGTGCTACATGCCTATGAGCCATCGTGTTTGTTTGCTGCCTGCGGTGATTATGAATTCTGAACGTGTATGTACAGTGTCCTGGGAGATTAATAATAGACGGGTTTGCAGGGACTATGCTGTAATGGTATGAACGTTTCTGACAAACAGTAAAGTGGCCATCAGATTGCCACTACCTACAATTTTTTGAATTTCCAAAATATATTAGTGTTCTTTATCACATAATCGCCTTCTGTGAGTTGCTTGACGCCCAGCAGATGTCACTGCTGTTCTTTTTCTTTCTGCCATTGTGTTGGTTATCACTTGTTATCACTTTCCTATAAACAAACAGGCACAGGCCACTTTGCTGAGGTTGCTGCTACCTGACATGTTTTGAATATCCAGACCATATTAGGTCATAACTTTTCAATTCAGACTATGGCCTGATGTTGATCGCATTACTAATGTAACTTGGGTAAGTAATGGTCTTCAAAGAATCATACTGTAGATGCATCCATCCATCCATCCATTTTCCAACCCGCTGAATCCGAACACAGGGTCACGGGGGTCTGCTGGAGCCAATCCCAGCCAACACAGGGCACAAGACAGGAAACAGTCCTGGGCAGGGTGCCAACCCACCGCAGACTGTAGATGCAAGGATGTAAAATTTTGTGAAAATAAAAAAATGAAATATCATGTTGACACAAGTACTCAGACCCTTTTTTTTAACTCTTAAAATTTGGCTCAGGTGCATTCCATTCTATTGATCATCACTGAGGTGTTCCTACACTTTGTTTGGTGTCCAATTCTGGTCAACTGAATTGGTTGGACTAATTAGGAAAGGCACACACCTGTCTATAGTAGATCCTACAGCTGACAATGTGAATCGGAGCAAAAACCAAGTCATAAGGTTGAAGGAATTCTCTGAGGAGCTTATAGACAGGATTGTTTTGAGGCACAGATCTGGAACTGGCTACAAAATATTTGTGCTGCATTGGAAGTTCCCAAATACACAGTGGCCTCCATAATTCTTAAGCAGAGGAAGTCTGGAACAACCATGACTTTTTCTAAAGCTGACCGCCTAGTCAAAATGAATAATTGAGGGAGAATGGCCTTATTAAGAGAGGTGACCAAGAACCCAGGAGTGACTCTGGATAACCTGTGTGGAGATGGGAGAAGTTTCTGGAAGGACAACCATCACTGTAAAACTCCAAGTACAGCTTTATGACAGTAAAAGACATACAAAATCCCAAGCTTGTAAAAAGGCACCTACAGTATTCTCAGAGAAACATGATTCTCTAGTCTGATAAAACCAAGTTTGAACCTTTTGGCCTCAGCCCTAAGCATCTTGTCAGGAGAAAACCAGGTACTGCTCATCACCTGTACAATTCCATTTTAACATTGCTGTGGGGTTGTTTTTCAGCAGCAGGGACTGGGAGACTAGTCAGGGGTAAGGAGAAGCTGAACAAACCAAATTACAGAGATATTCTAATGAAAACCTACTCCAGGGCATCCTGGACTGGGACAAAGATTCACAGGAGTGGCATAGGTACAACTCTGTTAACTCTTCTAGGGTGGATGTAGGCCTTTGTCGTCACAAGGGGCAGAAGGTGATAAACTAATTAAAATTATGCAAATGAAAAAAGTAAACACAGACAGCTAAACTACTGCTAGCCGGTATGATAATGTCATTTGTCTATAAAATGTCATCACTGTCGATAAAACTCACAGATATTTTTTGTTCTTTATTTCACCTTATACAATTTCTTGTATTAGGTTTTTGTTAGTTTTCACATATGCCTCGGGGTCAGGGCACAGGGTATGCCATTGTACAGTGCCCCTGGAGCAATTGAAGGTTAACGGCCTTGCTCAAGGGCCCAGCAGAGTTGGATTTCTTCTTGGCATTGACGGGGATTCGAACCAGCAACCTTCGGGATACCAGTGCAGATCCTTAGCCTCAGAGCCACCACTCTGCTCCTTTTTGCTAGGACTCGTTGACTTGACATTGAGTACCTGCATATGCATGAGTAGTGTGGAGTAAACAATGTCTAGAACTTATTTAATTGTCATAAATAAGTATTTTATATTGAATTATGTTTGAAACTATTGTTTTGTGTGCTTTTTAGAAAACTGAGTTTTCTAGAAAAAAAAAAAATCAGCCCTGGGACAAAATGAAAAGAAAAATAATTAGCCCTGAAAGAGTTAATGTCCTTAAGTTACCCAGCCAGAGCCCAGACTTGAACCCAATTGAACATCTCTGGAAACCCCTGAAAAGAACTGTCCACTGATGGTCTCCATTAAACTTGGTAGAACCTGAGAAGATCTGTAAAGAATGGTAGAAAATCCCCAATTCCAGGTCTATGAAGCTTGTCGTATCAAATCAGAGAACACTGCTGCCTGTAAATGCCTCCAAAAATGCTTCAGCTAAGTACTCAACAAAAAAGTATGAATACTTGCATTAATGTGATTTCAAAAAATTTTTAAATCCGTCTTTCACTTTGCCATTGTTGAGGTATTGAGTGTAGCTTGATAGGAGAAAAAAAAATAATTCAAATGACTTTACCATAAGCCTGAAACATAACAAAATGTGAAAAAGTGAAGGGGTCTGAATACTTTCTGAGTGCACCGTAGAAGACATACATGCATTTTTAGACTCGCTTAATCCAGTTAAAGATCCTCAGGAGCCTGGAATTGATGACACCAATCCATCAGGAGGCATCCACACACATCTAGCCACATAAGGTAGCCTAACCTATTTATCTCTAAGGACTTGAGATGAAAAAACAAGAGTATCTGAAAGGAAGAGAGAATGACTCACCATGGGATTTGAACTCAAGATGTTAACCACTGCATCTCCTCACCACAAAAATGCAGTGCAGCCTAACAATACAACCCATCCTCACCGTTAATAGTACAATAGATTTGTGTATCAAGTGCATTGGTACTTTTTAGTGAAATAGTATGAACTTTACAATATTTTAACTTTATGCAGATTCACTCCAAGATGGATTTATTTCTACTAATAGGCTAATTTAAATTCAGGTTCAAGCTTATTTTCACAGAACACATTGAAAATTGTACTTGCAAGTCTGACATATATGGAGCACATTGTCACTCTCCAGCATCATGATTCCAGCATGTATTACTCATTTCAGCCTTTATGTTGCTTTGAAAAAGATACTCATAATTATATTCTTTACCTCAAAACAGCCACCTTTGCTCATATACATATGCATTGTGTTGAATATTACTCAAGACGGTGGCCTTGGCTGACTGAACAGAACAGTCACAGGTGGAGTCTGAAGCTGAAGTGGAGCTTGCAATTTGTCTCCATCTGCTGGCAAAATCAGAAATGATAACACTAAATCATTAGCAGAAAAGTAACCCCAGGGCTTTATAAAAAGCAAACTGCTGTGCCAGAGGTGCAATCCTGTTGACCGCAATGAGTAGAGTCAGGAGGCTAGTTGCCTCTGCATTAAAATCCTCTTGACCCTCATAAAACATGAGGCTCCCAGAGAACAATGGCCATGTTTTATTAAACTGAAGCGAGACACAAAGTTCATGTCGCTGTGCTGAGCAGCTGGTAATATATCTTTTGTGCTAAAAATAAAGGATATATTTCTTATGCAGCTACAGTGAAGGTAAATATACCTAACACAAAGGGAAACACAACAGAACCATGTTTTTTTCCCTACTAAACAGAGGTTTTTGATTTTTTTCTCCTGTACTTCAGCTACCCTGTTCTGCCACAGTGAATATATAAAACTGCCACCTCAACTCTAAATCATTAAATCTTCTCTAAAGTCTGGTCATATATTCAACTGCCAGAGGGAAGTCCTTTTCTTTCTGTTCACTAAACCTCACAGATATGATGCCCTGCCCTTATGGTGGGAGTCACCTATCACTTCGGGGTCATTTCAGGGTATGCAGCCTAGAAGCTAAGGAACTAATAATAAATTGCAAGGTTCAGTGCCCAGTTGTGATTTACTAAGTAATCTAGGCCGAGCCACTTTTCTTGGCGCTACTTACTTTGCCGAATGCTGGAGATGATGTTTGATGAAGAAATAGGGGGTTACACAAGGGAATGGCTCAGAAAAATTGGAGCAGCTTGTAAGAATCTTCTGTGCCATGCGCCTCAGCTGGCTGTAATTCAGTATATGTGTGTGACAGGCCTGCATAGGGAAAAACCTGATTTAAGTACATACTGAGCAGAGCAAAAATACAGTTTGAGTATACATATGCCATCAGCGCAGGTGCACATATTGAATCATATACAGTGACAAGATTTGACAGCACATGCATACTCAAATTATATCATTTCATTTCCTAAACAGTGTCTCATATGGCATATCTGTTTGTCCAGCCTCAGCCATACAGCATACTGAGAGCTTTGCCTTTATGTACTCCTATATGTAGAACTTCATAATTTGTTGCAAGCCATGGCAGAACTTAACTGTAGATGAACAGTTTTCACCTAGTGTGATGATGATGTCCTTTCACTCAAAACATTTCAAGCAGACCTGACAATTCTGACATAAAATTTTGAATAGCCACTGATCTAAAAAATCAAATACGAGCAGGGAACCCAAAAACTCCTGAAACAGGTCAATAGCACAGTGGTTAGGGTGTAGATATCAACTATGCCACTAGATATAGTCTGCCTAAAATCTCGGTAATCAGTCTGCCAAGTGGCATTGTGTGGAGTTGATCGATTGTGTATTTGTGGAGTCTTTTCTATAATTGTGTGTGTGACTCTGGTGATTTCTTTTGAAAAATGACAGACTTTTTAATAAAAACTTTGTTCCCTGTGAACAGGCTGTCAATCAGGAACATTACATTGAACTGCTGAGGTGTCTGTGGGAAAGCGACAGGAAAAAAACATCCGGAGCAGTGGCGCACCTGCATTTTGCACCAATGGCAGTGCATCTGCACATACCGCTGTACCTTGACAAACCACCTGCACACACAACATTGTCAGTTAAAGAGCTTTTGATCAAAAACAATGTGCTTGTTGCTTTGCAAATCCAGATTTGCCAGTTCTCACTCTCTGTGACTTCTCTGTGTTTTCCATAATTAAAATTGCAACTGAAGTGATGACGATTTGCTCCATTGGAAGAAATCCAGGCGCAGTAACAAAAGACGAGTACCAGAAACGTTTCAAGGAATGGAAGACACACTGGTTTAGGTGTACCATAACTGAAGGAAAGTATTTTAATGGCGACTAAGTTGTTGTAAGTTGTATAACAAAGTTTTTTTTTGTACAGTTCTGGGAATTTTTGCATCCACCTCATATATGCTGAACACTATTCCCTATCTGGAGAAAGATCCCATTCAAATGCCAGTCTTTTGACTGTGTGAGACGAAAGTGTGATTTTTTGATCCTTTTATTGGCAAAGGGAGAAATGTCACCACTGACAACATCTTCACACCACTTTCCATTATTTCCTGCCAATAAGTCAAGTTTGTTTGGTATTTGATAAAAATGAAATGGGCACTACCAATGAAATGTAACATGAGAGTATTCTATTACAACCTTAATGAATTTGTATTTTATGATTTATTGCTGTCTCTGTTAATTTCAAATTATTATTTCTGTTTATTTTGTTAATTATTGGTAAATAATATTCTGTCCTTTAAGTTTGCATATGCATCATGTTCTTTAAGGGGGGTTCCCCAAGAGCTGGGGCAACTCTGACGTCACCACTCATGTGCCTCCCGCTGACTATTTAAGCCAGTAAAACAGGATCTTGAGCAGCTGTTTATTGGCTGCAGGGCTTCTGCAAGAATCAAGACATCGGTTTCATCAACAACTGGGACCTCTTTTGGGAAAGACCGCGTTTTTTCAAGCAAAATGGCCTGCATCCGAATAGCTTCGGCGCCCGGGTCCTCTCCGAAAACATATCCAAGGTAATTCGTTTATCTTGACTATCTATCTCTGCTTTTAACCCCTTCCGAAATGCCACTCCTGTGCTTGGTCATGATAATTGTTTAATAAAATCTTCCATAAAAGTGCACAACATAAATACTGTAATAACCAATCTTAATGCACATTGAAAATCTAGGCAATACGGCATAAACACCAATAATTTAATTAAAGTTACTACTTTAGATGAACAATGTATTAAAACTATAAAAACATATCATAGATTAAACAAAAAATACACGCAGAGCGGCGCTAATAAAAATAACTTAATTCCTGTTCCATATATCAATAACGCACATAGTATTCATCTCTGCTCCTCCGAAACATTGAATATGGCTCTATTAAATGTTAGAGCTTTAACTAACAAGACGTTTTTTATCAACGATCTTATTAGTGATAAAAAAATAGATTTTATTGTACTAAGTGAAACGTGGCTTAGCTCAGATGGCGCAGCTGTTTTAATCAAATCTGCGCCTCCGGATTACAGTTTTACTCGTGCTGATCGCCAAGGAAAGAGAGGTGGAGGGCTAGCAAACATTTACTCAAGCAGGTTAAAATGTAAAAATATCAGTTTTGGTAAATTCAAGTCTTTTGAGTATCTCGCCATTATTATTCAGGGAGATTCTCACGTTCTAGTATTATCCGTGTATAGACCTCCAAAATTCAACGCATCTTTCTTTGAGGAATTCTCTGACTTGATGTCAATCTTAATTACGAACTATGACACACTCTTAATAGTCGGCGACTTTCATTTTCATATAGATAATCAATGTGACCAGAAAGTAAAAGAATTTATGAACCTCCTGGACTCTTTTGATTTGAGACAGCTCGTTAATCAGCCTACACATAAAGCAGGTCATACGTTAGACTTAGTAATTACTAAAGGACTAAAAGTTGATATAAAGCAGGTCATTGATATTGGTCTATCAGACCATTTTCTTCTACTCTTTAATATAGAAATAATGATAGAAAACACTCATGAGAAGCATATTGTTAAAAAACGGTTCTTTGACTCATCAGCAGCTTTAAAACTTTCAAACATTCTAACCAATCAGTCCATTTATAGTGCCAACTATAATAGCGAGGAGAATGTAAATAGTAAGGTGGAAAGATTTAATACTAAAGTGAGGGCTGCTGTTGACTTAGTTGCACCTGAAAAGACAGTTAAAAAATCTTCTAGCATTGTTATACCATGGAAGACCCATGATTTAAAGAGAACATGCCGTAGAGCTGAGCGTAAATGGAGGAAAACTAAACTAACTATTGACTATGAAATATTAAAAGTTAAAATAACAGAATACAATAACACAGTCCGTCTTGAGAGGCGCTGCTATTTCTCTAAGATTATAAATAACAATGCTAGTAATCCCAGAGTCTTATTTTCGACAATTGATCATCTGTTAAACCCAGGTAACTGAAAGGAATGCCTCCTAAGTACTTCCAGTAAAACCTGTGAGGCTATCGCTGTATTTTTCAATCAAAAAATTAATGATATTAGAAATAACATAGTATATCTCCCCAATAATAAACAAATTAAAGTCTTTCACTAGGATAGATTTACCTGATTTACATAAAATAATTTCTCAAATGAAACCCTCCACCTGTGCCCTTGACCCAATACCAACAAATTTTTTCAAAGAAGTATCGGGTGTGCTAATTGATAATGTTCTTGACATAGTAAATTCGTCATTAGATACGGGGGTCTTCCCAGACTGTCTTAAGACTGAGGTAGTTAAACCCCTACTTAAGAAAAATAATCTCGATCCCTCTGCTCTTGAAAATTATAGACCCATCTCTAACCTGCCTTTCTTAAGTAAAATTCTAGAGAAGGCAGTCATTATACAGTTAAATGAGCACCTCAATAAACATGCTATTCTTGATAAATTTCAGTCAGGTTTTAGAACAAATCACAGCACAGAAACTGCACTCGTTAAAGTAGTAAATGACTTGCGGGTAAATGCAGACAGAGGCCATTTATCTGTTCTCATTCACTTAGATCTGAGTGCCGCATTTGACACCATTGATCATAATATTCTTAAGAATCGCCTTAGTCAATGGGTGGGCCTCTCTGGCAGTGTCTTAAATTGGTTTGAATCCTACCTGGCAGGGAGAAAATTCTTTGTTAGTTGTGGTAATTATAACTCAAAGACACATGATATTCTATATGGTGTTCCACAAGGCTCTATCCTGGGTCCACTGCTCTTCTCAATCTACATGCTTCCATTAGGTCAGATTATCTCAGGGCACAGCGTGAGCTACCACAGCTATGCTGATGACACACAGCTGTATTTATCAATAGCACCTGATGACCCCAAAACTCTTGATTCGCTAACACAATGTCTAACTTGTATCTCAGAATGGATGAATAGTAACTTTCTCAAATTAAATAAAGAAAAAACCAAAATCTTAGTGATTGGCAATAATGGATACAATGAGGCTATTAGAAATAAACTGGATGCATTAGGATTAAAAGTCAAATCGGAGGTAAAAAGCTTAGGGGTAACCGTTGATTGTAATCTGAATTTTAAATTGCATATTAATCAGATCACTAGGACAGCATTTTTTCACCTAAGAAACATAGCAAAAGTTAGACCTCTTATATCATCGAAAGATGCAGAGAAATTAGTTCATGCGTTTGTTTTCAGTCGGCTAGATTACTGTAACGCACTCCTCTCAGGACTACCCAAAAAAGACATCAATCGTTTGCAACTAGTGCAGAATGCAGCTGCTAGAATCCTTATCAGGAAAAGAAAATCCGAACACATTTCTCCAGTTTTGATGTCACTACACTGGTTACCTGTGTCATTCAGAATTGACTTTAAAATCTGCTTATGGTTTATAAAGCTTTAAATAATCTCGCCCCGGCTTATATATCGGAATGTCTGACACCTTATATTCCAAATCGTAACCTCAGATCCTCAACTGAGTGTCTCCTTAGAATTCCAAGAGCAAAACTTAAAAGAAGTGGTGAGGCGGCCTTCTGCTGTTATGCACCTAAAATCTGGAATAGCCTGCCAGTAGGAATTCGCCAGGCTAATACAGTGGAGCACTTTAAAAAACTACTGAAAACACATTATTTTAACATGACCTTCTCATAACTTCACTGTAATTTAATCCTGATACTCTGTATATCTAATTCATTATAATAACTATTCATTCAAAATCTGTACTAACCCTACTCTCTCTTCTGTTTCCTTTTCCGGTGTCCTGTTGGTGGTGGCGTGCGCCACCACCATCTACCCAAAGCACCATGATGTTCCAACAATGATGGATGGATTAAAAGCCAGAAGTCTGTATGACCATCAGCATCAAGTGACTCCGTGAAAAACCCGAACTACAAAGAGGACTATTTCATTTATGTTAGGTAGAATGCCCAAAGGGGACTGGGCGGTCTCGTGGCCTGGAACCCCTACAGATTTTATTTTTTTCTCCAGCCTTCTGGAGTTTTTGTTTGTTTTTTCTGTCCACCCTGGCCCTCGGACCTTACTCCTTTCTATGTTAACTAATGTTGTCTTATTTTAATTTCTTATTTTGTCTTTTATTTTTCTTCTCTTCATTATGTAAAGCACTTTGAGCTACTTTTTGTATGAAAATGTGCTATATAAATAAATGTTGTTGTTGTTGATATTTGCTGAACGAATTAAGGTATTGTTTCTGTTTTGGAGTTAGGTCGTGTTTTGATATTTTTTCAAGACTGTGGGGCTTGTTTGCTTTAGGATTGCCTTTTAGGCAGCTCTCTTTTGAGCTATGTTTGTTATTTTCTTCCTTATAAATATCCTTTTGATCCAAAGATAGACTTTGATGGTTTTCTCCATATTGTGAGGCATTTTGGAACATTTATAAACTTATTGAATTTTAATACAGTCAGGATGAAGCCTTCTTTCCTGGAGGTGCTTCAACATAACTGGTCTGAGTAAATTGTTTCTGGACTGGCCAGTAAAGTTTCTGGCATGCTTTATGCTCTTTTCAGGGGCCTCACATCCACTTTTGCCATGTTCAAGTTCCATTCGCACAACAGAGAGATTGTGAAGGTCACAGCTCCCGATAAAGGGAAGACACAGCGCTAGGTGGTAAGATGCACATGCATGCAAGCAAACAAAGAGTGAAGTTCTACTGTTACATGTACAAAGCTGTTCACAAAAGACTACAGGAATAAGTGCTGACTGCTAATGCTGACCACTTTGTGATTAGCCAATGTGCTGATTTCAGTTTACATATATTGTATATACCGTGCAATATGTCAATATGGCTGTATATTTTACAACTGTTTACACCAAAATATGAATTTGTTCTTCATTTGTTATTTTTTGGGCACAGTAGAAGGAAGAGTGTTATTGTCAAGATGGGCCATTAGACAGAAGCATAGCAGACAGTCATAGTAACTGAAAAACGCATAGCAGCTACAGCATTAAGCCCAGGGCGAAAGTCACTTCAACATAACCCATCTGAATTACACAGGAGTTTTCTAATGTACAGTCAACATCCTGATGGGGCCTATGCGGAGCTCCCCCTAATGGTACCTGGTGTACTTACATATTCCACACACCATTAAGTTGGACTGAAGAGTACCAGGGCGGTTGTCCTCTCATGTACTGCCCCAAGGCTATGTTACTCTGCCTTCTAATGACTTTTGTAATGGCTACAGTATTTCTGAATTGTTCATAATCCTGTGACTTTAATTGTATTGCTCTCTGATGGTTACAAACAGTGTTACTACCAACAATATCTTCATAATTGTCACAAAGAAATCTGTAGAGAGTCTTGTCATGAGGAAAACAAAAGTCAGGATATGCCACTTCTCCCTAATAGGACTCGTATAACCCCGAGAATTTCTGTACAGATTGTTACAGGTCATCTATAAATCTGAATTTTAGTAAACTCATAACAAGGAAATTCCTTACAAGCCAACACAGATTTATTTAATTGTGCTGTTCCAGGAGGTCACCCTGAACACAAATGGTAGTTTGTTTTATACTTTGGATAAAACATTCTTTGTAATTCAGTGTTGAGTATCATTTGGCCTTACACTTCCCACTGTATTCAGTTTAAGCCTATTTTTTTATATATAGTGAACCTCTATTTACAGGCTCTGAGTGCTGCACACATCTAGAAATATACTGTATAATAGTAAAAAACTTCAGCTTTGCTGCGGATCACCATCTGTTTCAGCTGATGGGGAATTTGCCAAAATCTTAATCTTTTTGTTTGGATCAAAAATGTCAAAATAAAAGAGGTGGAGTGTAACACCAGTTCAGCTGTCATAAGTAAGAAGTCATATTGCTGCATAACATCTTAATACCATGAATTCCTCTGTAATGTGAGGTTTATTTTTTCAGATAAATCAAAGATTAACAAGAGGTTAGCCCTTCAATTGTACTTATGTTAGTACAGACGTCAAGAACTGCTTTAGTTTCAGTTGTGGACAAAGCAGAAACTTTATCATTTCAATTTAATTTATCAATTATGCGTATGCTTAATATATAGTGTCCTTCATGCATCTATCTATCTTGCAGTGAATTTGGTAAAAAAGTTCTCCCAGTATCACAAATATTGTATGCCTTGTGAATAGGACAGTATTTCCAGTGTGCTTTCCTCTGTAGTTAGAGAGTATCATCATATCTGCAGCTAATTAGGAAAATGCTTAGGCAGTCATAATGTCTTGAAAAGTCAACATGCCTTATCCAGCTGGGAGTCAAGAATGCACTTATAAGACAAGTCCAAATAAACTATTAAAAGTAGAGATCCACACAGTGGTGCCGACATGTGCCAACATTCTTCTGCTGCAGATTTGACCGGTTACTGAATCCATGCCCTAAGGAATTCAGAAGGCAAATTTGGGACTGACTTGCAGCTAGGAAGAAAAACCTAGTAAAGTGGCCACTCAACGTATACAACCATACCATCACATCCAGTTAGAGCAAATGCTACATGAACTTTCAGCCATAGGTTAGTTGTACACTCCTGATATTTGTAAGCACAGGACACACAAAATAGAAGCCACCTACCAGGAGTTGGACTTTAGCCCAGATGTACAAGAAAGACATGTCTCAGAAAGAAGAGGAATTGTTTCTTTTGTGTATTTTATTCTGGAGCACCCAACTATTTTCCTGGTAGAACAGAAAATTTTTCTTGTATTTGTAGCTTGCTGAGGATTTCTTCTTGTTACCATTGTTCTCTTCCAGGACTGTAAAGACTGCTGTTTTTATCTGTTAAATCAGGTTTATCATTGTGATTTCATTTCACACCCTAATTTGTCTGTTTTGAGCGTTAGGTTGGGAATGAGTATGTTATTTGGGAGTTTTATGTTGTAAAATTATTTTGTTTTTTGTTTGTGAAGTTTTTTTTATATATATATATATATATTACTAATCACATAGTGATTGTCTGAGATTTCTGGTGTGTTAGTCTCCGAGCCTCAAATGTTTTTTTTTTTTAATTGATTTTATTGAAATCACACAACATTCCATACAAATGCATCAATTTTACAAGAATAGGATTAAAAACAAATCAACCCCCACCCCTGAGAAAGAGAGCATGGCCAGCAGAATAAAATTTAAACCTAATAAAAATAAGCAAATAGATAAAGTAATAAGTGTATATAGATAAATGGAGAAGACAAAAAAAAAGAAAAAAGGGAGAGAATCTCAATACCATATCATCTGCACATAAAGAAATTTTCTGTTCAAGTCCTTCTCTGATAATCCCTTTTATTTCTGATGCATTTTGAAAGTGAACTGCCAGTGGCTCAATGGCGATTGCAAAAAGTAGTGGTGACAAAGGGCATCCTTGTCTGGTACCACATTCTAGTTTAAAGTAGTCTGAATTAATGTTGTTAATACAAACTGAAGCTTTTGGATTGGTATACAGTAGTTTAATCCATGCACAATTGTTTGGCCCAAACCCACATTTCTCCAATGTAGTGAAAAGGTAGTTCCATTCAATCATATCAAATGCTTTTTCTGCATCCAAGGATAATCTAATCTCTGGGATATTTGACTTTGCGGGTGAGTATATTACATTAAACAGGCGTCGAAGACTGGACGCTAAATGTCGGCCTTTAATAAATCCATTTTGATCTTGTAATATTACTGAAGGTAGCACTTTCTCCATCCTTCTAGCTAGGACTTTGGAGAGTATTTTAACATCATTATTCAGAAGTGAAATTGGTCTATATAATGCACATTGTAATACATCCTTATTTTGTTTAGGAAAGACGGTGATTGATGCTTGACAAAAAGTTTGAGGTAGAATTTTATTGTCTCTAGCTTCTGTTAATGTTGCTAATAGAAGGGGAGCTAGCTGAGTTGAGAACTTCTTATAAAATTCAGAAGGGTAGCCATCGGGGCCTGCTGCTTTTCCACTCTGAAGTGACTTTATAGCATCTAGTAATTCTGGTAGTGCTAGAGGTTTATCCAATTCCTTTGCACTAAGAGTATCTATTTGTGGTATCTGTAATGCATCCAGAAATGCATTAGATTGTGTGTTGTCTTCTTTAAACTCAGTAGAATATAAGGATTTACTAGGGGGCTCCGCCCCCTGCTCGCTTCGCTCGCCAACCCCTGGTGTTGGGAATCACAAAGAGCGTGATGTATGAATGAGATATAGAATAGTGTGACGGTGTAGATGATGCAAATAGAAAGCAAACAATAAAGTGTGTGGCACAGTGTAAAGGTTTATTTGAAAATTTCTTTGTATACGCCGTTTAAGTGTAAAAGGTAATTCCAGCTCAGAACTTGTAAGGTCATTTAAGATGGTTATTGTTGTGATCAGAGTCAAGTTTGTCAGAGCTTAGAAAGAGTTGTGTCTCTCCAGGAAGTAATGGAATGACTTGGGTATTAATGTTTTCCATATTAATATTTTTTGGACATAATATAGTGCGTTGTGTTAAAAGGGGCATTTGGTCTAATGAGATTGCTGTTCCAAATATCTCTGTAACTAAGTCGTCGCAGATAAGGGCTTGAGGAATTGTAATAATATGTGGCTGAAGTCCAGCTGTATTGGTGAGTGTACCATCTCTCAGTTGTAATAAGCAATTGTTATGATCTGGTTCTGGACATCGTATCTTTTTTACTAACTGTATCTTTTGAAAGCAATGCCAATTGTCTGCATATTTTAAGGTGCACTGAACAATAGCTGAGTGCATGGCATCTGGAAGAATAGCTAATCACTGTCTAAAATCTCCTCCTCATAAAAGTACCTTTCCTTCAAATCGAATATTATTATTCATAAACGTTTGTAGAAGTTTATGAATGGTCTTGAGTAAGTGACTTCATGCCATTGAACATTCATCAATAAACAACATTTTTTCAAGACGGATGTCACGTGCAGTGCCACCGTTAATGTTCATAGTGGATACCGATTTGTAGAATCTAATGTAGTTGATAAAGATTTCACTTTCAGGTACATCGTCAGTTATAAGCCTCTGTAGATATTCAGTATATGAATGTAAAGAAGGCAGTCTAATTTGACCCTTTTGACAACAACGTGTAAATGTATAACTTGTATTGCCAGTTGTTTCTTCAGGGAAGTGAACTGAATGACAATCATTGCAAATGACATTCATTAATCCGAATGAATTTTCCTGGTGTATGTTTTGCTTGTGCTGTTTGAGATGCGCGTTGTTGCATGTGTAGTATTTGGGACGTGTTGTTTTGTAGCTGTAATTGATTTGCTTGTGCTGTGTGAGAAGCCCGTTGTAGCCTTCCTTGCCGTTAACGTATGTCTGAGACGGGAGGTGTTTCGTTTTGAATCCGTGCCTGTTGCGATGCAGCACTTTGATTGATAGTTTGCGTCATGTGGATCCAGGATGTAGATTTGTGCATATTTGCGTTGTTGATTTGTTTCAGGGTGCACTGTTCCAATGCGATGCAGTATTTGTGCACATATGCGAAAGCAGTATGGGCCATTGCCTTTTGGTGGCCTGATATTTACTCCGGTATATGCAAAAGCAAATGAACCATTGTAGGATCTAATGCAGTTCATAAAGTTTTTTACTTTTAGGTACATCGTTAGTTAGAAGCTTTAGTTGAGCTTTGCGTTTTTGGAGTCGAGACATTTTTTCTTTTAGAAATATGGATAAGTAATAAGGAGTATTGCACTCACTGTTAATATGGAGCCTTTTCTGCGGTTGAACGGTTAATAGTGCCTTATTGTAATGAGATCCACCTATGCTGCATAGCCGTCTATTTTGTTGTTTCTTTCGTGTTCGTGTGTTTGTTCCCTGTTATCATTTCCTTTCGTTTTGTACCCGTGACCGTGTATTCATGACTTGTTTCTTTCTCAGCATGCGAAATATGGATAAACTAATAAGGAGGATCGCAAGTCACTGTTAATATGTTTCTTTTTCTGCAGTTGAACGGTTAATAGTGCTTTATTGTAAGGAGATCCACCAATGCTGACACCTATGCTGTCTAGTGTGAAGGTGTTGATGTTCACTTTAGAATATGTGGCTTTGGGTGTCACTTCTTATGGATGTGTGTGTGGGGGGGGGGGTTAAGTTTTGTTGTCGCGCGAGCGTCTTCTTTCTGTTTGTGTTCCTGTGTCTTGTTGAATCCCCCTCTTTGTGTGTGTCCCGTCCCTTGCTTGTAGGGTCTGTGGGGTGGTTTTGTGTTCTTTTTTTTTGTGTTCCATGGGCTTGTTGAATCCCCCTCTTGGTGTGTGTCCCGTCCGGTGCCTGTAGGGGGGGGGGGGGTGCATTGCTGTTGTGCGCGAGCCTCTTTTTTTTAATTTTTTTTTTTTTGGGTCTAGTTTCGTGTGCAATGTGTTTCAGGCTTTGCTTGCATTTGAATACTTTTTTATGTGCCGTTTCCTTTTTTCGGTGCTCCTTGCGCCTCATTTCTCAATTTTTCCTGTGCTCACTCCTTTTTTCTGTGGTCTTGTCTGCCTCTCGCGGCCCCTCATCCGCCTCTCTCGCCCTCTTTTATCCGCCTTTCTCGGCTCCTCAGCCGACCCTCGCGGACTCTTTTTGCACCTGCGCAGTACGTCTTTTTGCAGCTACGCCCCATTGCCGGATGTGCCTGCGTCCATCATCCGGTTTAGCATTCTCGGTTAGTAATATGGATAGTATTCTCTAAATGTGTGCATTATATTTTTATGGTCAATGATTATGTCTCCGTTTGTGTTGGTGATTGCTGGGATTGCACTGCGAACTTCTTGCTTGTAGATATGTTGAACTAAGAGCTTATTCGCTTTCTCTCCATGTTCATAGTAATGATGTCTTGATTTAAAAATGAATTGTTCAGTTTCTTTAGTTGTTAAGAGGTTGAGCTCTGAATGCAGAGCCTGCCTTTTCCTATGAAGAGCCTCACTTGGACACCTGGCGTGTTCTTCATCTATTCTAGTAATTTTGTTGGTTAGCTTTGATACCTGCTTGCTTTCCAGTTTATTTCTGTGGGAAAGATATGAGATAATCTGTCCTCTTAGGAAGGCCTTCAGGGTTTCCCAGAGTGTCCCTGCAGAGACCTTTGAGGATATATTTGTCTCTAGAAAAAAACAGATTTGTTTTGATATAAATTCTGTAAAGTTCTCATCTGCTAATAAAAGTGGGTTAAGATGCCATTTGCGAGATGAGTATGTGGGGCATAATGATTTTATTTCCAGGATCAGAGGGGCATGGTCGGAAATAACAATAGTGTCGTACTTGCAGGATTTAATCGTAGGCAACAAATGGTTATCTACAAAAAATAATCAATTATTGAGTAGCAATGATGCACTGGTGAGTAGAAGGAATATGTTCTTGAATTTGGGTTTAGAAATCTCCAGGGGTCTGATAAGTTGTGGTCAGTTACAAACTGTGTAATTGTCTTTGCAGTGTTAGATGTCATTGCCCCTGTGGCAGGAGACCTATCTAGGTCTGGATTTAAAACACAATTAAAATCCCCAGCCATTATAATTTTATGAGTGTTCACATTGGGAATGGATGCAAATACATTTTGGATGAATTCCCTATCGTCAACATTGGGTTCATAAACATTTATCAAAATCACTTTACAATTAAATAAATTACCCATAACAATAATGTATCTCCCTTCAGGATCAGATGCAACATCTGATGCCACAAATGAGACTGTTCTGTGTATTAGAATTCCCACACCTCTAGCTTTTTTGTAAAGCTGGAATGGAACATTTGGCCTGTCCGGTCTTTTTGCAGCCGGAATTGATCCTTGCTCAATAAGTGGGTCTCCTATAAAAATACTATTTTAGCGTTTAGACCTGTCAGGTGAGAGAATACTTTCTTTCTTTTTAATTCGTGGTTCAGGCCTTTAACATTCCAGCTCACAAAATTAACTCTCCCGTCTTGGAGACATTGATTCTTAATTTTTGATGTCATTTTATAGTCTTAACCAAAAGTGAGACTGCTTTGACCTTAATTTCAAATTTTCCTAGGGGTTGTTGCCATGCAGTCTGTTGTTACGTTGGTAATTATAATTACAAGGATTAAAAGAATGGATTACAGATAGCTTGCTCTCTTTCTCTCCCTCCCTAGTACCCCCACCCCGCTTTGCCTCCTCACGTGAGGCTGAACCACACTTCACAAAGTCCCAGTTCTCTGACATACATAAAGACAGAGCACGTCCAAAATAAAACAAGCCCCCAGCAGTGGTGTATGTGAAATAAAATAGAGATATCTACTGTAAGCATAAGCTATAAAAAAAAAAAGAAAAAAAAAGAGAAAATCTTCAACATTCTTAAAATGTTAAGCTAGTAAACCCAGGGAATGGTGTTAAACAGTCTCCTTTAGAATAGTAAAAAAAAGAAAGAAAAGGGTTACTAATTTAATTTCTTCCACACATACATACATAAACGTGTATAACTGTAATTAAAATAAAAACAAATAGTGACCGAGAAGGGAAAGGATGTATATTTACAGTACCAGTGTCATTGCAAGCAGATCAGACAGCCGGTGATATGTTCCTTACAATGCCATGACAGGGTGCAACGCAAATGTTTTTTTTATTAATATTAAATATAGCTGCGAGTGAGACAGCAGTATTTGATTGTGTGGTTACTGGGGGTGTAGTCAGATTCTTGGAGAGCAGGACACAGTAATGACCATTGAAGTGCTAACAAGAGCCCAAACTGGAGCTCTTTCCTTGCCCTTGCTCTTCTCATAAATCTTGCCATCCACTCCAAAACACCTACAGTTACGTGTTCGTCTTCTTCAATACCCAAAAAATGCTATCAAATATGCAAACCTCTATTCTCAGGTGACGTCAAGGACGATGGCTTACTCTTAAAGGTCTCAGATACAGTAGAACAGAGTCCAGAATGCTCAACTTCGCACTGTACCAATTCATTATTTTGCTTCTTAAATACTTTCGTGTGTAACTTATGGCTTTTGGTCTGTTGGTCACAAAACTTTGCCTGTCATGTATCGTTTAATTACAATTGTCTATTTTTGTGATTTCCTCTCATATTATAAGTTTACAAATACAGTACAACAACTACAACTGGAACATCTGTGGCACTGCTACTAGGAATGCACCTTAGATATCCCAAGTACTGCTTCATTTGCAAATGGGACAATCGTGCTAAAGAGTATTGTCACATTAAAAAACACTGGACGCTGGTTCCGGGGCAGAAAAGTGACACACATAAACCACTTGTTGACCCAACAAAGATATTTTTGCCTCATCCACATACAGAAGTCGGGCTGGTGAAAAAGTTTTGTGAAAGTGATGATCAAAGAAGGTAAAGAATTTCAATATTTTAAATGGATGTTTCCACAAATAGCTGATGCCATGGTTATTTTGGATTGTTGGTCCACAAATCAGACATGTCATTAATGACAAGCAAATTGAAGGTCTGCTAGTGAGGCTGAAGGAAATTACATGGAACACAGTCAACAACATTGGACCATACTACATCCATCTGGTTAACAACATGCTTCAAGCACACAAACCATGAAATGCAACATGTCACTGAAGAGTCATTTTCTGCATTCATACTTAGACTTCTTTCCTGATAACCTTGGTGCAGTCAGTGATGAATATGGTAGAAGGATTCCCCAGAATATTGCACCAATGGGAAATGCAGTATCATAGCAAGTGGAATCCATTAACGTGGGCTGACTAATATTGGACACAAAAATGAGAAGCATCAGATGCTGAGTATAAATGGAAATTAGCATCAAAACCTTTTTAGCTCGACTAAAGTTGTGCAATTTGTCAGCATCGCTAAGTGATTAAACATGCCAAGTTCAATACTAGTTAATTTCATGTTTCTCCAAATTCCTATGTGAATCTGGAATTTTGTTTTTGTTCAGCTTGAAGCTATCTATCATAATCAACAAAAAGTCTTCAGGAAACAAAACCTTCAAAGAAAATTGATGTCCAGTGTTGTCTAATGCAGTTAGGCATAGCAGACTTGAGCAGGCTTTACCATTAGGTCCTTAAATCCTGTTAAGCCGTTGTATATGAAACGTGATCCCCATTAGATCTTCACGGGGAGAATGCATAAGCAGCTTTTGCACTAGTGAGTGTTTGTGTGTTTTGCACCATTAGGCATAGATCATGTCTTCTGTTGGTAATACGCCAGGCTGAATTGGCGATAGTTCTAGTAGTGTTGTAGTGACCAAAATGGTTACAGGCTTCCATTTACAATAACGTTTGGTCATTTTAAGGGTGTCTACTTTCCTGTATCACAGACACTCTAGCTGCTATCCATAATAAAAGTCATTTTCAGCTTCAATGTTTTTGTGCTAAAGAGTGATTTCATGTAATTTTATTGTGGTAAGTAAATTACCCCCAATGGGATTTCTGAGATGGGGACTTGTGTGTACAGATAGAGATGAAGGAAAAGCACAACAGCATAAAAACAGCTGAGTTTTCTTTGTTTTAGTGGTAACACAATATTAAAGTGGTTAACACTGCTGCTTCACAGAGCCCTGGGCTCATATTTGACACAGGAGAAGCAGTTAATATTAACCTCCTGCCAGTCCAGACTGTCCTCTGATAGGTAATATTGTTCCTTATGTCATTTCTTTAGACCATATGCTACCTCCTGTTGTTATTCCCTTGTACCCAAGAAGTGTTTCCATCTCCTGACAACCCTGAAATGGCCTAACACACCATTCATGTGTTTTTAGCATAGGGAACACTGGGCACCTTTGATGATGACACAGATCATTTTTCACTTGTTGTCCTTCTGAAGCTTCCTACATGCACACTGCTTCCATAAAGATCTGCACGGACAAAAGCAGAACCTCACTGCCTGTCAGTGTGACTTTGCTTCATCCCTGGAGGTTGATTAAGAATGATTAAGTTCAAATCATAACACAAATATACTTTTGACTTTACAACTGAAGGTGATCACTCTGATCCTGAAGAAAATCACCCCAATTCTCCAGAACAGCAATAGCAATACTTACTGCAAGATTACTAACTTTAAACCTTATATGAGTGAAAACGTTAGAAAAGAATATTTTTGGGTGAATTCAGGCAAGTAATGTTATTTTTGTTTATTTGTTGGAACAGGTCATGGGACAGTGACAGAACACTAGTCTTGATTGCTCTAGGCATGCAAGCAGGATCTGAGAATAATTAATATTATTTTGTGGTCTGTTTCAATCTGATCTTAGTTTAAATGTAAAGGGAAGATTTCTTTACAAAGCAAAATACTTCCTGCAAAGCTTATCTACATGATATAAGCCAATTTCTGTCCATCCGGCATCCGGCAGTTCTCTCTGTGTTAGTGTTTGTGATGCACCATCTATTGGAATGTACTTTGAAAACAATGCAGTAAAAAATGCAAAGTGTTATTCATTCCAAAAGATGGTGGGATTCAAAGATTAGCACTACTGTTGAGAGTTGCACAGCAGATGCTGGCTATTTGAGGCATCAGATACAGTAACAGCATCAATTAATAAAGACAATTTAAATTGAAATAATACAGGACATTAAAAAACAATGAGTATTAATCTCAATCGAGCCAATTAAAAATTTTCATGATCATCAAGGATGGGGGTTGATTTGTATCGAAACCTTTGTTTTTTTTTGTAAAACTTGAGTTGTGTAAGGAATGTTATTTGATTTTAATAAATTCAATAAAATTTAAAAAAAAATTCATGATCTGCCATTGTGCCTGCAGCACAATGAGAGCAGGAATGCATGGTGTAATAAAAAGGCCACACTGGCTTCCCAGAGCACAAGTTTGAGACCCCCAATGACGTGCCATCATCTGTGACAGTCAATCAGCTCTTATGGGATTAGTACTTCATTTATCAGTCTTTTTTTTCTTGTCATGTTTTACTATTTAAAATGTCTGTTATTTAGTTATAATGATGGTTGTACCAGTCATCTTCTGGAATGAACAATGCAGTGCTTTTTATTGGGCGTTTTGAGAATGACGCCCTCGAGTGAAAATGTTGTGATTGATGTTGTAAGTCTTGAGGGCTGCTGTTGAATTTATTTCCATTAACTTATGCTTTTGCATTTAGACTTAAAGCCATGCCACATTAGATGACTTTTCAAGTGATTTTCAGTTGTAGTCTTCATTTACAGAATCACATGGAGTCGGAGGCAGATAATGAGGTGCTTCTAGTAAGCAGTCATCTAATCTTATATGCCCAACTAGTCCACAACTTGACCCAACAAAAAGAAACAGATTTGATTTTGTGTTTAGTTGTTGGGGGGATCAGTTTACATGACAGCTAACAATCAATGAATACTCATCTTTATGTACGATGCATAACATGCAATCCATCTTACTAACCGAAGGACGCAGAGTGCTGGGCGCATCGAGGCGCACGCGCACTGCTGCACTGCACAGAAAACACAGAAACGAGAAGGTTGTAAATCGGATGTCACGCGCACTGCCGCACTGCAACGTGCCCACCATCTGTAAACTAGACTTGCTCTAATCCACTGTGCCAGTAATGTAGATCACATAACAGTCATTCAGTTTGGCGCCCGCCCCAGAGTCCAGAGTCAAACGCAGCGGTGTCCACAGAGAAAACAAAAACGAGAGGATTCAGTGCATATGTGAATCACATTACAGTATTACAGTACAGAATCCCCAGAAGTCCAAACTACACGGCATAAACCGGATATGGACGCAGGGCGCAGGGCTGAACTTGCTGTGCTCCACTCTGCCAGCAGTCGGTGTCAGCAAATGCAACGGAATCACGTCTCCACAAAACGAGACCGCTTTACTACAGATATGCGTATGTGATTAAATGACATGTCCCCAGACGCACCCACCCTCCATGATATGTCATCCATCCAGATATCATACGGAACAGAAACTGATTGCCATTCTTGGAATTACGATTCGCTGGCGAATCGCGGGCTTACTAGTAGTGAAGAATAATGAATGCAGGAGTTTAAGACCTTATAAACTGAACAGAACAGAACAGAAGCTCATCCATCTGATGACTCATGTTTTACTTACCACAACAAAACGCAAAAAAGAAAAAGAAGAAAGGCTGACAATGCAGTTGAACTCACCATACTGTTAACCCTTCGTACAGCATCGGCTCTGTCAGGCAGCATGATCCTGTCAGAAAAAAAGGGGCAAGAATGACTGACCATTTCAAACATTTCTGCTGCCTGATATCTCAGAAAGCACAGCTCAAATTTTTAAAATGCTCAAAAAATATTTTGAAAATTAAATAAGTTACAAATGATTATGATTTTAATATCATTTCAAAGTTAATATCTTTGACTGGGGTGCCAGCTTTTAAAAATCACAGTCAGATTATTATCAGTATATTTCATCTATAAAGGCACAGAACAGTAAAATGAAATCCTAGACCTTAATGTGAATTGTCTCTGATATAAAGAAAGCTGCCGCAAATACAAAAAGGCATAATGGCGTACATACAATGCATGCAGAGAGTGAGGGATTTAGAAATTTATTTTCTTGAACATTCAGTGCAACAAAGAGTGCCAAACTTTGAAACGGTAAAATGTTTGAAAAGCGCAGCTCACACAGCTGTGGAAGTTTTATTTTCCTTACTTCACAAACCTGCACTGGGATTTTAAATAGTGACTTGTTCTTTCTTTTTATTGAGTTTAGCTGTGATTTTTTTCTGTCAGTAGAACTTGAATTGTTGTAGATGCTGGCTGGAAGCCTCATTTTTCCACAGAGCTGACCAGGTCAGTACCTGGAGCTTGTATGTTCTCCACATGTTTGTTTATATACACTGCAGTACACAAAAAAACCAGAGACATGCATGTTATGTTAGTTATGACTCTAGTTGGCCTGGTGTGAGCAGAAGTCCATTCATGTGTGTGCCACAAGATTAAACAACATTTTCTCCTAGACTGGCTGTAACCTTGTTTCTGAAGATGCAGGATTTCACACGTTTTCAGTATGATGCTGAAAAGCAGTCAATAGATGGTGATAATTAATGAATGGCTGACATGCTATTTTTTTTTAACTTTAGGAATACTCAAACGAAACACATATGCACAATGCCAGTAATGAACATGTTATCTCACTGACCAACAGTGTTGTATACTAAAAGCAGAAATACTTTTTTTTTATTTTCAACTGTACAGGATGAGCCAAAATGAAGTACCACATTTCTCAAGGTCATTCCGTGAGGTAGGGGCAGCCGAGTGAGTTAGGGTGGGGGTCTTTTGATAGGAGAACCCTTGTAGTATTCAGTCGGCAACATGCCTTGGTCGGGTGCTTTAGTTGCTGAAACCTCCTTCAAAAACAATGAATCCATCATCACTATGTAACGTCCCTCCCAAACGCACTTCAGCATTACTCCTAACTGTGACATCCCAAATCGGAAAACAATTCTTTAGTGGGTAGCTAAATTTAGACAGACGGATACAACATTGAACAGAAAATGTCCAGGCCGTCTTCGGACTGTACGAACGTCTGAAAACATCCAAGCTGTAAAGGCATCAATTTTGCACTCTCCTAGACATTCAATGCGACAACATGCTTCTGTCTTAGGTATTTCCAACAAGTCTTTGAGGAGGATTTTGAATGAGGACCTTAATTTCCATCCATACAGAATGATGGTAGTGCAGAAACTCACTGAGAAAGACTGGGAGAGCCGCAGAGAGTTGTGCGCAAACATTCTGCAAACTGTTCATCAAGAAGCCATTGTCATGTGCAGCAACGAGGCACATTTCCATTTGAATGGTTGCGTAAATAAGCGAAACTTGTTTTATTGGGCTGAAACCAACCCTCGTGAACGTCATCAGAGACCCCTTCACAGTGAATGTGTTACAGTTTGGTGCGCCATTGCAGAATTTGGCATTGTAGGCCCTTACTTTTTTGAGCAGGGGGGAGCAACAGTCTCTTCAAAACATTACATTGAAATGCTGTTGAAATTAACTTTTTGCAGCCTCAACTGGAAGACATGGATGTGGTGGATGCCTGGTTTCAACAGGATGGAGCAACAGCTCATATAGTGCAGAGATCCATGCAAGTTTGATCTCCCTGAACGGCGATGTTGGGTGGCATTCACGCTCACCTGATCTCGCTACGTGTGATTTCTTCCTTTGGGGCTATCTCAAGTCGAAGGTATAAACACATCGACCTCAAGGACACTATTCGCCACAAAATCGCCGCAATTCCCCTTGAAATGGCTGAACAAGTCATGCGAGCATCCAGAAATCGTCTCAAAGACTGTATCACTAATGATGGCCACCACCTTGAAGACATCATTTTTAAAACACAGCAAAAAAAATCCATTTTGTATACCCTTTCTTGTGTTGCAATTAAATTTATTTTATCTTGTAGCGTTTTTGTAGAATAAACATTTGAAATGTAGGACTTCTTTTTGACTCATCCTGTACTTCAGTATTTTTACTTTACTTGAGGATAAACCATATTGTCTAATCGTACCTTTTTGTCTAATTTTACTCCTATATATACAGTATATTGTTGGACACATTCATTACTGCAAAATGAAACCAGAAAACACATACATTGTTTAACTCAAGTCAGTTATCTACAATAGAGACTTCCCCTACTTTTAGGAAAATTCACAGATACATATAATCTGGAATGACCTTCAAATGAGCACTGCTGGATTCTAACACCTGATGAACTACAAAGTCATTCCAAGTACACCTCGCCACAGCCCACATAAAGGGGGCAGTGCTCGATGTTGAAGTCCCACAGTCCCAGTCTCAAATACTGCATTTTCACAGGTGATGCTTCTGCTTTTAGAGAAGGTCCCCACAGAAGCCTGCTGAACAGGGTGGGGGTGCTCCACAAGGTGCAGCAAGGCATACTTGAGTGTTCACAACATGTGCTGTCTCACATTGTTGACAATCAGGAACACCCCATTATGCATTTAAGGCATAATGTCTGACAATAAAATAGGTGGTTGAAACACTCCATTATTACCTTTTGGGTTACATTTCTATACTATTACATGCTGCTACAATGACTTTAAAGACAAAAAGACACAAATTCAAGACTCACTAGACGGATTGTTCAGTTGCAGCCTTTTAATTTTCTTGTTCAACACTGCCCCGATAAACTGTTAATGCAAATGTCCTTTCCTGACTCGCAGGGCTAGTGTTAGAGAGTCGCTTTGTTAAACAAGTAACAAAGGTGAGGGGGAGTGTGTGACATACTAATTATGATAGGTTCCTAATTGTTAGGGATTTCAATTTTCATGTAGAAATTCAGTGTGAAGCAAGAGAATTTATTAACTTGTTCCGCTCATTTGATCTTAGCCAGCCTACACATAAGGGAGGATACACGCTGCAGTTAGCAATTTCAAAAGAATTATAGGTTGACGTGAGGCAGGTCATGGATATCGGTGTACTGCATTCTATTTGATTTACAATTACAGGTAACTAAAAGGAAAGATCAGCATATTGTGAAAAAATGTTATTTTAATGCATCCACAGCATCTAATTTTCCTAATATTCTCAATAATCAGTCTAAATTTAGTATTTGTCCTACCACAGTAAGCATTGCTTACCAATAAAGTGATGTTTTTTTCTATGGTGAGAGCTGCAGCCTACATAGTGGCCCCTGAAAAATTGTTAAGAAATCATCTATCACTAAAATACATTGGAAACCTCATAGAGTGTCAGGACTTAAGTGGAAAATACCATAGGGTTGAGTGTTACTGGAGAAAAACTAAATTAACAATCCACTGTGAAATACTAAAGGTACATATAGCTGAATATAAGAAAGCAGTCCTTTTATTAATTTGCAAAAACCTCAAGTAAACTTTTTTCATGTTGTCATTATGGGGTGTTGTGTGTAGAATTCTGAGGAAAAAAATGAATTTAATCCATTTCGGAATAAGGCTGTAACATAACAAAATGTGGAAAAAGTGATGCGCTGTGAATACTTTCCGGATGCACTGTATGTAAAGCACTTTGTGTAGCGAGAAGAGCTCTATATAAATATAAAGAATTAGTATTATTCCTTTTAATTGATAGTGTACTTGATATACTGAACTTGTCAATAGATACCAAGGTCTTTCCAAATTGTCTAAGGACTGCAGTAGTTAAACCCCTGCTTAAGAACTTCACAACTTAAGACATATTTCTAATCTCTAACCTTTTTTTGTATAAAATTCTAGAAAAAGCAACTTTTCAGCAATTGAATGACTACTTAAATGAACGTTTTATTCTTGAAAAGTTTCAGACAGGTTTTAGAATAAATCATCCATATTACGAAATGAGAATGGTAAACCGGATATGGACGCAGGGACCTGCCCGTGGACGCAAAAGACATAGTGCGCAAGTGCCACACAAAGCCCCCCCCCCCACCCCCCGAGTGAAATGGGAGAGACTACGCACGTGTGCAGGCGCCACACAAAGCCCCCCCCCCCCCCCCCCCCCCGCACCAGAGCAAAATGGGAGAGACTACGAACCGTCAGAGTAGGAAACAAAGTAAAACGTCATAAAGAGGTTAAAGAACAAGGACAAACACATAGAGAGCAGGTTACAGATGATGAAAACTGGAATGCAACAGCTTCAAAAAAACCTAGGCACGAAACACATGCACACCGAGATACAGAATATAAAGGCAGAAACAACGACAGTTAAACGTCCACACCACACACCATGGTAAAAACCGACATGATACGGAAGGCACAGGCGTCGCCGCCATATTGTGAGTGGCACTAATGCGTGGTGAAGGCGCAGGAGGAGACATAGTAAAACAAGAGGAGTCAAGGCCCCGCCCCAGAGTGAAACGGGACACACTACGGAGTCCACAAAGGTTCATACATCAAACCCGAGATAGTACGGACACGCGTCTGAAACCACGGAAGCAAAACTGTCTCGGCTCCAAAACCAAACAGCTCAACAACTAACACAGCTTCGACACCGAGCCCACGTGGACAGATCTAATGAACGTGGACGCCTACAACGCGCGTCTCAAACTGCGTAGGCAAAGCAGGCACGGATTCAACACGACACAGCTCGAGTGACCGAGATACAAACACGCGTCTGCCTAGATATAATTAATGAACGCAGGCGCCTACAACGTGCGTCTGAAATGCCGCAGACCAGGCAGGCACTGCTCCAAAAAGAAATAGCTCGACTAAACGAGATACGAAGTGAAACGGGAAACACTACAGAGTCCGCAGTGCTCCACAATGCACCACATGATAGTTCGGAAAGAGCTTCGTAGTAACAGTGGGGAGACCCAGAGTGACACGGGCGAACACTCCGTATTAAACATACGTCATCCTCACACGTCCAAAATATACAGCATAGGTGAATCACATTACAGTGATGCATTATTAACAGTACGATAAACATCGCAGTATCGCAAACAAATGAAAATTATTACTCGAAAAAGGGAACATATATTCACCACGCACCAGGTGTCCTTGAAACAAAAGCAGAATAAAGCGAGATCAGAAATGAAAGACAGAGTAGAAAGAAAACTAAAATGTCATAAACAGGTTAAACGAGGGGGCCAAACACATGGACAGCAGGTTACAGATAATGAAGACCGGAATTCAAAAGCTTCAAAAACAAAAGCTCGACTGACCGACATACAAACTGAAACGGGAAACACTACGGGGTCCGCAGTAGTCCACAATGCACTGCATAATAGTACGGAAGGAGCTCCGTATTAACAGTGAGGGGCCCCAGAGTGACACGGGCGAACGCTCCGTATTAAACGTGTGTCATCCTCACACGTGGCTGCCCAGCGGGCATGTGTTCAAAACGCCGGGGGTAGGCGAGCGAAGCGAGCAGGGGGCGGAGCCCCCTTGTAATACAGAAACTGCACTGTTTAAAGTAGTCATGCCATGAATATGTTCTTGTTCTACTAGAACTGAACACAGAATCTGACACCATAGACCACTTTATTCTAATAAATCACCTTAGTCAATTGGTGCATCTCTCGGGTAATGTCTTAAATTAATTTAAGTCTTATTTAAAGGGAAAAAAAAATTGTTAGTTGAGGTGTCTGTAGCTCAGAAATCCATTATATTATATCTGGTGTACCACAAGGATCTATTCTGAGCCCGCTGTTATTTTCAATATATATATTCAGACGGCTTTACCTATGTGTTACACCTGATGACCCTGATATTCACGGCTCTTAGACTAGCTTGTATTTCTGAATGGATAAGTTGTAATGTTATTTAGATATACTGTATAATTGCAAATCTGAAAATCAACCTTAAGCTGTTATTGCAGAATTTCTTATAAAAAATAAAGAAAAAAATATAAAATATACAAATGTTGGTGCTTGGTTCTAGTGTAAATTTTGTTTATTTTCTGAATTACTTAAATATGACTATTTATTCAATAGAGATGCTGTCAATCTGCCCTTTGGTTTGTGTGTGATTCCTTGTTCATGTCTATACAGTAATCCCTCGCTGTATCGCGCTTCGCCTTTCGCGGCTTCACTCTATCGCGGATTTTATATGTAAGCATATTTAAATATATATCGCGGATTCTTTGCTGGTTCGCGGATTTCTGCAGACAATGGGTCTGATGTAGGGGGATTGAGCAGGGGGGCTGTTCGCACACCTAGACGATACGGATGCTCGTCTAAAAATGCTGAAAGATTATCTTCACGGTGCTACCTTCTGTGCAGCTGCTTCGTGAAGCGACATGCTGCACGGTGCTTCACATACTTAAAAGCACGAAGGGCACGTATTGATTTTCGATTGTTTGTTTTTCTCTGTCTCTCTCTATATCTCTCTCTCTCTCTCTCTCTCTGCTCCTGACGGAGGGGGTGTGAGCTGCTGCCTTCAACAGCTTTGTGCTGCGGTGCTTTGCATACTTAAAAGCCAAACAGCCCTATTGATTTCTTTGCTTTTTTCTATCTCTCTGACATTATCTGCTCCTGACGCGCACTCCTTTGAAGAGGAAGATATGTTTGCATTCTTTTAATTGTGAGACGGAACTGTCATCTCTGTCAACTGTCATGGAGCACAGTTTAAACTTTTGAAAAAGAGACAAATGTTTGTTTGCAGTGTTTGAATAACGTTCCTGTCTCTCTACAACCTCCTGTGTTTCTGCGCAAATCTGTGACCCAAGCATGACAATATAAAAATAACCATATAAACATATGGTTTCTACTTCGCGGATTTTCTTATTTCGCGTGTGGCTCTGGAGCGCAACCCCCGCGATGGAGGAGGGATTACTGTACAAATGAACACTGATTTGATTCTTTTAAATTAAAATGTAATAACTGCTCTAATCAAGATGTAAGTACAGCGTGACCTTTAGGTAATCTTTAAGAATTATGTTCTAGAAATTACTATGGTATTATTATTTCCTGCATGAAAATCTACTTTGACAAAATACTCCTTTAACTCGACGAGAGTTATATAATTCTACTTTATGTTCACTGCATGATTTCTAATCTTTATGAATTTAATTTTCTTTCAATTTAATGATCAAAGTGGAAGCCTACCTTGATGTTCATTTAAACCATAAATATTGATTATTTATGTAGTATAGAATTTCTGCCAGAGAGAACTGACTGAGAGCCAATCAACATAAATGGGATGAAATCTGGCAGGAAAATACAGGAAATGTGACCACATTGGGTACAGACGATTGACAGTTCTAGGACCGAAAAGAAAACTTTAAAAGAAAGCCAAAATGATTTTATTCATAAATATTCATATAACCAGGTTACATTGATTTTACATTTGATAAATTGTAAATTTGACAAGGCTCTTGAGCCACATGAAAGTGTAACTTCAGCAAGATAAGCAACTGAACACTTGCTTGACACTTAGTATAGGGTTCAAAGGAGATTAAACAGCAAAAGAATTGTAATCAAAAAATATTCATATAAGGAATCTTAAAGAACACAATGTTAAATGTTGACCAGATTTACCCTTTCATACACCTATTGTTTACCTTGGTTGATTAATGATAATAAAATGAAATATATAGCATTTTACTGTTATGCGTTTAGTTAACAAACCAAATAATTATTAAATAATATCATCAAATAATGCTCTAACCCAGGGGTTCTCAAAGTTGGTCTTAGGGGCCAACACCTGATCTCAATGAATTAGCTAGTAATTTTTTTTTCTCTGTACCGCAGCATGATTTTTACATTTACAAGACATTTAGGAATATTTCTATTTTTGACATAGATTTAAATGCTTAATTCCCATTTGTTGATTTCATTATATTTTGCCCTTTCTCTGTGCAGTTTGCTCCCTTCATTGTGTCTTAATAATGACAACCAGCAGAGCAGAGCAGGCAGGCAAACAACACTGAATAATCAAAGGCTGCAACTATTTTAACGTTAGACCCTCTAATTAGAAAATAATGGATTAATTAAACAATTCGAATACCCGGCAAAAAATAGAATGAAAATCAAGATGAAAATATTGTTCAAAAGAAAAAAAAAAACCATTATTCCCATATAACTGCTTTACTCTCTCTACACCCATGACTGCCTAGCTAAGTACAGCTCTAACACCATCCTCAAGTTTGCTGACAATACCACTGTAACAGGTCTGATCAGCGAGGACGATGAGACAGCCTACAGGGAGGAGGTCAAACTCCTGGCAGAATGGTGTCAGGACAACAACCTCACCCTTAATGTTAGCAAAACTAAGGAGATGATTGTGGATTTCCGCAAACAAGCAACAGAGAACAGCCCCATCTACATCGGAGGTGAGGCTGTGGAGCAGATCAGCAGCTTTAGGTTCCTCGGAGTCACCCTCACTGATGACCATAAATGGTCAAGTCATACTGCGGCAGTAGTCAAGAAAGCCCAACAATGACTCTACTTCCTAAGGAGATTGAGTAATGCCCGGATGTCCTCCACAACCCTGTGCAGATTCTATAGGTGTACTGTGGAATCCATCCTGACAGGATGCATCACATCCTGGTACAACAACTGCTCAGTTCAGAACTGCAGAGCTCTGCAGCGTGTGGTGAATACAGCACAGCAGATCACGGGCACACAGCTCCCTGCGATCCATGACATCCACACTACATGCTGTCTCAGGAAAGTGAACTGTATCAGGCGGGACCTCAGCCACCCTGCACTGTCACTTTTCACTTTCCTCCCATCTGGGAAGTGACTAAAGTCCATTAGGATGCGCACCTCCAGGTTCTGCAATCAAACTAATGAACAATCAGTATGTTGTGTCACCTCCACTGCTACCTGCACATATACTTCCACTGTCTCTATTTATTCCTAGGATTCTGGTTTTATTTATTTACTTATTTATATTAATTTATTTATTGTGTGTGTGTGTGTGTTTTTTTTTTTGTCTATGTTCACTGTCTGCGGGGGCACATGCAAGCAAGCATTTCATTGTACATGGTACTTGTAATTGTACACATGACAATAAAGAATTGAATTGAATTGAATTAAACTGCTTGGTACATTTTAATATGTATATATATATTTACCAAACTTATTTTTCTAATTTCTAAATTTTTCCCAAAACACAGAATCTGGCAAATAACAATTCACTTAATTAGCCTAGGAGTTCAATTAAAAATAGAAGCTGGTTGGAACAAAAACCTGCAGCCACAGTGGGCCCTCAGGACCAGCGTTGAGAACCCCTGCTCTAACCCCCAGAGTATTGTATTATGTATAGGGTATTATTATATTGTTGTTATCTATAGAGGCATTTCTTATTGTTGTTATTTATTATTTATTAAATTGCAGTATTGATGATCAGGATGTACTGCATGTAATATCCCTTTTATGTTGAGACATCATCTCATGCACTCACTTCTATCCTCCTTACTGCATTTGTCACAGTCAAAACTAAGCATCAAATGAATGTACCTGGAGTAAACATGGCCGCCTTGCCCTCAATTTCACACACTCTTTTTATATAATGCTGTCAGTTTTGGTTAATTTCTCTCTTTCACTTTTCGTTAACTGCGGTGGGCTGGTGCCCTGCCCGGGATTTGTTTCCTGCCTTATGTTGGCTGGGATTGGCTCCAGCAGACCCCTGTGACCCTGTAGTTAGGATATAGCAGGTTGGATAATGGATGGATGGATGGACTTTTTGTTAATTTCCTGTTCTGATATTTTATTGTTAATTTCACACTTTTACTTTTTATTGTTAATTTCATGTTGGCATGTTGATATTAATTTCATTGTGTCATTTTTATTTTGTGTTTGCGTTTTTCTGTCATTTTTTTTTGTTTGAGTTTTGCCCTTCGGTGCCACCATAATTTTGGCCCCTGGTTCACCTTTGGCCCCTAAAAACCAGATTAATGATTGCTGCTCTTCTTTTTTGCTAACAGAGAGCAGAATACTCATGTTTACTCCTAGAAATCAGCATGAGAAATGGACTGATCAGGTTCAAACTTTACCAGTGTGACCACAGACAACACCCTGTTGCCACATGTGCATTGGAAAAAGCTATACAGCCAACCGACACTAAAACACCACAAAATGTTCTTAATTATTGACGTAATCTGCAATTTTGTTCAATTTATTATCACTTATTTCCAGATAAAAGGCTTGTTTTCAAAGGCAAGAGAAAGAAAGAATTAATAGCACACTCTCTCTTGCTTGGCCACGTTCACTGCACCGTGTGCCAATAACCCTGTGACACTGGACGACAGAAGACAGCGCGAGATCCACACCACGAGAAAAGAAATTAAATGCACTCAACACACAGATGGCAGATAGGCTTTGTGAAGTTAGTAATAGACATCAATCTGTCATAAGGATTAGGCATCTGGAAAATGTGAAAAAGAACTTTGAGCAAGGCTAGCAATTCTTTTATGCTGTGATTCGTATTAACAAACATTTTTATACCATACAATGCAGCAAACTCTAATATTTTCTCTTTTGTGTCTGGATTTTTTCTTGTATTATTATCTTTATTGCAATATTTATATTCTTTTGTTTCTTATATAACCTTAGTTAATATTACTACTATAACAGCCACATAATCTGGCTTTATATTCTTTTGGCACTCCTAATGCAATTTTATTTTATTAAAATTCTTATTCATTCAAAAATACTTTCTTCTTTATTGTTTTTTCATTTATTAATTGTATGTATGCTAGATTTTTTTTATTAAGAAATTTAGCAGATGACATTATTGTAAGGTTTCCATCTTACAATGTCCAAAGTCCAAAGTCCATTCACCTAAGTTACAAGTCCAAAGACATGTAACTTAGGTGAATTGATGAAGTTCAATTGGCCATAGTGTGTGTTTTGGCGTGTGCAAGTGTGGGCGTGTGTGCATGTGTGTGTGTGTGTGTGTGCGTGCGTGTGTGTGTGTGCGCGTTCGCCGTTGTGATGGACTAGCACCATGTGTAGGGTTTGTTACTGCCTTGTGCTCTGTGCTGGTTGGGGAAGGCTTCAGCACCCTCCCACGACCATGGTCTGGATTAAGTTAGAAAATGATATGACGTGACATTGTAAGGTATGCTTTGTAGGTTTTTTTTTTCCTTTTAGTGGATAATGGTATCTCATCAGTTTATTAGTTCACACATCTCCAGGAGAAATCTGGGTGTTTTGGGTGTACAGTAATCCCTCGCTACATCACGCTTCTACTTTCGTGGCTTCACTCTATCGCAGATTTTATATGTAAGCATATCTAAATATATAATGCGGATTTTTCGCTGCTTCGCGGGTTTCTGCGGACAATGGGTCTTTTTACTTCTGGTACATGCTTCCTCAGTTGGTCTGCCCAGTTGATTTCATACAAGGGACGCTATTGGCGGATGACTGAGAAGCTACCTAATCAGAGCACACAGTTAAAGTTCCTATGTGCTGATTGGCTCAGCGATGGAGTGCTGCATTAACCAGGAAGTCTCATCTCACTCATTCAGCATTAACGTGCTCCTGCTACTGCTTCAGGGGCTGTGTCCAAGCGCCAACAGAAGATGCAAATGATTGCAGAAAAGGTAAAAGTTTTGGATATGTTGAAGGAAGGGAACAGCTACACCGCTGCAGGACACCATTACAGCATCAATGAGTCCACGATTCTTTTTATTTAAAAAGGAGGAAAAGTATATAAGATCTACAGCCGCAGTGTACTTTAACCAGGGTGCAAAACGAGTTGCAAGTGGACGTGATAAGGCAGTAGTCTGGATGGAATCTGCTTTAGAGATTTGGATTGAAGAGTGATGGAAGAAGAACAACGGCGGTGCTACACAGTCGCCTGAAGAGGCTCCTTTAGAAGAGCTGTAACGCTCTCCTTTGTTGTGCAGTAAAATTAAACTCATCGTTATCGGACAAGTCGTCGTGTCATTGTTGGTGAGTAACCATAATTAATTATCTATGTACAGTACCTATTACATGTACATAGTTTAGTGTCACTGTACACACATTTTACTGTATACAATTTTTCTTGCATTGTACGTATTTATTGCTGGTGGCCTGTCTGTTGTAATGGCTGTAACATATGTGATATCGGAGACACTCGATATCTTTAAAATAATATTTAGGTTTTACTGTATATAAACTGTGTTTACATACATAATTTCAACGAATTTTACCTAATTTCTAAGATAATACAAAGGGTTTATGCTATATAATTGTGTGGGAAATGTTTATAATAGTGTGGGAGAGTTTATAAGGGCTTAAAATATATAAAAAGAACCATATGAACATATGGTTTCTACTTCACGGATTTTCACCTTTCGCGGGGGGTTCTGGAACGCAACCACCGCGATGGAGGAGGGATTACTGTACCATACTCGGTACCACTATGGGGACTGAGAAGACCACTCCAGGACATTACAATATATATTTCTCAACCAAGCTTTGGTTAATTTGTTGTGTTTGGGATTATTGTCTTGCTGGAAAGTCCAATGATCATCAAGATTCAGTTTTTGGACAGAACACCAATAACATTTATTTCTATAGCACATTTTCATGCAAATGATGTACAGTAGCTCAAAGTGCTTTACAAGATGAAGAAAGAAAAGTTTATAAAAAAATAAGAATATCAAAATAAGATTAGGCAATACTAAGTAACAAAGAATAAAGTAAGGTCCGATGTCCAGGAAGACAAAAAAAAACAAAAAAAAACCCTCCAGAGGGCTGGAGAAAAAAAAACCCAAAATCTGCAGGGGTTCCAAGGCCATGAGACCACCCAGCCCCCACTACGCATTCTACCTAACATAAATGATCTAAATCAGTCATCATGGTTTTCAGGCTTCACATGGAAGAACTTGATGATGATGGTCATGTGGACTTCTGGCCTTTAATCCATCAATCTAGGGACAGCACAGTTCTTTGACCAGAAAAATAACAGAAGATGAAGTAGGGGTTAGTACGGATTTCGGCGCCACCATGAATGATAATGATAATTAAATACATATACACTAAAATGAAGCTATGAGAAAGCCATGTTAAAATAATGTGTTTTTAGCAGTTTTTTAAAGTGCTCCACCATATTTTAGGTGCATAACATCAGAAGGCTGCCTCACCACTTCTTTTAAGTTTAGCTCTTGGAATTATAAGCAGACACTCATTTGAAGATCTAAGGTTACGATTTGGAGTGTAAGGTGATAGGCATTCTGACATATAGGATGGAGCGAGATTATTTAAGGCTTTGTTAACCATAAGCAGTATTTTAAAGTCAATTCTAGATGACACAGGTAACAAATGTGGTGACATCAAAACTGGAGAGATGTGCTCAGATTTTCTTTTCCTAGTTAAGATTCTAGCAGCTGCATTCTGCACTTGTTGCAATCGATTGATGTTTTTTTTGGGGAGTCCTGAGAGGAGCGTATTACAGTAACGTAGTCGACTAAAAACAAAAGTGTTAACTAATTTTTTAGCATCTTGCAAAGTTATAAGGGATCTAACTTTTGTATATTTCTTAAGTGAAAAAATGCTGTCCTGGTAATCTGATTTATATGTGATTTAAAATTTAGGTCAGAGTCAATTATTACCCCTAAATTCTTTACCTCCGTCTTGACTTTCAAACCTAATGGATCAAGTTTATTTCTAATATTCATTTTTACCAATCACTAAGAAGGCATCATGTTCCACCTTTAAAATGGCCAGGTATTTCTGGGAATCCATGATGCCAGTTACACAGTGAAGATTGCCAGTTCCTGTAGCAGAAAAACATCCCCACATCATCACTGACCCACCTCCATGCTTGACTGTGGGGATTGTATTCTTTTGATCATAAGCCTGGCCTTTCTCACGCCAGACATACCGCAGGTCCATGTGTCCAAAAATTCGAATTTATCTTCATCAGTCCATAGAACTGCTTCCCAAAACTCTGCAGGCCTCTCCAAATATCTCCTGGTTTATTCTAGTCAACCTGCAATGTTCTTTGTAGTCAAGAGTGGGGAGCATCTTGCAGTGCAGCCATGAATTCCTTGTTTATTCAGTGCTTGTCTTACAGTTGCCACTGAAGCACATGTCCCGGCCTTCATCAGGTGATCCTGTAGGTGTTTTGTAGTAAGTTGTTAAGGGCTCTTGGTGAAATTTTGGGCTTTCTCCCTTGGCCAGGCAGGTTTGCAGATGTGCCATAGGTGTTGAACATCCTTATGATGCTCCCAATGGTGCCACTTGATATGCTCAGTTTTTGGGAGATCTTCTTAAACCCGATGCTCTTGAGGTGCAATGAAATTATTTCCACACTCAGCTGTTGTGAAAGCTCCACCGTCTTACCCATGATTGCAACTCATCTTCAACACCTTCATGGGTGGAGTTTATATATGCATCACAGTTGTGTTTTAGCTCCACTTTAGGCCATAAAAACTGGTTTTAAAACCAGCAATATTATATAGGGGATGAATAATTGTGACATGGCTAAATTAATTAAATATCATGTTACTCACAAATACTACAACATACATTTTCTTTGTTGATTTCACTTATAACTCAACTGATAAAGAAGTCATCCAAAGCAAAATCAAGCTCTTTGAAAAAACTTTAATTAGTAAATGCTTACAATCTTTGAGGGGTTGAATATTTCTGATTGCAACTGGTGGGAAATGAATACACGATTCATCAAATGACCACCAGCAAGCATAGCAACGTAAACAATATGGTGGCAAGCATGCAAGGATTTCTACACAAAGTTGATAACTAGTGGTGAGCAAACTCTGCTGAATTCACTTCACCTCGAGTTTGGTGAAACTGTGGAAATGTTCAGGAACTTCAGCCAACTCAGTTTGATGCATTGAAGTCAATGGGGAAAGAGAAACTGAAGTACTTTTGATTGGATTATAACGGTGCAATGGTCTTTTAAGTGTCCTTTAACGGCTAGAGAAGTACCTGCCAACTATGCTGGAACAATTCTAGTGGCCAATATATGTGACCTGAGTAGTGAGGCAACAGTGCTAATCATTGTGCCAACATACTTCGATAAGATAAAATTAACAGAACTAAATACCATAACAGTAAAATTTCTTGCAAACAGTGGCGACAGGAGCAGAAAGCATGAATTCACTGATGCTTGGCCTTCACATGTTTGAAAGCAGGTAGTCACCTCACTGAAACTGAAAAATAGTTTGTGTTTTTAGAGAAAAGCCAAGCCAAGATTGTGTTTTTAGTTATTCATTTATTTTTTAACCTAATGCTTTTGCTTGCTTACTGCCACTGCTACCAAATAAGTGCAACGCTAAAGCATATAGATTTTTCACTCCTTCCTGTCTGCATCAACTGCACAACACTTTGGGTAATACTACTAAAGTGGCAGGCTCAGGTATTACACAAAGCCACATACAAGTCCATACAGAAAGACACTAACTTATTGACATGAATATGCTGACACATTTCCGGTTTCCTTTTGCATATATTTTTTGTGTTTAAATGTATTTGCAGGTCTTCTGCTAATTTTTAGCCCACTGTTAGGATCAATATATACCCAGGGGGTTGTCCCATCCAACATTGGCTGCTTGTGATAAGTGGTCCATGATGTAGAAGAGATTTTAAATTAATATGCATCCATTAAACAGTATCATCTCCAGACAGAGGAGCAGCTTCAGCGACACACTGCTGTCAATGTCCTGCACCACTGACAGACTGAGGAGATCGTTCCTCCCTCACACTATGCGACTCTTCAATTCCACTCAGGGGGGTAAATGTTAACATTATACAAAGTTATTGTCTGTTTTACCTGCATTTTTATCACTCTTTAATTTAATAATGTTTCTTTATCAGTATGCTGCTACTGGAGTATGTGAATTTCCCCTTGGGATTAATTAAGTATCTATCTATCTATCTATCTATCTATCTATCTATCTATCTATCTATCTATCTATCTATCTATCTATCTATCTAATAATCAATGTTCCAAATGCATGCAGGCTCAGAGTGGGTGCAGATGTGCAAATGACAGCGCTGCTCTGGGGTTGATTGTGGTACTAGGCTGATCGTGCACTCACAAGCAAAAGCAAGCAGATCAATCAAGTGCTGCATTTACGCCTCAGAGTGGGCAGAGGATCACATCAGAGCCAAGTCAGGCCAATATAAAAGAAGCCTGCATGGCTGAGAGGGAGAGAGGAGAAAGAAAAAAAGGAAAAAGAAAGAAACAGAAGAGAGTCGGAGGTTAAAGGGGAAAAGCTCATGGAGACAGACAGGATTGAGAGCCATCAGAGTGCCGAGGGAAGGAGAGCCTCTCAGAGGAGTGCAGGGCCGGCTCTCAGGGGCTGAAGAGGGTCACTCAGTTGAGCATTTCTGGGGTAACTGGAGTGGCCCGATACTCGCCTTTGTGTGAGGCCAGGGAGTGGCAGTGAGAAGAAGAGGAGTGAGGTTTGGCACAGCGCCCTGCTAGGAGCCCATGTGACAGCAAGGACCCGAGCTTGTGAGAATAGGTTGGCTGTGCTTGTCGGTAGAACGGCGCCTCTGTCAGCAGAGTAAGCAGAGGTGACGTCAATTTTAGATTGGAAACACTAGGGCTTGAGAAGGTTTTATGAAGCACATTTTTGCCACGTGTTTTAACCTCAGTTTTATTGGGAATATTAATATGGTTTTGATTTTAATAAAAGCACATGATGCTTTTTTCACCTACCTCTTGCTGCATGTGTTTGTCCTCATTTGCCTGGCTCATCTTGATACATGACTATCAATGATTCAGGTTCAAGAGGACGAACATGGAGCATGGAGCCGACTCAAGCCATCACACTGCTACAATTCTGTGATGTCACGCAGGAATCGTAAAGCAACATGGGCCGCTGGGGAAAAAAGTTTGTCAAAGCCATCTGCACTGTGCAATTTTTAGAAAAATATCTGGCAAATAAGGTCATTGGCAAATTCACTGTGAAAAATGACTTGGAGAAGTGTGCTGATCAACACTATAGGCAATGAACTAAAAACAGAATATAAAATTTCTAGAACACTAATAAAAAGTAAAGAACCACAATAACAAAAGTAAATGGTCCATAAATGAAAAAGACTGGTCTCCTGAATGCTAAAGCCCAGATTCCAGGCAGTACAAATGTGACATCTGCTAAATGATGCACACTAAGACAAATGAAGCTAGATAAAAAATATAATACAGAAAATGAATGATATTAGATATCAGTAAAATGTATGAGCTGTGATTGTTTTAGGCATAGCAATAAAGTTCTCAAACCTCAAGCTATACATTTGAATGCAATAAAGACTATAAAAATACTTTCATTGGTTTATATTGGCTATGAATAAAGAAAAGTGGTGTTTTCACATATGAAAGAAATCTGTGGCTGCTACCAATGTTGTCTTTTTTTTTTTTCGGAACACATTATGCATTTCAAAAATAGGTCAGCTGGTTTGTTTTTACAGGCTTGTATACTGTTTACAGTCCCTAGCAGAGTTTCTAAAGCCGCTTATAAATGTGGCATATGAATTACCACAAATCAGCATGTGCTGCAGTAAATCAGCGTATAAGATTACCGCTTCACGAAAGATGGAAAAAACTGAAGAACTTAAGAAGGCTGTTATAGGGTCGGTGGATCTGAATCATTGTAAAAGATGATTAAAAAAAAATAATTCATTAATAATAAATTGCTAGATTCTTTATGGTTAATCTAGTAATTTTAGTTCTTGAGAAAACTGAGAGAAAATTTAGAGCTGAGATTAAAGAACGGCATTTAGATTCATAGAATTTCAAGGGAACAATGGCTATTAGCACTAAATCAGTCAAGTCTTTATTTTTTTATAAGTTTTTATTTCAATTATGTACTCATGTGGCTGGAGCTGAAATGGAGTGTCACAACATTTTTCTGTTAAATTCCTGGCCTGGTTGGGTTTCTTGGATTAATTCAATTTCCTCCAGTATGTAAGTTAGGTCTATTGAGTGGTCTAAACTGAACCAGAATGAGTGAATAATGAGTGTGGATGATTTGTGGTACTGTATGCTGAGTTAGTTCTGGTCTTGCACCCAGTGCTCCTAAGATATGCTTCTCCTCACAGGCATTTATTAGAATAAGCATTTCAATTTATTAGTGAATGTTGTAGAGCAGTGGATCACAAACTCAGTCCTGTCATGAACTGGGAGTCCCAAAAGCACATAAGTCCCACAAATGCTTCCATAAATTGCCCTCTGGTTGGGAGTGGAGGGGGGTCTTGGAGGGTTACCGCCGAAACCCCAACTAGAAACAAAAGGGGCCTTGAAGAATCTTTACAAAATAAATAATAAATTTATTTAAAAAAAATGTTCTGTAGCACAAGAAGCTCCTTACAGCAAAAAAAGTAATTGCCAAAGAAGGCAAGGCAATCCACAGCAAACACAGTCCCAATACAGAGTCCCAAGGTGGAGTTAAAAACAGAGCACAGGTTCAAAAATCCAGGCAATGACAATAACAACAAAACAAAAAACAAGTAAACACTCCACTCCACTCCACTCCACTTCACTTCACTTCACTCCACTCCACTCCACTCCACTCCACTCCACTCCACTCCACTCCACTCCACTTCACTTCACTTCACTCCCTAGCACATTCAAAATGAATCTCCAGGAACTATAGATAGATAGATAGATACTATAGAAGGATATTTAATTTATAGGGTAGGGGGCAGTTCCTGGAGGTGATTGACAGGTGGCCCCACCCCTTGGGGAATCTCTTGTGAAACACATGGCTTACAAATAAACATACACAAAAACAAAAATAAAGAATGAACATTATGTACATGAATTAAATAATGAATAAAAGAGGCATTATACATGAATTGAATCCCAGCCAGAGGAGGAACCCTGGCAGAGATATGGCAGCTCCTCCTGCAGCATCAGACCCACTAATTAGTAAATAATGCATTAAATAACTAGAACACCCAGAAAGGCAAATGAAAATCAGGATGAAAATATTGTTAAAAAGTAAAGAAAAAATAGCTACATTATCCCTATATGACTGCTTAGTCCGTTAGTAATTTTAATAAAAATTTACCAAGCTTAGTTTTGTAATTTCCAAATTGACCCCAAACCACAGAAACTGGGAAAAAACATGTCACTTGATTTAGGCTAAGAGTCTAATCAAAAACCTGCAGACGTTCATTACACGGCTTTGACAACATCGCTAATAAACATTCAAGGTACTCGAATGGATATTTTGCAACAGTTTGGTAAATATTGATTGTCAAGTTACAGTATTGTATGTTAGGCCTAGTAGCTTATTCTCATCAAAAATATTCTCATATTTATATGTGTGGATGCGAAAAAAGTAATTTTCTTTATTATGGCTTCATTTGTTTTCAGCCGAACATTTTTTGCACCTGATGAGGACAAGATAGCCTCTGCCCCCCATTAATGAACACAAATACTATGTTTGAAAAATGAATCAGTGTATTAATATATGAAAGAAATGGGCATTTTGCACTTTTTACCCAAGGTCTGATTTACAGAAATGAACCCAAACATCACTGAAGTCCTGTAAATGCTTTAACAGGAGTGAAAAAAGCCTTTCAATTTTTTGACTAAGAGGACAGAGCTGGCAGCACACATGATGTCCTTCTCTGCACCAGACAAACGAGTAGGCCAGCATCTGGAGAAATATGCTTCGTCACACATTAGTTCACACCTAGGAACAATTTAACAGCAAACAGTTTGCAGTAACTATGGAAAGTCTGAGACGGCTGGAGACTCCTTGAGTCCAGTCTATTGTGTGATTTCCAGACTTCTGCAAATGTGTGTTAAATAGTAATGTACACCTGCAACTTAAATTATGTTGGCATCGTTTTCACCAACATGTTCATTTGCCTAGCACCAAGTGAATGCGTTTAATAATTATAAAAGCAGTTAACATTGCTGTTTCATGCTGTCAGTGGTGAGTTATTAATTTTACATCATTCAGATTCTCCTGTGCACCCTGAAGCTCTTGATTACATAGTAGCAGTTTGAAAAAAAGTTAATATTAAATGGGAAAAAAGACCATCTTTACATAATGAGTGGAGGCAACATGCCAAGCAGTAGCTGAGCTTCCTGCTCCAATAAAAAAAATAATAGTAATAATTGAACTGGAAGAATATTACTTTCCTTTACTGATGTGTTAATTGAGCAGTTTGTTCATACCTTGATTGGTGTTACAACTCCTGTGGGTGAAAAGAGTGAAACAGATTTCAACTGGGACCCACCGCCACAATATCCAGTGTAAATGCCAGAATGGGCAAACAATGTCACTGCAGTCATTTTCACCATGACATGATTGTTGGTGCAGGATGGGCTGGTGTGAGTATATTATAACTGTTGATCTCCAGACATTTCCACACAACTGTCTCTAAAGCAGTGATTATTTACCTTTTTGAGTCACGGAAACCTTTAAGAATCTGATTAGAACATTAGAACACTCTAGACGAGATCAGGCCATTCAGCCCAACAAAGCTTGCCAATCCCATTCACTTATTTCTTCCAAAAAACATCAAGTTGAGTTTTGAAAGTCCCTAAAGTCTTACTGTCTACCACACTACTTGGTAGCTTATTCCAAGTATCTATAGTTGTCTGTGTAAAGAAAAACTTCCTACTGTTTGTGTGAAATTTACCCTTAACAAGTTATCAGCTGTGTCCCCGTGTTCTTGATGAACTCATTTTAAAGTCACCGTCTCGATCCACTGGACTAATTCCCTTCATAATTTTAAACACTTCACTCATGTCACCTCTTAGTCTTCTTTTGCTTAAACTGTAAAGGCTCAGCTCTTTTAATCTTTCCTCATAATTCATCCCCTGCAGTCCTGGAATCAGCCTAGTCGCTCTTCTCTGGACCTTTTCTATCGCTGCTATGTCCTTTTTGTAGCCTGGAGACCAAAACTGCACACAGTACTCCAGATCAGGCCTCACCAGTGTGTGATAAACGTTGAGCAGAACCTCCTGTGACTTGTACTCCACACACCGTGCTGTATAACCTGACATTCTGTTAGCCTTCTGAACACAGTCGGGAAGTCGATAGGTTAGAGTCCACTATGACTTCTAAATCTTCTCATAAGGTCAGTCAGTCAGTCAGTCATTTCCCAACCTGCTATATCCTAACACAGGCTCACGGGGGTCTGCTGGAGTCTATCCCAGCCAGCACAGGGTGCAAGGCAGGAACAAATCCCGGGCAGGGCGCCAGCCCTCCGCAGGACACACACACACCCACACACCAAGCACACACTAGGGACAATTTAGGATCACCAATGCACCTAACCTTCATATCTTAGGACTGAGCACCCAGAGGAAACCCACGCAGATACAGGGAGAACATGCAAACTCCATTTAGGGAGGACTCGGGAAGCGAACCCAGGTCTCCTTACTACCACTGTACCACCGTGCTGCCCTTCTCATAAGGTGTACTCTCGATTTTCCAACCGCCCATTGTGTATTCAAACCTTACATTTTTACTTTCTATGTGTAATACTTTACATTTACTGACATTAAATTTTAAATTTCATCTGCAACAAATCTGCCCAAGCCTGTATGCTATCCAAGTCCTTCTGTAATGATATAATGGATTACAAATTATCTGCTAATCCACCTATCTTGGTATCATCTGCAAACTTAACCAGGTTGTTATTTATATTCCTATCTAAATAATTTTTATATATTAAAAATAGCAGCGGCCCAAGCACTGACCTCTGTGGAACACCACTCTTAACATCAGCCAGTTCTGAAGAGGTTCCTCGCACCATCACCCTCTGCTTCCTGTGTCTGAGCTAATTCTGCACTCATCTAAAAACATCACCCTGAACCCCCACTTCTTGTAGCTTGATGCCCATCCTCTCATGTAGCACCTTATCAAATGCTTTCTGAAAGTCAAGATAAATAATATCATAAGCTCCACTTTGATCATATCCTTTTGTTGCTTCTTCATAGGATTCCAGCATGCTAGTTAAACATGACCTCCCTCTTCTGAACCCATGCTGACTGTTCAGAATAACTCCTGTCCTTGCCAGTGGTTACTCAGTCTTATCCTTAATAATCCCTTCCATTCATTTTCCTGTAATGCATGTTGATGAAAGCTATGGACCCCCTACCTCAGAAATATTCACATAAACACAACTTTGCATGCAATGAATATAATATACTTTATTTATCGAGATTTGATTGCCTCATACATATATGACATATACAAAGTAAACAATCTAAAAAAAAAATCCTTTTTTATGCAAAAAATAATGGCCACTCATTATAATTATGAAATACAATCCTCTTGTGCAAATTAAAACTATGTTTTCTACTATCATTACTACTATATCTACTCTAAATCAACAGTACCGGGGCTGTATAGTGAATATAAATGTTAATTTTTATGTGACCCTCATGGACCCCCTAGGGGACCACGGACCTCACGTTAAGAACCCCTGCTCTAGAGTTTACCTGGAAGGTACGAAAGAAAATTAAAACATCCAGCGAGCAGCAGTTCTGTGGACAAAAACACCTTGTTGGTGAGAGAGATCAAAGGAGAATGGCCAGACTGGCTTGAGCTGACAGAAAGGCTGCGGTAACTCAGATAACCACTCTGTACAACTAGGTGAGCAGAAAAGCATCTCAGAATGCACAACACATCGAAACATGAAGTGGATGGGAGACAACAGCAGAAGACCATGTTGGGTTCCAGCCACATACAGAAAGTTGTTACTGCAGTGGGCACAGGCTCAACAAAACTGGACAGCTGAAGACTTGAAAAACATAGAATCTTGATTTTATGCACACAGATGGTGGGTCAGAATTTGGAGGCAACACGTAAATCCATGTCAGCAGTCCAGACTGGTGGCACTGGAGCGGGGAAAGCTTTCTTGGCACACCTCAGGTTCGTTAATACCAATCAGTCACCCTATTTGAATATTATTGCTCACCATGTGCACCCCTTCATGATGAAAGTCTACCCATCTTCTAATGGCTCCTCCCAGCATGATAATGTGCCATGTCACAAAGCAAATGTCTCCTCAAATTGGTTTCATGAATATGACAATGAGTTCAGTGTTCTTCACATGCCTTCCCAATCACCAGATCTGAATCCAATAGAACATCTTTGGGATGGGGTACAATGGAAGATTTGCAGCATGAATGTAGAGCTAACAAATAAAAACAAAATGTGTGAGGCAGTCATGTCAAGATGAAGCAGAATCTCAAAGGAATGTTTCCAGTATTTTGTGGAAACCATGCCACAAAGAACTGAAGCTGTTTTGAAAGTATATGGACACCCTACAAAGTACTAGTATAGTATTCTTAATAATTTTCTGAGTGAGTGTATATTCGATATCAATGAAACTCTGCCTGACTTATTTGTTTATCTTCCAAAAACTGGATGGCAGGTGGGTGTCATCATAAGCAAATTAGGAATCACACCTAGACAGGACACCAGTCCACTCCAGAGCACACTCTAAATGACACAGTCTCCATTAAGAATCAGTAATTGACCTAAGCTATACATCTTTGAGATGTTGCAATAGACTACAATGCCATAGAAATACTAAATGAATAATGGGAGACCATTGTAGCTCAAGTCAAATAGCTCCTAGTTTTGGATTTGAACTCAAGAGTCTGGAGCTATAAGGGAAAAGAAACAACCTTGAAACCATCTAGAAAGTCTGTTTCTGCTGTACATGCTTACATGCTATTCAATTACATGTAGTATCAGAAGAGCTGGTGTCCAGGGGATTTTTTCTGCCTTTTTCTTTATGTAGCAAGGATAGACTGTGGCCACTGAGGCCCTGAACAAAATGAAGCCAACAAACAAGAAAAGATGAATGAAAGTGTCCTGTAAAGTACATTTGTCAATGTACTGTAATTATCAGCAACTTATACCCTTGAATGAGTCTGACAGTTTCCATGCAGTCTCCTGCTGGAGCCCAAACTGGAGCAATACTGGAGGTTTGTTTCCACCCAGCATTATCAGGCAGCACTCCACTGGCCATCCATTATTCTGGCTGCATGTCCAGGGAAAGTCCCAACATCCACATCATCAGAGTCTCCAATCCATAACCTCCTTTACAGATGCCAGAGGATCTGAAATGCTCTGCTTAGCAAATTTTAGGAAATAAGAATGATAATGGGTTATCTGAAGCCATTCTGCTTCCATTGCTGAGATTGAATGTAAAAAAACATGAAGGCAGGAGGGGTTAAAAAAATACAGCTGTTAGGTTTATGATTTGTATCTTAAACTGACACAGATGTTTAACCTACTCTCATATATACTTTTATTCTTTAAAGAATAAACTGTGTTGGGTTTGTCACCTATTGACAGCGTTTTCAAAATTCAGAGCAATGGGTAAATAATTAGAAAGCCTATTACAGTCTTCAAAAACGACTTTGGCTCACAGCCCCAAGATGAAAACTGATATGTATAATAATAATCAACTTTTGTTTATCTAATGGGCTGACTGCATTTTTTTAATTCCCTAAAAGCTTGGCAGTCATTAGAATTCTTTTTATATGCAATAACATTTATATCTGCTGTGGCAGTGTGGATGATCAGTAAACTGTGAAAAATTACAGCTGTTAATTCTTTTTTGCTTTTTGTGATCAATTTTTTTATTGATTCAGCGAATTAAACACACACATGAAAAGGATCACATGAGAATGGGAAAAACTATATACCACACAGTGCCCACAACACAAATCGAGCGTAGCCACTGTTACTTCTCAGTGGCTAGTGGGGTTCAAATTCATGCTTTATGTCTCTTTTGCTTATTTTTGTTAATAATGTGCACCATTCTTTATTTTTGATTTTGTCTATTGTGACCACAAGGGGCACCACCAAGCCCCAAACCTCAGACACAATATTACCCAACACAGATCTGCGTTCAAATAAAGAATTTTATTCCACAAATATGAATCATCATATGTGCACAATCAACCAAACCACAAATACAAACAAGTGAATCTTTGTCTTCTCTTCCTGCTCCACCCACTGAGCGTTGCCCACAGCCTCCTGACTCATCCAGGTTGGGTAGTGGGATCCTTTTATGCTTCTGGTGCCATAGTGTGTCCTCTGGGAAGCACTTCCGAGTCATGTGGAAACCAGAGAGGTCCTCCATAACAGCATCCAGGAACCCCAACAGAGCTGTACTTCCGGACTTCAGCCGCCATGTACCCCTGCAGGTGTCCAAACTGGAATGCCTCAGGAGGACCACTGCCACCTGTCATATGGGGGGTGGCACTGCTCCTGGCCTCTGGTTTCCACTGGACATCCTTTATATACCTCGGCCTCAGCAAGAAGTAATTTTTTCGTCCATCTGGCATACCTATTTGTCTTTCATGGCACTTACACTATGTGTAAATAAGCTGCTTTTGTTATGTTCCATGTGTTTTTTGGATAGTTCCTAAGAGGTGGGGTTACCTGCCTATCATTGCCAGGAACTGCTCTGCCCTATAAATCTAGAGGGTCTTCCACAGTTCCTGTCAGTTCATTTCAAATGCGCTTAGGAGTTTTGGCAACTCCATTTTGCATCTTTTTTCCCTACAGAACTTCATTGGCATCAAAGTGTTTTTTTGCGAAGAATACGTCTTTTACTTTATAAGAATACTATGACACACCTTTTGTGTTTAGTTGGTGATTTTGTCAGTTTTCCCCCTCTAGTGGGCATTTTCCAAAGTGCTTTTGTGACTAACGTGCTTTTGGGACTCCTAGTTCATGCAGCTGCATAGTCAAAAAATCAACAAAATCCACAGGTAAAAAGGAGCAAAAATAATTAGGCAACAAAAACACCAAGTGTGCTGTAACAGCGATGCCAATTGGCTGTAAACAATAGAATTATTCATGATATGATTGAAGAGGATCAGTTCTTAATAGATTCAAAGGATGTTCCTCTAATCTGACAGGTAGAAAGTACCAAAAAAATTTGGAATTTACATTAAAAAAGGAAGATCAGCAATTGTCAAAGAACTGTTAATTCTAACACATTCTACATGGCATGTATAATAAATGAGGGGCCGTTGGAGTCACGGTTGATAAATCTCAGGGTCACGTACTCTAATCAGAGAGTGGTGCACAGAGCAGTATATATAAACCAATTATTGATATGTTCAGTGGGTACAGACACTCCAGTTGGCATACAGGCAATAAACACTTCTCTTGTTTCAGAAATGGCACAAACTTCACTGGGAGTGAAACAGAATTTTGCAAATATTTTACGAAGTGAAACACTGAGTTTGCTCATCACTATCGTACGGTATTGGTGGCTATGTTGGGACTTCATATAAATAGACTTGGCAGTACGAAGTCAGATCATTAACTCTTTATCAGAACTGCCAGACTTTGTACTTTGATGTACGTTTGTTTAAAAGCTTTGAATCATTTCTATCTGTGCCTTTGACCTTTCCAATTTATTTTCTTTGCATATATGAGGATGTTTTGTTTTTGTACTCTGATTTCTTTAAAGCAATTTGCCTGTTGCACACTGCTGAGTTTTTTTAACACTCATTTATTAGCTAGTTAAAGCAGGCAGGCACCCACACTGATTGCATACACTCAGGGAGTGTTTACAAGCAAGAGCGGTGTTTGGGGGTGAGGCCCCACTTTTGAGGTCCGCAGGTCCCGTTCGAGCGGATTTGTTAAGTTATATTCTCCAGTATATATATATTTGAGATGCTTCTAAGAGGAACCCTTTAAAAATCCCTCTTCAGGGTCAAATTCCGTACATGTACGTCTTTGAAAACATTCCATAGTCAACCTTCATTGCCCGAAAAGGTTTGCCAGTATAATCCCTTCCTGAAATAGGTATAGCCCATTAGTTGCTCGGTTGGCTTCTCCTATCTATAGAAAAAGACATTGCATCCAGATTAGACTATGGAGTGTCATCAGCGACTTTTCCAATCATAAGGCAAGAAAAGTGGATTTTCATCTCTGAACCTGGAAACCGGTAAAAGATTTCATGATGATACCTCTACGTTAATTTCACACTTCCTGTCAAAACACTGAAACTCTTATTTTATTTGTAGGCCATAAACATGTCTGAATATTAATACACAAAGACATGTATCGCTAATTATAACTGACTGACATGACATCAACGTGAGTTATGACTATGACATCCTGCATATCGAGACTCAGAGTATATTTGCAATTTGGGTACTTTTCCATAAGAGGCCCTGCTAATTTCCGCATGACACCGTATTGCCTTTCGCACTGTCATGGTATTGTCATGAATTATGAATTGCAATTTTTTAATAGATTATATCATCATATTTTGATAAAGTCCACGTGTTTTCTTGCAAAAATTTAGCTGAATACAGTAATGAGAAAATCCATTGTATGTTAAATTATTTTTTGTTAAATTAACAGCGTTTGACGTATCAGGCCCCACGTGGGTTTTATTTATAATTTTTTGTCCCTGCTGATTTACAGTTAAGTTAAAGTGGACAGTGTCAAAATAATAACCAGACATGGTGAATTATTGAGAAAAAATAAATAACTTCTTCATGCAATGCATTTAACTCTAAGATCAATAGGTTGTCTTAATCACGTTAAAGGCCAGAATCAACATAGCATCCATCCATTTACAGAATGAAATTCAAAATAACTTCCATAATTAGTTAGTGTACTTTCCCTTTAGTTAAAGTTATGCGGAGCTATGCATTGAAGGAAGCCCACAAACTTCTCAAACTGCAAAGTTACAGAATGTACAATAGAATTGAGCAGAATTTTTTCAAAGTGATTTGAAAATATTTTACCAGAAATTGAGTTACTGCCATTAAAAGGAAAAGATAACGTAAATTAATGTAAAATTGGGACATCGACTTTATCATTCAAAGGTATTAAATAGACAGAATTTTCACTTTATAAATAATAGCAAAGTATATAATATGTTTATTATTTTTTAAACGATCAGAATCAGAATCAGAATCAGCTTTATTGGCCAAGTATATGTACACATACAAGGAATTGGACTCCGGTTTTACCTAGTATTGTCCCTGATGCTGTGAGATTGACTTAAGTGTTCATGAGAGTGATGGCCTGAGGAAAGAAACTGTTCACATGTCTGGTAGTTTTGGCGTACAGTGCTCTGTAGCGCCTACCAGAGGGAAGAAGTTGAAAAAGGTTGTAACCAGGGAGTGATGGGTCTGCAATGATGTTTTCTGCCCATTTCCTGACTCGAGATCTGTATAAGTCTTGAATGGAGGGCAGATCAACACCAATGATTTTTTCTGCAATCCTGACTGTCCGTTGAAGTCTGTTCCTGTCCTGTTTTGTGGCTGAGCCAAACCAGACTGTGATAGATGAACAGAGAACAGACTGGATTACTGCAGAGTAAAATTGGATGAGCAGCTCCTGAGGCAGGTTGAACTTCCTGAGCTGGCGCAGGAAGTACAACCTCTGCTGGGCCTTTTTAACAATTGTGTTTATGTTTAGTTCCCACTTTAGGTCCTGGGAAATTGTGGATCCCAGAAACCTAAAGTTTTCCACAGCAGACACAATGCTGTTGAGTAGTGTGAGAGGGGGCAGCACTGGGGGGCTCCTCCTGAAGTCCACTGTCATCTCCACAGTTTTAAGCTTGTTCAGCTCCAGGTTGTTTTGACCGCACCAGAGGGCCAGCTGTTCGACCTCTCGTCTGTATACAGACTCGTCACTGTCCTTGATGAGGCCAATTACTGTCATATCATCTGCGAACTTCAGGATTTTAACAGACGGGTCTCTTGAGGTGCAGTCATTTGTGTAGAGGGAGAAGAGCAGAGGAGAGAGGACACATCCCTGGGGGGCGCCAGTGCTGACTGTTCGTGTGCTGGATGTGATTTTTCCCAGTCTCACTTGCTGCTTCCTATCTGTCAGGAAGTTTTTGATCCACTGGGAGATGGGAGCTGGTACAGTGAGCCAAGTGAGTTTGGTGTGGAGGACTTCTGGAATGATAGTGTTGAACGCCGAGCTGAAGTCCACAAACAGGATCCTAGCATATGTCCCTGGAGAGTCGAGATGTTGCAGGATGTAGTGCAGTCCCATGTTGATTGCATCATCCACTGACCTGTTTGCTCGGTAAGCAAACTGTAGGGGGTCAAGCAGGGGGTCTGTAATGTCCTTCAGGTAGGTCAACACCAGTCTTTCAAAGGATTTCATGACCACAGACGTCAGGGCGACTGGCCTGTAGTCATTTAACCCTGCAATGGAGGTTTTCTTTGGAACCGGGATAATTGTGGAACGCTTAAGGCAGGAGGGAACTTCACATAGCTCCAGGGATCTGTTGAAGATCTGTGTAAATATGGGGGCCAGCTGATCAGCACAGACTTTAAGACAGGAGGGTGACACACCATCTGGACCTGGTGCCTTCCTGATCTTCTGTCTCCTGAAGAGCTGACTCACGTTCCCTTCACAGATCCTGAGTGCAGGTTTGGTGTCAGTGGGGAGGGGCAGGGGCTTGGTAGTGAGTGCTGGGACTGTATTTAGATTGGCGTGGGTGAGAGGTGTGAAAGAGGGATTATCAAACCTGCAGTAGAACAAATTCAGCTCGTTGGCCAGTTGATGGTTCTCTTCAGTATGGGGGGATGGTTTCCTGTAGTTGGTGATGTCTTTCAAACCTCTCCACACTGATGCAGAGTCGTTGGCTGTAAACCTATTTTCCAGCTTTTCAGTGTAGCACCTCTTTGCTACTCTGATCTCCTTTGTCAATGTGTTTCTGGCCTGATTATACAGGATTCTGTCCCCACTTCTGTAGGCCTTCTCCTTAGCCTTGCGAAGCTGCCTGAGTTTTGTAGTAAACCAGGGTTTGTTGTTGTTGTATGTGCGAAAAGATTTCATGGGCACACACATATCCTCACAAAAACTGACGTAGGATGTCACAGTGTCAGTAAGCTCATCCAGGTCTGTCGCTGCAGACTCAAAAACACTCCAATCAGTACAGTCAAAGCAGGCTTGTAGTTCCAGCTTTGCCTCGTTGGTCCATCTCTTCACCGTTTTCACCACAGGCTTTGCAGATCTTAAGTTCTGCCTGTAAGTTGGGAGAAGATGAACCAAACAGTGGTCTGAGAGTCCCAGGGCAGCACGAGGGACAGAGCGATAAGCATCCTTTAATGTAGTGTAGCAGTGGTCCAGTGTGTTTTTGTCCCTGGTAGGACACTTAATATGCTGACTGAATTTTGGCAGTTCTTGCCTGAGGTTTGCTCTGTTAAAATCACCAAGAACAATGAGCAGGGAGTCCGGGTGTTTGTGCTCCATGTTAGTTATCTGGTCAGCCAGGTGTTGTAATGCTTCACTAACACAGGCCTGAGGTGGGATGTAAACACCAACCAGAATAAACGAGGAAAACTCCCGCGGTGAATAGAACGATTTACAGTCAATGAAAAAAGACTCTAAGTGAGGGCTGCATGTTTTGGTTAGTACTGTGACATCTGTACACCAACCTTCATTTATGTAGAAACAGATTCCGCCTCCTTTCGTTTTCTCCGAGAGCTCCATGATGCGGTCCGCACGGAGAAGTTGGAAGCTCGGCAGGTATAATGCGCTATCGGGGATGTGCTCACCAAGCCAGGTTTCAGTGAAGCACAGGACGGCAGATCTGGAAAAGTCTGTGTTTGTTCTGTTTAACAGTAGCAGTTCGTCCATCTTGTTGGCCAAAGAGCGGACGTTCACCAGGTGTATTGAAGGGAGCGCAGTTCGAAATCCCCGGTGGCGCAGTTTAACAAGCGCTCCGGCTCGCTTCCCTCGTCGGCGTCTTCTGCTAATTCCGTAAAGGGCGGCTGCTCCTCCGACTAAAAGTTCTGTAAAGTATTCTGTTTGAGTGAAAGACGGTGAAAAAATTTCACCAGCGAATTGACCAATGTGTAAGAGTTCCTCTCTGCTGTATGTGATCAGAGGGGGACAGCTTATCACGGAACAAACAAACAAAAACAGAGAAAGCACCAAGGAACGAGGCACCGAGGCTGCCATCTGCGGCGCCATCACAGGTGGGATCATTGGTATATCAGATATTAGAGACTTTGCCATTATTTTTGCACTTTTGAAGCCAAAGTCCCATCTGGGCTGGTGTAGGCTGAAGCCAGTCAGTGGAGTAGGCACTTAGGCCATGTATGAGTGAACCTTATCTAAGCAGGCTAGTGGGAACTGTGGCCTGCTTGTTGGTTAAGTTTTGGAGGCCTCGCTCGTTTGTCATTTTTGTGTGCTATGAAACCCATCGGGTTGCTTTCATTAATTCCTTTACTGATTTTTTGACTCCTGACTTACTGCTTTTGTTCTTGGGTAAGATTTGGCCTTTAACACTCTTAGCCTTCAGGTTTTATTTATTTATTTATTTTGCCTGTATGTGACTCTCGTGGTCATTCCATTCAAATTGATTGCATCCTGGTCCTACCTTAACATGGCATATTGACCACACTCTGCTTGTAGATAAACAACTTTAATTTCCCGCATACGTTAAACAAAGTATATGCTAATAAATTTATAACCCAGAGTATACAGTATATCTTAATAATAGATTATAGTTTACCTTATGCTGGTGAATTCATACTTTCCTGTTTTAGTTTGCAACAATACAACATTAGAAAATTAGAACAATCTGGATGAGAACAGGCCATTCAGTGCTACAAAGCTCACCAGTCCTATCCACTTAATTCTTCTAAAATAAAATCAAGTCGAGTGCTGAGTCCCTAAAGTCCGACTGTCTACCACACTACTTGGTAGCTTATTCTGTGTGTCCATGGTTCTCTGTGTGTGGAAACACTTTGTAATGTTTGTGCAAAATGTACCCTTATCAGGTTTCCAGCTGCGTCCCTGTGTTCTTTATGAACTTATTTTAAAATAACAGTATCGATCCACTGGACTAATTCCATTCATAATTTTAAACACTTCTATTCATGTCTCCTTTTAATCTCATTTTGCTTATAGTGAAAAGGTTCAACCCTTTTAATCTTTCTTTTTCCCCTGTTGCCCTGGAATCAGCCTAGTTGTTCTTCTCTGGACCTTCTCTAGTGCTGCTATGTCCTTTTTGTAGCCTGGAGACTAAAACTGCACACAGAACTCCAGATGAGGCCTCACCAGTGTGTTATAAAACTTGAGCAGAACCTCCTTGGACTTGTACTCCACACATCAGGGTGCTAAATAACCTCACATTCTTTTAGCCTTAGTGTCTGGCACTGGAGAGGGACGAGTCCACTATGACTCCTAAATTCTTCTCATAAGGTGAATGTTTTGATTATCAGACCTCCCATTGTGTATTCAAACCTCACATTTTTACTTCCTATGTATAATACTTTACATTTACTGACATTAAATTTCATCTGCCATAAATCCTCTCATAAAGCCTCTGTGCTGTCCAAGTCCTTCTGTAATGATTTAACAGATTCCAAATTATCTGCCAATCCACCTATCTTGGTATCATCTACAAACTTAACCAGTTGTTATTAAATGCTATCCAAATTATTTATATGCATTAAAAATAGCAGAAGCCCTAGCACTGACCCCTGAGGCACACCACTCTTAATATCAGCCAGTTCTGAAAAGGTTCCTCACACCATAACCCTTTGTGTCTTGTGTCTGAGCCAATTCCTCACCCATCTACACACACCAACCTGAACTCCCATTTCTTTTAGTTTGATGCCCAACAATAACAACAACATTTTCATACAAACAATGTAGCTCAAAGTGCTTTACATGATGAAGAAAGAGAAAAAAGACAAAAATAAATAATTAAAATAAGGGAACACTAATTAACATAGAATAAAAGTAAGGTCCGGTGGCCGGGATGGACATAAAAAACAAAAAAACTCCAGACAGCTGGAGAGAAAAAAATAAAATCTGCAGGGGTTCCGAGGCCACGAGACCACCCAGCCCCCTCTAGGCATTCTACCTAACATCAATGACCTCATCAGTCCTCATTGTATTCAGGGTTCTCATGAAGAACTTGATGATGACGGTCATGTGGACTTCTGGCCGTGTAATCCATCAGTGTAGGGACATCACGGTGCTTTGAATAGGTGGTGGTGGTGCAGATCGCCACCACGGCAAACCAGAAAAAGAACAGAAGAGAAAGTAAAACCTCTCATGTGGGCACATTATATGAATTGAGGTGTGCCCATAAATCTAAACTGAATAAAATCAATATGAAATTGATAGGAAGGATGAAACTTGGAACTCTGCCTAAAATGAAAGTTATAAGATATGCTACAGAGAACTTTTAATTATGCCCACATCATCTGTCCTGACAAATATTTGGTGATAGCTTGTTTGATATTAAACCCTCCTCTTTGACTTTTCAAAATCAATCTTCTAACCAAATTCACATAAACAGTTGTACAGGATCACAGATTTGGCATCAGTGTAATTTTCAGAAATTAAACATATGCTTGTATATTTTCAAAACTGGAGGAAAAATTATTTGCTTTGGCTACTTCTATACCTGTCAAATAGTAAGGTGCTGCAGTGAAAAATACAAGAAAACAAAGTCACCAGCTGGAAAAGAAAATGAACCTTAAACTTAAGATGATCTGCTGAGCTTATATTAATCATGCTTTTTTATTTTCTATAGTCCTCTGTACTCAAAAATATGTTCATTTGTGGCCACAGACTCTTGTACTAACATAAATAAAAAGAAAATTAAGTGGCTTGTCAGACTTTAAGTAGGATCACCATTAAATATGCTGGCCTAGCTTACTGTGATTGACTTACAGTGTTGATGAAAAACAGAATACATTCTGGGTGATTTTTTATTTTATTTTTTTCTGGCAATCATTTTGACCCACCAAGCAGGCAAAATAATAGCATGAAAATAATATTGCCGTCATATTTCAGGAGATTATTTGAAAAATAATAAAATGTACGTATGTATATATACAATTCATTATAAAAGTTCAGTAGCAATTAGGCACAGTCCAGGGCTGAAGAGAATGAACGACCGTACAGAGTGTGGCGTAGAGGAAGGGCATGAGTCAGCAGTCCAGTGAGACAGAGCGCTTCATTTAGGAGAATAAAGAGCTATCTATTACAGCTGCAAACACTGTGGAAGAAGAGAAATGTGCGTCACAGCAATTGGCAGATATAATGGGTTTAAAGGGCAATGATTTCCACCTGGGACCCAAGGAGGGGTGGGTGAGAAGTATCTTAAAAGACAGATGACAGCAGGCACAATTTTAAGCTAGAGGCACCACTTTTAGAGACTGAAGTTGCAAAAGAAATAAGGGGACATCTTGCATTACTATTTTTTAACCTTAGTCTCCTACGGAGGCAATAAAAAGATCTCCTAGAGTAACAGAAATTAGGGCTGGCACTTTAAATGATGCCCACTGAGGCAAGGTACATTTTTTGTCACCACCTCTAATATTCTTACTAAGCATGACATGATTACAGGTAATCCACATTTAATAAGTAAATGAATAAAGATAAAAAAAAATGAAATCTTACACTCTTTACCCTCCCCAAAAATTACTCAGGGCAGAGAGTGAGCACTTCAACAAGGCTCTGAGGCTAGGGATCTGCACTGGCAATCAGAAAGTTGCCGGTTTGAATCCCGTAAATGCCAATAGGGACTCTGCTCTGTTGGGCCCTTGAGCAAGGCCCTTAACCTGCAATTGCTGAGCACTTTGTGTAGTGAGAAAAGTGCTATATAAATGCAAAGAATTAATGACTTGCTCATGGCACCAATTCACAATACTGACACTTCTTCTCAGAGCTATCAGAGGACTTTAATTAGCAGGCACTGCCATACCTTCTTCCCATCCTGGGACTATCAGAAGAATATTAGCAAATCCAATCAATTCCCTTTAGCACCTGCAGCATCTGTCTGCCTACACGTCAATTAGCAATCGAGGACTTAACCTCAGACACTGCATCACCTTCTTCCCCTATCACAAAGCTGGCAGAAGGCTGCTGTGCTTCTCTGATAAACCACACCAACAGAAAATGATCTTCTCGCTAACATTTGCCTCAATCCTGCCAATCCTGGTCGGACAATTCTCAACCCCCACCGCTATACTTGCACACCACTAACTTGCAATGCTGTTTTCAATCTTCTAATTGAAATTTCATGGGGTCTCGTATTCTCCCACGCATTCATGCTCTCACATGGAACAAATCCATGGTCCAGTCTCTTTTCCTAAAATTTCTCCAGACCCTCACCTTTTGCTCTTCTCCCACCAGTACTGGAGCACTGCCAGAATGGTGGCACCACCCATGGACGAGCCCGCAGCCCGATAGTCCCCTTGTGCTCACACACACTTGTCTGCCACCTCCACTCATGAAGTACTCACATGCGGCTATCCAGCCTCTTGTGCCTTTCGTCCAACAGAAGGGTAAACCAATACACCCAGTCTCACACTATCCTGGGCTTTCATCTACTTCACAACAGCCTTACCACATAAAAGTGTTTTTTGTTGGAGATCGAATTTTTATTGATAAAATGAAAAAGTAATACAGTAAAAGGAAACAAAACTTGAATGATATTTGGGCTAAGTAAGAACAAAAACAAAACAGCCCCCCACCGGCAAACACCCACCCCACCCTACCAGAGATGGCTATTTAAACAGAAACACAATAACAGAAAAAAAAAAAGTTGACAGATAAACTGTCGTGCAGAAAGGGAGAAAAAACGTTAAACGAGGAAGGTGGACAGGAAAAGCAACCAGCTCTTTACTAAATGAAGGCAGTTAGGGATAACAGAGCTAGAGGAGCTGTTGATCCTGAATTCAGGAGGTTCAAGAAGGATAAAATTGTAAAATGTCCTTACTTCCAGATTGCAGGAGAGACAAGGACAGGAGATTTTCAAAGAGAGGTAAAAAGTAACTTAGCTCCAAAGGTTGCAGACACTAAAAACCTCCACTGGGAGAGAAAAAGGGAAAGCAAGGAAAGAGAAGAAAGGTCTAGGAGGAGGAGAACTTGACCTCAGAACGAAGTGAGGAAAGAAAGAATCATAGAGGGGGGATTCAGCCACAGAGCGCCAGAGAGCCACAGCCGGAGAACATGTAAAGAAAAGTGCCAGGGACTTTAAGGGGACAAAGATGACACAGATGATCTAATTCTAGTTCCATTAGTTTGACCGTTTTCTTCACATCTTCATGTATCGCTAGCACGTTGTTTCTGTTGTTAATTTCTTAGACATTCTGTATCCACCCCTGCTTTTTCTAGACTACTCCACTTGCTTTGCCCATGAAACTCCTCCACCTTGCTCTAATAATAATACTAACATTTTTTTTCCATTTTTTATAGAAGTACTAAACTGTTATGACAGAACAGCTGCTTTCTGAACCTTTAAACCACCACCTAATATTCTTCTCCCAGTTTCAACTATGATATTCACTATCATTCATGAACTTACATTTCAAGATTTGGTTTTCATCCTTGCTATGAATGTACTGTTATGCTTTTGTATATAACCATGTTGTAATGAACTAAATCAGAATTCCATTGTATACATTTTTAACCTTTCATCTGAAACCCCTTAACAAGTTTAACTTCCTAATAATCATTTATTTACCCTTTGACACAGAATCCTGTCATTATTGCCAGGGCCCTCGTATTGTTCACTTCATCATCCAACAGGTAGAATCTCACTTACTGAGATTGCATCGCTGGTTTTCTTTGTTGGCTTTTTAGATTCATTGCAGAAAATGAGAAGTGCCTACTGTCATTAGCGTTTCTGTCTGTCTGTCCATATGAAGCAACTTTGGTTGCAGCAGACATTTTTCTTTGAACTTGAGTAAGCTTATTGTTTAAGGAAATCTGTCAGAAGTTTGATTTTTTTTCTTAAGATATCTCAAGTACAGCATGCTGTACAAATTTTTCATACTTTAGAAATTCCTATTTGAAATGCATTGCTGAAATTTTGAAATCATGTATCTGAAAACAGAGAAATATTCTGTGCAGCCTTCATTACTGATTCATTGACTTACTCAAATTTATTTTGACACAGGCTGTTCGAAATTGCATATTTTCTTTTTTGCATATCACATAAAAAAACAAATCACCAATCCAAGTTATTAAAATGGCAACCAAGTCGCACACGTCGCACCAGTAAACTTCAGCGTACTGTAGTTTTTAACTCTTTATCGGGGGTTTCTTTCAAAAATGTTATGTTTAAGAAATATGATCTACAATTGGCCATAGACCTTCTGCAGCCAACAGCGAACAGTAATAAATCAATGAACGCAAATTTATCATAACATCAGTGTTGTTTTTAACATAACTTATAATTAAACAATATTTAATAAACAAAAGTGTTATATATCTGTGTCTTTCATGAAGTATATTAATATAAATGAAAAATATGCGTACTTTACGTAAATCTGGAGAAATCCAGCAGGTGGCAGTGTGAGATATTATCACAGTGAGAACATGTTCGGCTTCTCTGTGTTGTGAATTGCCTGGAACACCCATTAAATTCCGATGACACCTTACCGCAATATCTCTGAAAAGGATATTTAATGATTAAATCCATCAATCCAGGGATGTGTCCATTCCAGCAAGCATTGGGCACGAGGCAGAAACAATCCCTGGATGGGGCCTCAGCTCATCACAAGGTAAATACAAGCATACACATACACTGGAGTCATTTTAGTGGTACCAAATCCCCAAATCTGTATATCTTTGGAAGGAAACCGGAGCACACTGTGGAAACCCAGCAGGAAAACATGGAAACTCCAAGCAGGGAATACCAGTACATGACTCCCTCCGAGACAGCAATGCTGCCACTCCGCCATCGTGTCACCCCCATGCGTGTAATTATTAACAGTATTCATTATTTAAACGAAATTAACGATTTATCTGTAAAATGTAACATACATACTTTAATGCATTTCATCATAAAAGTGATATCAAGTATAAATCCAAAGATTATAAATTTGCAGAGAGCTGGAATATCATACATTTAACGTGTTCTGTGTGGTGATCTATTGCTGCTTGCCGCTGCTGTCAGGTCCAAGAAGGTCATAGCGATTAAAAACTGGGATGACGTTTACGACAGTTTGCTTTAATGATAAAGTAAACCACGAGGTTAAAGCAAACATTTTGAGATTAAAGCCGAAATTTCCACTTTAATCCCAAAATACACGTTTTCACCATGTCCTTAATTTTTTTTCTCTGTGGCTCAAATACAGCTCTGTGTATTATGTTGCTGTTATGAAGTTGCAAAAAAAAGATGGCACAAAAGATGGTTTGTGAGACTTTTAAAATGTATCGTGTCATTAAGATCGGAAATATGCGAGACTTGAATATAAAAGCATCACGAATGCATCTGTATGTCGGCATTTTGCTTCAACAACATCGAACCATTCATCAAACTTCGAAGTGCGCACATCGATCCCATAGGATCCGCAGCTTTCTGTCACATGTAGATAGTAAACAGAGACTCTTACATCACATTCCAACTTTTATCACACTGCGCCCCCGACTTTTTGCTGGTATTGCAATTCGTGCACGTGTCGCGTTAATTTCTGGGGACCTGCTCAGAGGACGTGTCTAATGAACGCTGGGAACGCATGGCAGCCATGATGCGTGCACTTACGCGTTCTGAGCATGAAGTATAAATGAGCTTACCCCCTGCTCGCTTCGCTTGCCAAACCCCTTGGCCTGCACTACGCGCCAGCCACTTCCCATCTCTGCCGCTCGTGTTGTGAAGAGGGGGGATGAATGCACTCCAAGGAGATGCAGTATCTCCTCCGAAACCCCCTCTTAAACCGTGATACAATGGGAAACAAATACAGTTTTTTTTCACCTTCTCTTTGCTCAATCAGCTGCTGGATTGCTGCTGCTGCCGTGCTGTGCCACACCGAGCCGCGTGATCTGCATCTCGCACGACGTTTCAAAAATTTTAAAGTCTATACAGCAGCTGTCTTTGCCATCTACTCTTTGTCTTTTGTTTCTGGCCCCGGGCGTGGTTAAATCTCTTGGCACAAAGTCTCAAGTATATATAGATACTGCTCAAAAAAATCCAAAAACCTCAATCCAATCGAGAATCTCCAGAACAGTATGTATTGGTGCATCTGACACTGCCAAGTAGTGTCACAGACTATATACTCATGTCCTTATCCAGGTCTGGGAGAAGATCCCCCAGGGCATCATCCACCCTCTGATCAGGAGCATGACCAGACATTGTCAGGAGTGCAAGCAGGCACTTGGGAGTCATACACACAACTGAGTCATATTATGAGTTGCTGTGATGAAATTCACACAAGTAGGATCAGCCTGTGATTTTAATTTTTGACTTTGATTTTCAGTGTGATGTTGATTCCAACCTTCAATGGGTTGGTGATTTTGGTTTCTACTGACCGTTGTTACATCATTTTGTTATCAATGAGTTACACAGTATTACTCAGTACAGATTTTCCATTTGAATATTTCATATTTCAAAATCCAATTTGTGATTTAAGTTTTCCTTTAAGGTTTGAAACAGTGTATATATATATATATATATATATATATATATATATATATATATACAGTATATAAGCTGACTGGACCAAGTGGAGGTAATTATCCGCCAGGCCAGGGGGTGGCAGGGTATGCTAAATCTTATTCTGTTATCTCTGCAGGCCAAATATGGGAAAACCTGCCTGATTTAACAACAACGTCACATCCGGTTTCTGGCCTCAGATGACATCACTTCCAGTCTCACCCTTTAAATCCGGCATCTTCTCCACCACCACTTCAGTTCAGTCTGGAGCTCAATCCATACACATCAGTGCTAACTAAAAAACGTTTTTGCAGCCAGGGACAACATACGGGTGGCTGATCCAAACCTATACAGTGCAGCGGCCCCAGCACTGACCCCTGAGGTACACCACTTTAAAATCACCTAACTCTGATAAGGTTCTCTTCACTACAACCACCTGCATCCTGTGTTGTAGCCAATTTTGCACCAATCTACTCAGTACACCCTGAACGTCCATGCTTTTAGTCTGATGTCCAACTACTCATGTGGCACCTTATCGAATGCTTTCCTGATAATCAAGATAAACAGTATCATATGCACCTCTCTACTCGTATCCTTTTGCATCCTCATAGAATTTTACATGTTAGTAAAACACGACATCACCCATTTGAACCCATGTTCAGTGTTCAGTAAAACTCTGGATCTTACAAAATGCTGTTCAATATTTACCTTTATAATTCTTTCAATTAATTTTTAACTTATCAATAAAACATGGTGTCCCAAAAAAACATTACAAAACTTCAACTTGTTGATCGTTCAGAATTTTACAAATGCAATATTAAACTGTCATTTCTCAGGGTTCAAGACCCCGAATCCATGTAAAATATGTGACCAACAATCATAGAGAAGCAGGAAAAAGTTATATAAAAAGACTAAAAGAATTTTTCAGCAGTTTTGTTCAGGGTTAGAGCTGCATACACTTCCTCCTGCCACAACATGGATAAAACATAAAAGACAGTGACCTGGCCAAGAAATGAATGGTGATCCCTGAAGTTAGTTTTCATGAGTACATTCCCTTTTCATTCTCCTCTTGTCACAATACAATTGTGTGTTAATTAAACACACACACACACGCAATTTGCAGAAAAAGTACAAACAAACTTCATACAGGCAGAAACCAGGGACAAATTAAAAAATAGTTTCCTAGAGCTATTCTATCATTGCACAAATGAACAATTTTCAGGTTCTTTAAAAAATCTTATTATCTCTTTTACATTTTACGGCTGCCAACTCCATGTTTTCTTTAAGGTCTCTCCCAGCACATTGTTGATGTCATGAGAAACACCTGCACAGGCATATGAATAGAGGTTATGTTAAAAATCATATTTCATGTGATTTGGATTACATGTAAACAGGTTATATGCCATATCAAACAAAAGATCACGATTCTTGAAGCATGCATTAAAGTCTATCCTGTTTGGTTAACCTTAGAGAGAAGGTTAGGTCCAGGCATGTGCTGAGACATTAAACAAGTTAAATGTTTCACTTCTTTCAGTTCCTTAGTGCCGAGTAAGCATAACTCTTCTGCTAACTTCTGCAATGTTGTGTTCTGAAATGCACAAAATCAAATCACTGAGGGAACATATTTGATGAGGGTTGAATCTTGGTGTTATTTTCTATTCAGGAGAACATAAAATGAGCCAAAGATACTCACCAGGGCTATCAAAGAAAACGTTCTGTGTTTCTTACACATATCACATTTCACTTGCTAAGCAATCTGTGCTGTTTATTCAGATGTAATGAGGTATTAGAAGGGATGGAGAGCCAGTGCAGTGATTGTACTGATAGCGATATCCATGTGACATTATGTAATAATGTGAAGCGGCTGACCTTACGAGAAGACTGATAGACGAGGACTCCATAGCCCTGTAAAAGGAAAGCTAAAACAAGTATTTTTGGTAAGAAACAAAATGAACTGTCAAGAGTTCAAATAATCCTCAAAAGTAACAGCTTAGTGGGTCAAAATGTTAATGCAATAAAGATGCATTCAATTCTGAAATCTGATTCCGATTGGTTGGTAACATTTCTGTCTCACTGTGCTTGGTCCCAGATTTTTCATAGAGACTTTGATCTTACCCTTGCTGGAAACATTTGATTATTTTAAATATTCTGTGCATCATGTGTTTCTTAAACTATGGGTTTAAACTCACATTGGATCTTGGATATGTTTCTCATGGGTCACCACATGACTTTGTATTAAAATTAAACAAATTTGTACGCATGTGAATTTTGTGACGAATGACATACCACTTACTTTTATTGTGGGAGTATGTGATCTGACATGTGGCCTATGAAAAACACCATTGATGCCTTACCGAGAGCTTTTGTTTCTATGTTACAAAAATATAACTAACATGTCCCACTACTCAAACTTGTGATACAGTCAAACTGACTTGTGAAGTGAAGGGACCCCAGGACTAGTTTGAAATGTTAAAACAAAAAGAACTGGTGAGGCATAAGGATATGACTATTTTCTGGGAGCCTTGTGGAATGAGTCAGTGTGGCAGATGATTATACAGTGCAGCAGCAGTGGGTTCTGCTAAATACTATTTCAGTGGTTATGTAAACTGGTTAGTTTCCGGTGTGTTCACAGTTATAGCATACATTAAATCCAAGTCTGTAACAGTCGTGCAAAGATCTTGTATTAAGTTTAACAATTCCTTGGAAAATTCCTTCTCTAAAAGTGGTTAGATATACTGTATCTCATAATATACTGTTAATGCAAAGGGTGTGTTTGTTGGACCAATGAGTACAGCAAGAACACCAGAAAAAATCACAAGAGTGAGACTGTGGCGCATACTTCAGCAGTCAAGACATCATTTTTTTTTTTTTAATTTTTATTAATTTTATTGTAATCATTCCATACAAATAGATCAATTTATAACAAAAAAAAAAAAAGAAAAATTGAAAACAAATCAAACCCCACCCCTGAGAAGGAGAGCTTAGCCAAAGGAGAATTGCTTAGAGTTTTTTAATAAGGCAACAATAAACAAAAAGAAGGTAGAAATATATATAGGTATATAAAAAATGGAGAAGGAAAATAAATGCAGTAATAGTTATTTCTCTTATTCTAAAATAATATTGATTAGATCCTGCCAGGTTTTGAAAAACTTCTGTACACATCCTCTAACTGAGAATTTGATTTTTTCCAATTTCAAATAATATAAAACATCGGTTTCCCACTGTCTTATCAGAGGAGAGTTAGGATTCTTCCAATTTAACAAAATAAGTCTGCGTGCCACAAGTGTAGTGAATGCAATCACCGTTTGCTTGTCCTTCTCCACTTCAAGTCCGTCTGGAAGAACACCGAACACAGCTGTTAGTGGGTTAGGAGGAATTGTGATGCCAAGGCTGTCTGAGAGGCACTTAAAAATTTTGGTCCAAAATGATGTTAGTTTGGTGCAGGCCCAAAACATGTGACCCAATGAGGCAGGAGCTTGATTGCAGCATTCACAGATTGGATCTTGCCCTGGAAGCATTTTGTACAGTTTTAAGTGAGACAGATGAGCTCGATATATAATTTTTAGTTGAATAATTCTATGCTTTGCACATATGGAGCTCGAGTGAATTCTCTGCATTGCTACCTTCCGCTCCTTTTCTGATATATTAATTAAGAGATCTTTTTCCCAATGTCCTCTTGGGTCTTTGAAAGGTAGGGACTCTAATAAGATTTTATATAATGCGGAAATGGTGTTTAATTCCTCGAATTTGAGCAGTATTTTTTCCAGCATGGTGGAGGGTGCGAAGTGGGGAAAATTGGCAGTTTTTGTTTAACAAAGTTTCTAATTTGAAGATAGTGAAAGAAATGTGTAGCTGGGAGGTTGAATTTTGAATGTAATTGTTCAAAAGATGCAAATATGTTGTCTATATAAAGATCTATGAGCATTTTAATCCCAAATCTTATCCAGGTATTAAAAACTGGATATGTTTGCGAGGGTTGAAAAAGGTGGTTCTCTTGCAGAGGTGCCAGGGGTAAAAGATTTTCCATCTTAAAATGCTTTCTAAATTGGTTCCATATTCTGAGTGAGTAAAGCATAATTGGGTTATTAGTATATTTCCGATAACTTGCATTTATTGGAGAGCAGAGCAGGGAGTATAAAGAAGTAGTACAGGATTTTACTTCTGTTGTGGACCAAGCCTGTGTATGTTCGTTTTTTTGTGTCCAGGTTTTTATGGCTTGTATGTTTGCTGCCCAGTAATAAAACTGAAAATTAGGTAAAGCCATGCCACCTTCTGCCCGAGGTCTTTGTAGAGTTGCTCTTCGGATACGTGGGTGTTTTGAGTTCCAAATGAATGAGGTTATTGTTGAATCTAATTGCTTAAAAAACGATTTATTGATATATTTTGGAATGTTTTGAAATAAAAAAAGAAGTTTAGGAAGGATATTCATCTTAACAATGTTAATTCTTCCGGCTAGAGTGAGATGAAGGGTTGACCATCTATGCAAGTCTTGCTTAATTTTTTTCCATACAGACGGCAAAATTTTGTTGATAAAGAGCTTTATGTTTACTTGTGATATTTACCCCTAGGTATTTAAACTGATCTGCTATGGTAAAAGGTAGGGTGTCTAATCTAATATTATATGCTTGTGAATTCACTGGAAAGAGTATACTTTTATTCAGATTAATTCTGAGACCAGATATCTTTTGAAATTCTGTGAGTGCTGTTAAAACTGCAGGCACAGTGTTTTCTGGGTCTGATATATATAAAACCATATTATCTGCATATAGAGAAATTTTCTGTTCCAGTCCTTCTCTGATAATCCCCTTTATCTGATAAGAATTTCGACAGTAAACAACCAGTGGTTCAATGGCGATTGCAAACAGCAGTGGTGACAAGGGACATCCTTGTCTGGTGCCACGTTCTAGCTTAAAGTAGTCTGAACAAATCTTGTTAATACAAACTGAAGCTTCTGGATTGGTATACAGTAATTTGATCCATGCACAAATATTCGGGCCAAACCCAAATTTCTCCAATGCAGTGAAAAGGTAGTTCCATTCAATCATACCAAATGCTTTTTCTGCGTCTAATGATAGTAATATCTCTGGGGTGTTTGATATTGCTGGTGAATATATTACATTAAACAGGTGTCGGAGATTGGAAGATAGGTGTCGGCCTTTAATAAATCCAGTTTGATCCTGTGATATTACTGAGGGCAGCACTTTCTCCATCCTTCTAGCTAGAATTTTTGAGAGTATCTTAACATCATTATTCAGGAGTGAAATTGGTCTATATGAGGCACATTGTAACAAGTCCTTATTTTGTTTAGGAAAGACGGTGATTAATGCTTGACGAAATGTTTGAGGTAGTATTTGGTTGTCTCTAGCTTCTGTAAGTATTGCCAATAAGAGGGGAGCTAGCTGAGTGGAGAATTTCTTATAAAATTCTACAGGGTAACCATCAGGGCCTGCTGATTTCCCGCTTTGAAGTGATTTTATAGCATCTAGTAATTCTGATAGGGTCAGAGGTTTATCCAGTTCCTCAGCACTTAATGCATCTATTTGTGGTGTCTGTAATGTATCCAGAAATGCATTAGATTGTGTGTTGTCTTCTTTGAACTCAGTAGAATATAAGGATTTATAATAATCTCTAAATGTGTGCATTATATTTTTATGGTCAATGATTTCTTCTCCATTCGTGTTGGTTATTACTGGTATTGTATTGCGGACTTCTTGTTTGTGAATTTGTTGACCTAAAAGCTTATTAGCTTTTTCTCCGTGTTCATAGTAATGATGTCTTGACTTATAAATAAGTTGTTCAGTTTCTTTAGTTGTCAAGATGTTGAGTTCTGTATGCAGGGCCTGCCTTTTCCTGTGAAGAGCTTCACTTGGACGCCTGGCTTGTTCTTCATCTATTCTAGTAATTTCGCTTCTTAGCTCTGACATTTTCTTGGTTTCTAATTTATTTCTGTGGGAAAGATATGAAATAATCTGTCCTCTTAAGAAGGCCTTTAGAGTTTCCCAGAGTGTTCCTGCAGAAACCTCTGTGGGCGTGTTTGTCTCTAGGAAGAAGCTGCTTTGTTTGGATATAAATTCTGTGCAGTTCTCGTCTGCTAATAGAAGAGGGCTAAGACGCCATCTATGAGGAGAGTGTGAGGTGCTTAATGATTTTAGCTCCAAGACTAGAGGGGCATGGTCGGAGATAACAATTGTGTCGTATTTGCACGATTTAATCGTAAGCAGGAAATTATTATCTATAAAAAAATAATCAATTCTTGAGTAGCTATGATGCACTGGTGAGTAGAACGAATATGTTCTTGAGTTTGGGTTAAGAAACCTCCAGGGGTCTGATAAGTTGTGGTCAGTTAAAAACTGTGTAATTGTCTTTGCAGTGTTAGATGTCTTTCCCCCTGTCACAGGAGTCCTATCTAAGAATGGATTTAAAACACAATTAAAGTCCCCAGCCATTATAATTTTATGAGTGTTCGCATTGGGAATGGATGCGAATAGATTTTGCATGAATTCCTTATCATCGACATTGGGTGCATAAACATTTATCAAAATCATTTTACTGTTAAATAAGTTGCCCATGACCATCACATATCTTCCTTCGAGGTCCAATACTACATCTGATGCTACAAATGAGACTGTTCTGTGTATGAGAATTCCCACACCTTTAGTTTTCTTTATAAAGCTAGAATGGAACCTTTGGTCAGTCCAGTCTTTTTGCAGTCTGAACTGATCCTTGCTTAGAAAGTGGGTCTCTTGTAAAAATACTATTTTAGCGTTTAAGCCTGTTAGGTGAGAGCATACTTTCTTTCTCTTTAATTCGTGATTCAGGCCTTTAACATTCCAGCTCACAAAGTTAACTGTCCCATCATGGAGACATTGATTCTGAGTTTTTAATGTAATTTTATAAGAATATAAAATGACATTAATTTTATATTTTATTAGAATAGTTTGGCATTTGACCCTTGTGGAAGGATCAGCCTTGACACGCAGACCAACAATATCCCAAAACACACACAGTTTATTTTCAGTTCTACCTTTACAGCACACACAGTGCACAAAGCACCACAAATAGCTCACAATCCTCTTTTTTCTCTTTCTCTTCTTCTTTCCCCTATGCCGTCTCCTCACCTCTCCGCTCCCTGAATGTAGCGATGCGGTCTTTTTTATGTTGCACCCTGCTGCAGTCCATGGCTCTGGAACCATCCAGGCGCCCCCTGGTGGTGGCCACGGCCCCCCACAGGGTTGAGCTTCCAAGCTCTGTATTCATGGCCCTGATGCAATCCAGGGGGACTGCCCTCTTGCATCCCAGGGAAGATATTGCCCCTTTCCCGGTCCTTCCCTTCTCTGGGCTCCCCATTGGGGCAAGGTCCCCGGTCGTCTGCCACACCCTGTAGTTTTGCTTCTTTTCAATTGGTTTTTGTTTGTTCATTTAAATAAATAATTAATGCAAATATTTAAGTTAAATTATCACAGAAAACATAAGTCAAAGTGCGTATTACGCATATGGGTGAAGATAATAATAAGAAGAATACACATGTAGTAGGTTTTTGAATTTAAATTTGTTGGATGGGCACTGGTGCTCATACCAGTGGCCATCTGTCAAAAGTGTGAGTCACTGTCAAAATAAACTTGTTGTAAGGTTAGACCACAGTGTCTCTGAAGTCATCTCGTGTAGTATTTTCCCATTTGTGCACACAAGTCAACATCGTTGCTGAACTTTTCAGAAAAATATGTTGAGGAGGGTTCAGTACAGATTCATCCTGACAAAAGCAATTATGTTATAAAAATTATATTTCTTGACCTAGTTTTCTAGTGATCAGCTTTTATACTGCAATTTCTTCATTTTCATGATAGAACACTCAAGTCAATTTCTTCTCCTTTACACAGAAAAGAAAATGATATTATGAAAAAGGCACTTTAAGCTGTGTGCAACTGGCACTTAATTTATATGATACAATTCGTAAGTATACTGTAATTTTCAGGTGATTTATTGTGTCAAAGACCTTTTTTGATGAAAGGTGAGAAATATTTATAAAATAGTCAAATGGACTATAAAATAAGTTTGAAAATGTTTCAACTTTGTATAAAGCTTCTGTTCACAGTAAAGAAAATCATCTGGAAAACCCCTGTGTTCCAGATGTTTTAACCATATTTATTGCATCTACTGTCGATTTATATTAACTGTAGAGAATTAAAATAATTTATAACTTAATACAAAGTTTTGAGTAGCAGCTTATATGAAGCCAATGTAAAGGAAATGCAATGTATATCCAGATGTAAATTGAACCTACACATACTTCAGACTTCATAAAATGGGTTTGTATTAACAATCTAATGTAAACTGAAAAACAATCAGTTTTCAAGCATGGTTATTACAATTGTTAGAAATGAGAAAGGCTATAGCTGATCCAAACAGCACTGGGTTTAATAATTAATTAATTACTAACTAATTAATTACATTTCTATAGCACATTTCTCAGTACTCAAAGCTGTTTACATAGGCAAATGCAAACCACTTCAACCACCCGCAATGTGTTACACGCACCTGGATGATGTGATGGCAGCCATTATTGTGCCAGTACACTCACCACACACTTTATCAGATGGTGAAGAGGTGAGAGAGATAGCTAATTAGAGACAGGGGATGATTAGGGTGCCAGAATGAAGAGGCCATAATGGGCAATTTGCCCAGGCATCTTTAACGACCACAGACAGTGAGGATCTCATCTAAAAACAGCACCATATTTAAAACACAATGTCCCTGGCACTGCACTGGGGCATTAGGATGCACACACACACCACATGGAAAGTGCCCCCTGCTGGCCTCACCAGCACTTGTTCCATGCTAGCTTTTACTAGATGGTGTCCAATTCAAGTACTGGATGGGCCTGAATGTGTTTAACTCCAGGTGGATCACCTATTCTGAAGTAAAGGTGCTATCCTGACAGGACAGGAATCAGCTCTGAATGGGATCCCAATTTATTGCAGGACACATTCTCTCACATGCCTCATCATTTTACATTTGCCAAGTAATCTTGGGACATGGTGTGAAAACTGGAGTATCAAATGAAAAACCCAAAGTACGAACTGTGTATGCTGTGTATTCGAATCCTTGTTGTTTGCATTCTGTACATTCTCCCCATGTTTCTGTGAATGTTCCTTCAAGTACTCTGGTTGTACTCCCTTATCCCTACCTGCCCTAATGCTTACATTAATTCAGTGTTGTATAGTTACAAATACAAGTATTATAGAAAAGCAAAAGATAAGCCAAAGAAATTCTTTCAATGTTTAGTAGTAAAGAAGAGTCAAGGAGAAGGTGGAAAGTATTAAGAACATTAAAGGTGAGGTGGAATATACAGGTAGTGAAATAAGAAATGGTTTTAACTTGTACTTTACTGATGTGTATATGGGCGAAGAACTGAAAAACCTCCCAGCAGTAACAGGGATTACTAAGGGGGAACTTAGCAACTTTGAAATTGTAAAGAGAGAAGTACTACTTGGATTAAGTAGGCTGAAATCTAATAAATCATCAAGACCAGATAATATTTATCCTTTAGTGTTTAAGGAAGTTAGTGAGTGCAGAAATATATATTTGATACATATTTTTTAGAAAATCTCTTCACACTGGAGTAATTCCTAAAGACTTAAGGCTAAGAAGTATTATTACATTGTATAAAAAGGGGGATTGGGCTGATCCAAGTAACTATATAGGCCTTTAATCTTAATGTGGAAAGATTACAGGGAAATTAATGGAAGCTATTATTAAGGAAAAAATTGAAGCACATATCTAGAACAGGAGTATTAATGAATACTTAACATGGGTTCAGATGAGAAAGGCTGTGATTTACTAATATGTTGAAATTAAAGCATTCAATCAGAGAGGTGCCTACAATATCGTTCATCTTGATTTTCAGAAGGCTTTTGGTAAAGTACTGCATAACAAGTTAATGATGAAGCTAAAACAAATAGGAATTCAGGGAACGGTTCGTAGGTGAATACAAAATTGGCTCAAACACAAGCAAAGGGTTATGGTTAGAGGAGCTTCTTCAGAATTAGGGCATGTTAAAAGTGATTCCCCGTCAGGAGTCAATGCTGGGGCTGCTGCTCTTTTTAATATGCATAAACAATCTGAACAAGAATATAATCAATAAGCCAGTTAGGTTTGCAGATGATACTAAACTAAGTGAAAGGGCAGATGATGTAAAATTAGCAAAAATGTTACAGAAAGACTTAGATAGCATACGTGCTCAGGGAGATTTGTGGCAGATGAAATTTAATATAAGTAAATATGAAGTATTACATTTAGGAAATAAAATATCAGATTTGGTCTAAAAACTTGAAAGTACACCTTATGAGAAGGACCTAGGAGTCATAATGGATCCCTCACTATCTATTCAGACAGTGTGCAGATGTGATTAAGAAAGCTAATAGGATATACGCAATACGCGATACGCAACCCCCGCAACCCCGCCTCCCACGGCCAGTGAGCTGCCGTCCATTACTGTATATTGACAAAAAAGAGGTTCCAGTTATGACCGTTACACTTTGAATTTTGAAATGAAACCTGCCTAACTTTTGTAAGTAAGCTGTAAGGAATGAGCCTGCCAAATTTCAGCCTTCCACCTACACGGGAAGTTGGAGAATTAGTGATGAGTGAGTGAGTGAGTGAGTGAGTGAGTGAGTGAGTGAGTGAGTGAGTGAGGGCATTGCCTTTTATTAGTATAGATAATAAGTAACTCATTGTAATCCTGCCCTACAGTTGTAATATTGCACAACCTGAGCCACTTATGCTTTCATATTGTATATTTTTCTTTGTGTTTCATCATATTATTTTTATTATTATTTTATCATTTTTTAGGAAAATAAGGTTATGGAGGATCTGCATATTGAATCTCATTGTACCATACAATAGCAATAAAGGAATTAAATTTAGTTCAATAGAAGAGAGCACATATTTACATATGATGGTGACTGTCTTCTAAGTTGATTTAGATTTCCAAGAGCTATCTTCTTGGAGCTCTTGATAATCATTTTTAAGATGAAATACCGTAAAGTATGTATATTACATTATACAGATACATTTTTAACTTCATTTAAATAATGAATACTCTTAATAATTAAACATGTGGATACGGTGGACAGCGGTAGTGATTAGCTGGTGCCCCGTTCAGGGATTATTCCTGCCTTGCGCTGTATGCTTGCTGGGACTGGCGTGACCCTAGATGGATAAATGGACGGAATAATTAAACATGTACTATGAAGATATTTCAATGTTCCTTAAAAGTTTTGAGGAATCGACGTTCTAAGCTTAGAGATGGCTTGACATTTATTAAAGAACATATTGTGTGGCGATTGGTTACTTGGAGAAAGAAAAGGAAGGAGAGGAATTGGGGGTTAGTACGTTTGAAAGAGACAGTACTGCTGCAATAAATTATTTCATTGAGGGTCGTGCATGGCACAACAAGCATCTTGCAGGAGGTTGGAACAATCTCTGGACAGGACGCCAGCTCAACGCTACCACTGTGCCACTGTGCCCCCCTTGTGTAATACATGCTTTAATTCCTATCATCGTGAAAATGGTATCAAGTTTACATTTTAGTATTTAATTTGTTTGGAAAGATATAATATCATGAATGTAATGTATTGTGTCCTATATACTATAATTAAATCCTCTCAGGTTGAGTAAATACAGGATACCTCGGGGTGATAGTAATAACAAAAAATTTAAAATAACACCACTACTCACTGAGTTCTGTCTCAGACATCTATCTCCGGAAACAGACAAGACCAAAACTGTTCTGGTGTCCTAACTTTCCCTAGTCCATCCTCAGTTATGATTACTGATGTCCCAGGAAAAGGAAGAGTCCCATGGCTGTGAACACCCAGGGCATTACAGTTATTCATTATTTTGTGTTTTACACATGAAATTAATTCAGAGTACTTTGCAAAGATAGGTTTTCACTTTGGCATTAAAGAGTCTTTTTCTGTTGATCAGTGGTCAACAAACCCAACTTAAATCCACTGTGATTCAATGCTGTATAAAAATAAAATGTGAGAATGTACAAAAAGGTGAATATGTTTTATTAACTCAATACATTCCCACATACATTGAGTAGAAACAGTTTGATTTATGGTTTCACAGTAAGTTCCTAGTCTAACTTCCTAGCCACTGGTGCACACAATCTTTTCTTATAAAGTATATGTGCTTTTCAGGGCAAGATCTCAACATTTGTCTTCTTACAAACATGCTTATTTCTCTTGGAAGCACAGTATAAGGTGTGTTTTTGTATCCTGTACACGATCCAGTCTGTTAATGAACCACAAGACAGATGAACCATATAAAGCTTGTGGGTGCTGTCAATGGTGCTGAACTACTTAGAGAATGTGGGAATGAAAAGGATTGTAGTTATTTGAAAAATCCTACTATATAATAATGAGAAAGACTTTAATTCATTAAAGGTCACTGACAGTTTTTTTCATCTGATCTTTTTCCTGGCTACACTGTATTGTTTAAGATGTGCTACCAAATAACAATGCTACTCATCTCCTGACATAATGCAGGTAGGGCAGATGACACAGGGAGATTTTGTAAAAACAAGAAAGTTTTCTGAAATAGCTTTAAAGCATACTTTTAATGGATTGTATGTCCCTCAACAAATTTGTATGCCCATGAAAGTTTTTTTTTACTAGGCTTATCCAATGATTGAAAGAAATGGAGATGCATCAAATAGGTCTTCATCCAATTCATGCTGGTAATTATACAGGTGGACTTCCTTAATTTCCTCAGCTTTACATTTTTTCTCAAAAAAACTTAAATTTGTTGGCTTAAAAAATCAGATTTTTATTAAATGTCATCCTTCTAACATATAACATGCAAAACACTAAATGTATATTCAGAAGTTTAAAAAGTATAACGATACAAATAATAATGATAATGAATAATAATATGAAATTAATAATAATAATAATAATATCATATACTGTATACTGTCAAAATATGTCTTTTGTCTGGTATATCTTTGATCACTGTTCCACACAACGGTTTGTCTCATCAGTAATTATTTTGATCATGTCATCATCAAGAAATAACTTCAGGTAAGTAAGTGGATCTTGGCTGTTAACATTCACTTTTATTCCTGGTTTTTATTCCATAAAATTAAGAGATTCATCAGAATCTCTTTCGGTTTCACTGTTTGTTTCAACTTCACTGCCTGAAGACAGACTCACTGTTATTTTTCATGTCACTGTCAAAAGCAGACAACACCAGGGGCCTCATGTATAAACGGTGCGTATGCACAAAAATGTTGCGTACGAACGTTTCTACGCTCAAATTTTGATGTATAAAACCTAAAATTGGCATAAAGCCACACACATTTTCATGGTAGCTCCAACCCTGGCGTACTCAAGTTCTCCGCTCGGTTTTGCAAACTGGTGGCACCCATCATCAAAGCAGTGCTACTGCTCCAGTGTGGTTTCCCTTTCATTTTTAGATCCACATCCCTGACGTGGCTTAATCATATACAATGAAACTAACTGCATATTGTTTATTAGTTTAATGCATCTGATTGTAATTAACCTGTGAAAATATAATGGTCCAGGGAATAGCCAAAGTATTCCAAATACCATAGCTGCTTTAGCGTTGTTACTCTCACTGCACCTTCTTTTTCTTCTTTCAGCTGCTCCCGTTAGGGGTTGCCACAGTGGATCATGTTTTTCCATATTACTCTCACTGCACCACTCGGAGTATTTATAAATATATATTACTATATCTGAGTGGGGAATCACAGATCTACAGCAGCTGGTCGGAAAGAGAATTATCGGCATACAGCATCAAGCACACACTGCCTCAACCATGCTGTCTATTGAACTGCTGTCATACGGCAAATGCTTCAGAGCCTTTCCTCGCGGTTCAGAAACAGTTTCATCCCAAGAACTATAAACGCACTCAATCAGTCCATCAAGTGCTCCTTGTAGAACTGTTTGTACTTATAAGTATAATTACCTCACTATAAACTTGCGATACATTAATAATATTGCACAATCTGAGCCACTTTATAAAGCGCATATTTACATATGATGACAATATCATTTTTAAGATGAAATGCAGTAAAATATGTTTATATTATATTATTTAGATAAAGCTTTAACTTAATTTAAATAATCTATATTGTTAGTAAATAAACATGTGAGGACACGGTGTCGCAGCGCTAGCAAGGAGCTCGCGCTCCATTCACGGATTGTTCCTGCCTCGCGCTGTATTCTTGCTGGGACTGGCGCGATACTGGATGGACAGAATAATTTAACATGTACTACGAACATATTTCAATGTTCCTTAAACATTTTGATGAATCAGTGTTCTAATCTTACAGATAGCTTAACATCTATTACAGAGCTGATTGTGTGGTGATTGGGTATATGGAGAAAGGAAAGTAAGGACAGGAATTGGGGGTTAGTACGTTTGAAAGAGACAGTACAGCTGCAATAAATAATTTCATCGAGGGTCACGCATGGCTCAGCAAGCATCCTACAAGAGGCATGAACAATCACTGCGCCACCATGTTCCCATGTTTAATAACATGCTTTAACTCCTATCGTCATGAAAATGATATCAAGTATACATCTTAGTATTTTAATTATTCAGATAGCTGTAATATCACAAATGTAATGAATTCTGTTTCCTGTCGGAGGAAGAGAAAGCTGGTATATGAAGCACGTAGTGATTCACACACATAGACAACATAGAAGATCAAATATAAAAGAAAGCATTTAACATGCTACTTTAGTTTGGGATTTGAGAAACTAGTAAATTAAATGATTTTAAGATGAATTTTATGATGTTCTACTTTAATGACAAAATAAACTGCATGATTAAAGTGGAAATTTTGAGATTAAAGTTAACAATTTGTGCTTTTTTCCCACTGTGTGCCTATTTTTTTTTCTCTGTACCCTAATAAGCTTTCATATGACACTCAGATGGTGGGCTACGACTCGCCTTTTCACGGCGACTTTGATATCTGACAACTTCTTTTTTATTTCAACTTTGTGAACTTGAGTTTTCGAGTTTCTCCGACACTCTATGTCACTCGATCAACTTCCTTTTGTTGTGTATACCACTGTTTAAACCAACAAATAGTACGCTTTTCATTGCCTCCACTTGGCATTCACTGAAATTCTTCTATTTCCCCCTGTACTTTGGCCATTGCCTTTCACAGAACGCTGAGCTTAAGGGCTATTTATATTGATTTGCATATTCAAAGAGGCGTAATTCTGGGAGGAGTTGGGGTGGGACAGCAGGCGTGTGCACATGCGTTACTTTTCACGCTGACCGGGATTTATGTAGCGGAAGAATGTGGAAGTTGGTGTTCGCACAGATTTATGCATCTGGATTTTTCTGTATGTATGAACATTTCCGCTTTTGTGCTTACGCCATGTTATAGTGTGAGTTCTACGCACGGCGTTATACATGAGGCCCCAGGACTGCTGAAAAATGTTTTTTACAAGATGACATTATGAGGCTAGGAGAAGATGCATCTACACCATTGCCTGGGTAACGCTCGGGCCTGACACTTATGTAAGACATGTCTGTACTGTTTCCCGAGTAACATTTGGGACTAATGCTATTAGCATTAATCCTCAGGTCTTATGCTTATGCCTGATTGACACTTGGGACTGACGCTTTTAACTCTGTTTTCTCAGCCTAAGTAATGCTCGGTTCTAGCACTAAGGAGGTTAAATTGGTACTTGCCTCATAAAAAAATAGATAAATAAATTGGAACCATATATCCAGTGCTTAATTTGTAAATCAGAAGGTACTAGTGACAAGGGGTGGACTAGGAGTGGACCAACAACAATACTCTGAGCACCATACCATGGCACTATTAACATTGAATTGTGTCTTTGGTCTAATAAATTCATTAAGTTAGTACTGTTTACATGGAAACTCACATGCATGAATTAATTTTTCACTAGGCTATCTTGAAATCTTAAATTACTCGCTCTCCTGAGTCTTGTTTGATACGTCTTTTTTCTCATTGTATCACACCAATTCCTTTTATTTCTGCACCTCTGTCAGCATCTGGTCCTATTTGTGTCAACTCAAGAATAACATCTAGGCATCAGGTGCCCTCTCTTTTAGCATAAGCAATCACCTCACCATTCCTGCACTCCATTAGTGGCTTGACTCTACACTGCTCCCTGTAAAAGTCTGCAAAACTCTTTTGCAAACCTTGGCAGCTTCTGCCACCTCATGTTGTTCTTGACTCCTGTGTTCTTTGCATAACAAGACCCCTACAGTTTCTCTGTGTAGACTGCACTACCAGCTTTCCTGTGTGACTCCTTCACACTTCTCTCTGTAGCTCCTCTCTGAAACTGAACTGTGAAAATCTGTAAAAGAACCCTCTCTTTATGTGACGCTGACTGTGATAAACTGACTCAAACTTTGTCACTTGACAATAAGCCCACTGAGGCATGTGAGATTCAAACTGGCCAGAATTGTTCTTCTGCTACCATGTCATCCATTTCTCCCTAAGTAATTGTTCCTTCAATGGCTTTATTTACAGTCTTATGTGGTTTCAGTGGGTTATGTGACCATCTATCCATTGTCTGATATTACATGGTCCAGCTTTAGGGTCACTGGGAACCAGAGTCAGTCAGAGTGGCATCAGACATAAGGACTGGAAAAAACATTGGGTGAGCTGCCAAACCTTTGTGAACTACAGCAACTTTAGATTGTCACTGTTGTCACTATAAGAGTGACGGTGGATTTGTGTTTGAGTCTGTCATTCTGGCCTTGCACCTCATGGTTGTATAATAGGCTCTGGGTGTCCATGATCCTGTAAAAACATATGAATAAATGGATTGAATGGATGTTTATATGAATGGTAAAGTGACATTAACATAATGGTTATATTTAAGAATAATATAATGAACAATGTAACTATCCATGTTTATATTTAGAAAATTGTTTTATTTCAATGTCTGTTTTCTTTGCAGGGTTCTTTGTTTTTGTTTGTATTTGACCCCAGGAAGATGCAACTAAAAATGCGTCTTGCAAGCATTAACATAAAATTGAAGTGAAAAGTTTTTCTTAGAAAAAGCAATAGTATTAATGTTTATTTATTTATGAGTAAAACATTTAGCTGGCAGAGAGCAAGTTGAAAATGAAACAGCATAGAGATTTATTTTTCTAAATGTATAGGTTTCTATGGGCCAAAACTAACATAGGAAACATTAAAATGCCAATTTCTTGTTTATGTTCTCTTTCAAGAAAGAAAGTAAAAAAAAGAAGGTTCAGACTACTGTCAGACAGCGGTCTGCGTTTAAAATGAGGGCACGCATTTTTCAGCATCAGTATTAGCTGAAGTGGATCAGTTTAAAAATGACAAGTGTTAACACTCAAAGCATTACAGCAAAGGCAAAGCAGGCACTTACACACTAATATTCAAAATGAGAAGATGGTGAATTTCATTTATATATATATTGTCAACCAAGGGAGTATACTTGTCATGTAGGAAGTGTTGTGCACCAACCGGGTTGCCCCTTTTAATATTTACACAGTCCTTAAACAAAAACAGGTGCTCGATGGCACATCCAGTAAAGCAAAATGAAAAAGCAGGTTAACTAAAAATTAAACAAGAGTCTTCTTCATGTAGCCAAGTAATCCAAAGCGTTATTACATACTTAGGCAGTAACAACAGTTAAACTTTTTTCCTCTCTATCATTTGGGGTTGAGTGCAGTAACCCATTTGTCCAGTGACACAAACTTCTACCAGAAGAGATGCAGTCATAGGTGAAATTTAAAGGGGTGGCTGGGAGGGGCATGGTACCCTTCAATGGATGCATTATGTTACTAAAATAAATCTCCCATAAAGGATTGTTTTTTCCTCAAATGTTTATTTTTTAATGCCACAACTAATGTACAGTACAGTAAGTAGTTTATAATCAACAGATCTAATGTTGGTAAGCAATGAATACACCAATTAAATTCATCCTAAGCAAATTTCACTTACAACTTTCTTATCCTTAAAACAAAGAACATTCAGTACTACATAAATGGACTAATTTACTGTTTCAAATTAAGATTGAGACGGGTCATTTCAACTTCTATATTTTGTATTCACATTTTGTTCTTCTGTATGTTAGACTAGCTGTGTAAGCCCGTGCTGTAAAAAGCCCAGGGTCCTACAAACTATTGAAATCGTCAGAAAAAAAATTGAAATGTAGAGATGTCGAGTAATTGAAAGGAACTACTCTGGGTGTCTCTCTCCTTGGAGGATTTGTTTTGCCGATTTGCTTGCATTGCTTGTGTATTAGCGGCGGGAAGAAAAGTAAAAGGGATACCGTTTTGCTGATGTTAGCGGCTAAGCGACTTTGTCTTTCTTCAGAGGTTTCGTTCTGCAGTTGTGCTCTCCTCACTCGTGTATTAGTGACAGGAGGAAAAGTAAAAGGGGTACCGTTTTGCCGATGTTAGCAGCTAACCAACATTGTCTTTCTTTGGAGGTTCGTTTTGCAGGCGTGCTGGTCTTGCTTCTATCATTAGTGGTTAAGCGAGCTTTCTGTTTCCTCTGAGGTGGAGCCCTTACCCCGACACCATCTCTCACTTCAAGACACACACACACTTCCTAGTGTAGACATTTATATATAAGATAGTCATTCCTGTCGGCATATCAGATTCTCAAGTCGCTATTTAAATGACCCCCAAGTGGTGCATGTGCATATATCTGTCTTATGTTGTCACCTGTACAAACAGCAGTGTGGAAGTCTAAGCAAAACTCAGTAACATGTCACAAAATGTTTAGTAAGCAAAAATGTCTCTTTGATGAATCAAATAAACAATTAAAAGTGCTTCAGCCTTCCATCAATCCATCCACTTTCAAAACCCACTGAGTTGGGATGCAGGGAAGCTCATCCGGCATGAGGCAGAAACAGTCGCTGGACAGGACAACAGCCTGTGGCAGGATCAACACACATACATCAGGGGTCATTTTAGCATCGCCAATCCACCCAACCCACATGTCTTTCAAATCAATTAACCCAATCCCAGAACACCATACAACATGCATATATTTTTCTAATTTGTTTAAAAAATAAGAATGTGTTTATTTTGTCACAAGTACAATTAGCAGACACAAAAAGTGTTCTGTCATTTCAATATTGTTAACTCAATTGTGCACTTTTTCAAAATTTTAAAGTTTTAACTGGGTTATTGTTAGATTTACATTATATTTTAAATTAGTATTATAAACAATTTATGATGTGACTTGTGGTGTAAATATGGAGCTGTACGATTGTGACTCTAAGAAATACAACAATTATTTATGGTTTGTGTGGCCCTCTTAAACCTAAATGTCAAACTCCATCCTTGCATCCCATCAGCGCCTTGTAAATATTAGCCTGGGGAGTCTAACAAGAGGCAAATCCTGTTTCAATTGTCAAAGTTGTAGTGAGAAGTCAAGCAAAATGACATCTTTTATTGGTTAACTAAACAGATTGCAATATGCAAACTTTCGAGGCAACTCAGGCCCCTTCTTCAGGCAAGATGTACACGTCTTGAAAGGTTGCATATTGTAATCTTTCTAGCTGGCCAATAAAAGGTATCTTTTTGCTCAACTTCTCACGACATCCATAATGGCTAACACTGTACTATACCCTAGTACTATAATTGCCAAGGTTTACATTGTAACAATTTGTTAAACTCGTTGCACACTAACCCCCACTAGAACATAAAAATGAAAAACAAGAAGACATGCTCCTTTGTTATGTGTATACAACAGCTCACAAGGTGGCTCTGTGTATCCATTTCTTCTGGCTTCTCGATAGGTTTTCTGAGTGGCACATCCAAAAAGGCCTTATCTTTAAATTGGTGGTCCAAGGAAGACCTCATCTTCAAATCGTGCACCCAAAATTCCTGCTTTTTGCTATCGAAAAACTTGTTTAAGTATATGAAGATGCCAAATTGCGTGTATTGAGTGGAAAAGCTTTCCACATCAGCTTCAATTTTCTTGTGCTGTGAATCTTTTCTCAGGAAGAGACTGAAGACAATGAATTGAGTGACTGGAAAAGAAATTGCTAAAAGATCAAAAAAATAATTACACTCTGCAGGAGGAGTGAAAATTGAATATGACGCACGATGTATGTGTCAATCATGATTTTAAAGTGATGTATAGGTTCTCCAAGTGCTAAAACCAACATTGACAGCATTTTCCAAATATAAAGTAAAAAAAAAAAACTAAACAGTAGAAGCCTCTAGCAGTGTTTCCTTTGTGCGGAAACGTCACTCATTTTGTTTTGAGATGTTTGATTAACGATGTTTTACTTTTTCTGCCAACGAAGAAATAAACATAAATCCATGAAAACAAATTGCTTGTGTATGCACTTGCTGCTAAGACTGTGAATTTCTACAGTCTGTGCTTGTGTCGAGGCTTATTTGAAATACCCTTTTATTAGGAACTGGTGAAAGATTCTGTGCTGCCACGCAAGGACAGGACCGTTAATGTGTAAAGAATGAAATGGTGCAGAACTCCAGGTGGATTTTAAAGTGGATGGTCTGCACTTAATCACTGGTTAAAGAAGGGATTTTTTGTTTCAGAATGTTTTTTGTTGCATTTCTGCATTAACGTTTGTTCTTGCTGTAGCAACAAGGCTGCTTGAGCTGTGCTACATATACAGTAGAATATACATAGGAGCAATACTTCTGAAGAATCCTGATGTAACGGCCATAAAATCAAGGAACATAACTATTCAGGCTGTTTGGTTTTTAATTCATGGTCTGATTCTTCTAAAACAAAAATACTAATTCCTTTTACTTATGTGCCACGGATAAAAATGTATCTTTTACTCAGACTGTGATTGACTAATTGAGATTGTGCCATGAAACAAATACATTCTTGCAGAGCCTTACAACACTATACAGTTTCATCAGCTTTATTTTTTTTTAATCAACAAATGTAGAATTTAAAATTTGTGAAACCAGATTATGGCTGCTTAAGAAAGAACTGCTGTTAAAATGACAAGTGAGTATATTTTGTCTGGGACCCAATATAAAGTAAAGCGTTCCACATCGCCATATAGATAGATTGATAGATACAGTAGAACTTTATATGTCGTAGTTCAAATCAGTTTGTTTTGATAATAGACAACAAAATACTTCACTTTCATTGGAATGCGTTGGTATATAACAACTTTGAGAGGAAATATCTTTGACTTGAAAAATACCAAACTTGTCTTTTAAGGTAAATCTCCTTTTATGCTTTTTCACAAAATGCTCAATAACAGAACCAACCAAATTCATATTTTAATGGCTGCCACACTTTGCAGCAATGCTTTCTTTATTTATGGAGATTACCATAATTTTCTCCCCCCTGCTTAAATTCACTGAAACATTATTTCTTATTGTGTGTATAGTACTCTCCATAACAACGCCTAAACACTGCATGCACTATATATAACAAGCAGCTGAGAAGAAAAAGAAAACAGAATTATTTCCTCAACTATGTGCAGTGTGTCTGTTAGGGTTGGCTTTTCATGATGGTCAGTCCTGTTAGAATAATAAATCTATGTTATAAGGGAGCAGTGCTAGTGCTCAGGGTCATAGCAGTTGGAAAAACAGCAGCCCTCCCTTAGGTATACACTGTATTTTGCAGCTTTGTATGGATGAAGTGGAGGACCATGTAGATGCTGAAGGATAGGCCCATAGATTTCAGAAGATACACACGGTATAGAGCACAGGTGTCGAACTCCGGTCCTTGAGGGCCGCAGTGGGTGCATGTTTTCATTCTACCCATCTTCTTCATTAGTGAGCCGTTTTTACTGCTAATTAACTTCTTTTGCTTTAGTTTTAATTAACTTGACTCAGGCACCTTAATTGTCTCTTTTTCCTTAATTAGTAGCCAAACAATAATGAGACATCAAACAAGCCACCATATGACAGAAAAAACAGAAAAATCAACAGATTTGGAAATGTCTGCTGTGGCAGAATGAGAGCAGCAACATGCCATTGAATTAAATAACAGGCTTAATTAACAGCAAGAATCTGCTTCTCATTAAGAGACTGGTTGGAGTGAAATTGGTTGGAGTTTGAAATCCCAGTTTAGCTGGTCCTCTGTTGGCTCGTTACACGTCTCATTTCTGTTTGGCTGCCATTTAATGAAGAAACAAATCAATTCAGAGACTGAATCCTTAAAAACAGGGCTGTTGAAATGAAGGGAAAAGGAGTTAATTAGCAGTGAAAACTGATTAGGAGAAGGGTGAGAATGAAAACCTCTAGCCACTGCAGCCCTCCAGGCCTGGAGTTCGACACCCTTGGTATAGAGTATTATTTGATTTACAGATTGATATCTTAAAACAAGAAATGTGCCATAACCATATGAAATCATTGTTCACTACCAGAACACTGTTGAGAAAGGCAGAAAGGATGAGTCTGAGCCCAACGATACACCTTTACGCTTACGTCAGAGTTGCAATACAAATTGAAGAGGAAGCAGTCAGTTTTCACTTTTTAAATTCTATTAAGATTTACATTTTGTCCCATTGATCTCTGTCACCCAGCTGGCATTGGATCTCACTGACACCTTTTGCCTTGCAATTATTAATACCACATCATAGACCAATGTGGATTTTTATAACTAAGCCTAACTAGGCCATGTGAATCGCCTGGCCACTAGGTTTGAGCCAGTGAACACCATGTATAGGCTTGTCTCTAGGAATGGATGGTGTGATAAATGTCAGGAACAGAAGCTTGCAAGAGCATTACTCTAAGGGTCAATGACATACCTAAGCCCCTTCAATATACTACTGAGTCAAAGTCTGTGCACTAATTTGAAAGTATTGCTAAGATATAGATATATACAGTAGATATAGAGTATATATAGATATAATTTTCCAGATCTCCACTGGAAAAGTCCAAGGAGTGTGTTGAGACACTGACAAGTTATCAGCTGGGGACTGTATAGTCTGAGTTTTTATGACTGAATAACAAAGTCACACGTTGTAGTGAATAAATTCTTTCTGGTTTGTATTTATAATTCTAAAAACTTTTCATAATATTCAGCTTTTTATGATCTGGTACTCAAAATGGTAACCTTATTGACTCAGTAGTCTCACTGACAGATTAAAATGGTCACTTGGGGTGTGACAGAGGTATATTGGGGCATGAGTGACAGTAGCAGTCTGCTTGATCTGAGTCAGACTTCATGCATAAGGCTAAACATTAGTGTGCATGGTACCAGAGAATGTTAGATCAAAGGTCAAAGATTCACTTTATAATTGTGTAATTGGATGTGGGTATTGAGTTGACTTAGCATGATAGGACATTTTTTGCACTAACCTAAAAGACCTAAATAGCTAGTTAGACCACACTGGTAATTGATGGTGGACTCCACTGTATACAATCAGCATACCCGATACACTGTCTGGAAAAGCCTTTTGAAGGTATACCAGAAAGGTCGAAGAAAACAAGTCTGAAAGGATCCTATTCAAGACCACAGTACTCAAGGCAAGTGCTACGAGCATCAGCAAGAATTCAGTAGCAAACTAAAGAAGAAATGTTTGGTGCATCATTCTACTACCTTGGAAATGTCAGGTGGGATATCACTTACACTGTTCTCAGTGTGGATGGGGAAACATTGACCTTTACTGTGGGTATTGTCAAACAGAAGAAGGAACACTTTCAGGAAGTCTTAAATATGATTAATTCACCCTTTTTAAAGAAAGAAGTGCTGTAGAAATTGTTTAATATGTGACTGAGGATGTTTCAGTGGTTAAAACACTTCACTGTAGATTCAGCCTGAAATGATTAAAGCACTGAATGAGAGAGTTCCTTGGTTTACACACCTGTTTAATGTTGGAAGTAGGGTGAGTACAAATGTAGTGATCTTATGTCATGTACGTTATTTATGTTTGGCTGATAGTCAAATTTCACATCCAGAAAAGACAAATAAGATTTTATATTGACCATAGAAACGTGGATCAGCATTTTGAGTGTCTATTTGCAAGATTTTCCCATTGTCTTTCATTGATATTCATATTTTGGCAACTGAAGGTACCTCCATTGACTTCTGCATCTAAAGATGATCATGCTGACATGACACCACAGTGGCCTGCTTTGTTTTTATGTACTGTATATGCACTGAAAGATGGTTGATTTTTCCCATTAAAGGGGGTTAGAAAAATTGAAACATTTGTCTGTTTTTCTAATATATTTCAAGAGCCATGGACCATTCTTGTTAACATTTTTGCCTTTTTCTATTGTATACCTTTTACTTCTTTTGTTTGTACACTTCACAAGTTAATTCTGCATGCATAGTGTTTTGCTTAACCTTTCTTAGTGCACTGGTGTTGCTTATGCTCATTTTAATCCAGTTTATATAGGCAGACACTCACTTCTGTTCACACAAGGTTAGGTGAGAGAAGGTAGCCTCTGTGGGCTCTTTAGTGGAGATGATACTTAGCTTGTTTTTTGGATGAGCTATAAGGACTGCTAGAGGTTTCCAGCAAGTACTAGTTAATTGTTAGGTATCCTGATCACAGCTAAAACTCTAGCTAACCAAGTATTATGTTTTAAGTTTGTGTTTGTTTTATTTTTTCTTGCCTACCAAGTCACAAGACAACTCCTGCTCTTCAATAGATCGAAGTTTCACCGTACCAACACCTTTTCTTAGAGTATTGGAGAGTTCTGGCACATCTTTGTGAACCAACAGGGCAGCTCCTCCCTTCCACTTTTCAATTGAGTGTTGATTTTTCCCAGCAATTGAAGCTTCACAGGGAATGCCCAAAAGTCTTTGATCAAAAGTCACTTGTTCACTAACAAAAATGAGTACTTCCAGTAATTTGGTTCCTGTTCAAGCACTGGCAATTTGTCAAGCCTGTCTACTTGTTGTGTTTAGGCTTAGTTTGTATTGTTTTTCATTAAACTGGGTGTAGAGTGTGTTGACTTTCCTTTTCCAACCATAATTTTCATAAACAGGATATCAAGCCAGCTGATTTTTAAAGACTGTATAGTTTAGAGAATTAAAGGCTGCATCTCTGCTGTTTACAGATGATGTTCCCCCTGAACTTATCAGACTGTGATCTCCAGTATGTACTTGAGTAGTTTGTAGCCTCGTTTGATGTGGTTTGAAAAAGAATAAACACCATTAAGTCCAAAGTCATGTTCCTCACCCAGGAAAGAATAGCAAGCATGTAGTCAACAACTACTCCAAGTTGGAGGAGTTCAGTTAACTTATGGTCTCGTTCACATGTGACAGGGAATGGAAATTGTCCTGGACTATAGATGAAGATCTGAACCTAAGTATGTTTGGCCAGGCTTTGCTTGTTAATTTACATCCCCACCGCCCTCACATATTATTAACCCTGTTTAGTGACTGAAATAATTAGATTGTGAATAAAAGTAGTCAAAATGAGGTTTTTGAACAGAGCTAGGTGGATTGGCAGATAATCTCAAATCGATTGAATTATTACAGATGACCTTGAACAGCATTCAGGCTTGGGCAGATTTGTGGCAGATGAAATTTAATGTAAGTAAATGTAAAGTATTACATGTAGGAAGTAAAAACATTAGATTTGAATACACAATGGGAGTTCTGAAAATCAAAAGTACACCTTATGAGAAGGATTTAGGAGTCATAATGGACACTGCCAGACAGTGTTCAGAAGCCATTAAGAAAGCTAACTAAATGTTAGGTCATATAGCACTCTGATGAGTAGAGCAAAAGTTTAAGGAGGTTATGCTGAAGCTCAATAATGTACTGGTGAGGCCTCATCTGGAGTACTGTGTGCAGGTTTGCTCTCCAGATTTCAAAAACCACATAGCAGCACTAGAAAAAGTCCAGAAAAGAGCAACTATAGGCTGATTCCAGGGATACAGGGGATAAATTATGATGAAAGATTAAAATAGCTGAGCCTTTTTAGTTTAGGAGAACATGAGTGAAGTGCTTGAAATTATAAAGGGAATTAGTACAGTGGATCAAGGCTGTTATTTTAAAACAAGTTCAACAAGAACATGGGGACACAAGTGTAAACTTGTAACTTGGTAAGAACCTTCCCAATGGGCCAGTAACTTAGAGTGGGAAGTAGGTACGAGGACTATGATTCGGTCTTCTGGGCAGAACTCCCGAAGGACCATACCATGGTGATAACAACGCACCTGTGCTGCTTGAGCCTTTTCCATGTGCTGTTTTAGTAACAGCCATATGTTTCCCAATCTATTGATTAATTGCGAAATATAATTGAAGATGTTAGTAGATGGGAGGACCTCCTTCTCCCAGCCTTTTTTTAGGATGTCCAGTATCCCCTGGGGTTGTTGTCCATACAACAGTTCAAATGGGGAAAAGCCCATAGAGGCCTGGGGGACTTCACGGTAGGCAAATAGTACGAGGGGGAGTAACTGGTCCCAGTTCCTCTCATCCTCACTGACCACCTTACACAGCATCTGTTTGAGAGACTGGTTGAATCTTTTTACTAAGCCATCAGTCTGGGGATGGTAAACCAATGTCTTTAGATGCTTTATTTTGAGTAATTTGGCCACTTTCTTGAACATTTCCAAAGTAACATTTCCCTTGGTCCATTAGAACTAGATTGCAACTCATACAAACACCCCTACTAATTCCAGTGCGATAATTTTTGAATTAGCTGAGCACAGGGGAACAGCTTCCGAGAACTGAGTAGTATAATCCACACAGACCAAGATATACTTGTGTCCTCTTGCCACGGGTTCAAGGGGTCCTACCAGGTCTACCCCTATGCATTCAAAGAGGATGTCAATCAAGGGAAGCGGGACAAGAGGAACTCTGTCCCTCCTGGGAATCTGGCACAATTGACACTCAGGGCATGAGTTACAAAAGTGGCAGACCTTCTCATTGATCCAGGGCCAGTAAAAGCGGAGCTTAATATGCTCTAGGGTTCCCAGATGGGCACCTAGGATATGAGAGTACGCTAGTTCACAGACCTGCCCCTGGAAGGTCTAGGGAAATAGGAGCAGTGACCACACTTCCACTTCATGTTTGTACTCCCGTGTATGATGACATGGATGGCAGCGCCATTGCAATGTTTACCATGTCAGCTCTGAATGCTGGTAGTAAACATGCCATGGATGAAGTCTGGGATGTGCTCACGCTGTCCATAACTAGGCTCAACTATATCTGTGGAGCAGCAATCGTGTGGCCGCTTTTACTTTCAGACCAGTATCGACCTAGGATCATGGGGTATGGCAGTTTAGACATAACAGCCATTGTTAGACTACGTAATTCATACAAGGCTGCCCTCTGTTTCCGCGTTTCCCTGTGGATACAGGTTACGCTGGTCTTTTCTTTAAGCCATTGTCATGGCAACACGTAGCGGTGAGAAACAATGGAAATGTTACTCCTGGTGTCAACTAGAGAGGTGACTTTTTACTCATTAATTATAGATACTCCTGTGTGGGGAAAAGACAGAGGGTTAACTAAGGCACAGTATCTCTCTCCTTGGGCCAAACTGCAGTCCATCGGCGCGCTGAGGAGTGGGCAGGCAGGCACAGTGTGTCTGGGTTCACAGGAGTCTTCTGTTTGGGTCTTACAGCCAGGTTTGCGTGGCGGTGGTTGGGCTCTGGAGTGTTGCTTCATCCTTATCAGCTTGGAAGTGAGTGCCTTTTGGACCTCTCTGTCTGGGATGCTACCCTATGATGCTCGATGACCACTACGAGGGCTTCCATGCTCTTGTAAAGCTTCCTACACATCAGCTGGGCGAGGTAATCAGGTAGAGCATTCACTAGAGCATTGCATGTTAGTTGTTCGACTATTTTATGAGCATTGTTGATCTTAGGCTTTAACCAGTGCCCTGTTTTACCCCAGATCTGAAATGCTTGGTTGCGAGTCAAATGCTCTGGACCTCAGCCTTGAACTTGTTATAATTGGCACCATCTTCTTCCGAGAGATCATAGTACGGCTGTTGCGTCACGCCCTTCAAGTACGGCGCCAGGATGTTGCCCCACTCTGACTGTGGCCATAGAAAGTAGCTGTCAATGTCATCATTCTCTGAGAGCTGTACAAGTACCTGGAATTGCGCTCTGGTCTGATCCTGGTGGCTTCAGACTCTATCACTTGCAATTTAAGCCACCGGAGTTCAGGTACAATATTTGTCAAAATGGTGTTCAGGACCTGCTCCTCTGACATGTTGAAGCAGGGACACAAAAAAAAAGTTTGGGGTTCCACCCCGTATATTAACAAGACAATCTTCAAAAGAATATTAGGGCTAGAGAGTAATCTCTAAAGACTCAGTCCAAGATGTAACTGTGGGAGGCAAGCCGTTGGCTTTATATGTAGGGGGCAGGAAGAGGAGGGTCCAACAGGATTAGGCAGAAGTGAAGTCAGTTGGAGGGTGTGGTCTGAAGGCAGAAGTGGAACCCATTTGGATTTTAAGTGGTCTTTCCCTCGTGTGATCTGCAAGGGTGGAAGAAGGGATGTTAGTACTCTTTGTCACCCTCTTTCTTACCCGTAGTTAAGCCCCTTGACTGCCTCCCATGCACACCTGTGTGACAACACAGAGAACCATAGACACTTGGAATAAGCTACCAAATAGTGTGGTAGACAGTAGGACTTTCAAAACTTGACTTGATGTTATTTTAGAAGAATTAAGTGGATAGGACTGGAGAGCTTTATTGGGCTGAATGGTCTGTTCTCGTCTAGATTGTCCTAATGTTCTAAAGTTGTTCGGAAAACTCTCCATGATAAGGTGAGATCATTACCTCAGCTTCAATTGATCTGAGAGGGCATATTAGAGGTAGTTTGGGGACCTCTCATACATGATCTCACTAGCACAGACCATTGGAAGAAGAACTTGGGGTAGACCGAGAACACACTGCAGGGATCATGTCTTTTGGCTAGCCTAGGAGTACCTGGGAATTTCCCAGATGTACAGTATGTGGAAACTGTACTGACACATACAGTAGACAAGTCTATCATTGTCTATGTGTTTCTGCAAAGACTATCAGCAAGGTATGTGGAGGGAAATGGAAGCAAAGTCAAAAGAGAGAAAGGATGAGTCCAGCACGGTAGGTGTACTCACAGGCATTTCAAAGGTGCAATACTCTGTCTGTGCAGAAAAGGATAAAGATGCCTTTGCGTATAATCAAACCTTAAAATTAAACCAAAATGATATGAATGGCAGCCTAACATTATTTGTACCTGTCACTCCCACCTACTGTTTACTGTTTTCTTCTAATTTTATTCCTAGTTATGCTCTTAAAATAAAGTTTGCTTGGTTAAAATTAAATTAAATAGAAAACACACCAGGGGATGATAAAACAGAGTTTTTAAAAATATTTTAATTTAAAATATAAGTAAGGTTAATGAATAAACAAATAATGTATTTATACATTTTCTCTGTAGTGTGAGAAACCAACCTTTAACATATAAAAATGTTCTTAAAATTACTTTTACATCCACTAAATTAGAAAGTATTTAATAACCACATTGGTTATACCTACAGTATGCATTTGTCTTCATTAAGTATTTCATTTACTCAACAAGCTATTTAGGTTCTGTAAGGGATGATTTCTATCTTTTACTTCTATTTTATTCTTTAAAATTTTCTACCTTAATGCAAAGAATAGAATTACTTGATCTTTGGAGTCAATTTATATTTTTTTCCACAGTATGGCGTGTTTCAAAAGAAAAATATGCAAAGTGTTGCTTTTTAATAATGCTGTAGTTAAAATAATGCAATTCATCTACTGCTGGACTAAAAGCACCTCTCTGATTTTCTTTTCGGTTCTGATCTTTTCTCTGACTGATAACCGAACAAGTTTATTAACATCTGACATTATGTTTACATCAATAGTGCAATGAAAAATTGAAAGCAAGAGAGTTCATTTTGTCAGCAGTGGTTTTCTATTTTAATGTTTCTATCCCTATCTGTATACTTGTATATGGTTGAGATGACAATAAAGTTCACTTTGACTTTTGACTTTGACATACATTTCTTCAGCTAGTTCTGTTTGTGCAGGTTCTTCCCACAGTGCCTATATAAAGTATTCACCTTCTTGCAAGTTTTCACATTTAATTGTCATACAACACTGAATCACAGTGAATTTAATTAGGCTTTTTTGATACTTAGCAGCAGGAAGAGACTTTTTAAAGATAAAATGAAAACAGATCTCTGTGAAATGGTCTGAATTTGTATGTAAAACACAAAATAAATCTTCTCATCAGTACACTGCAAAAAAACGCATTTGCAAAAAGTAGTCAAAAAAAACTTTAAATGGGAGTTGTTTTGCTTTTATTTTCAAAAACATCTGCCAATGGGGTGAGCAAAATGTACTTGACAAGATTTCTAAACTAAATAACCATAAATATATTTTTTTAGATAAGTCAAGAATTCTTACAATAAGGAAAACAAGATTTAATGTCTTTAAATAAAAACATCTCACTTGCTTAGATCGGTGGTTCTCAAACTGTGGGGCGTGCCCCCCTAGTGGGGGCGAAGTAACAAAAAAGGGGGCGCGAATGTTGCCGTATGTGGCCTAATTTCGCTTTTCGTAGGAAAATTTTAAACTTGTAGCAGTGTATCGGCAGTGTATCGCGATTAAAACTGTTATGAAAACTCGGACCATAAATACTTAAAGGTTGAGAAACGCTGGCTTAGATGTCATTTTTTGCAGTCAGTATTTAGCAAAAATACCTTTAGCAGCCATGACAGCCTTCATTCTGTGTGCTCAGATTTTCCTCTGTCTCAGCTTTACACATCAGGACAATGCAATTTTATCCCAATTCATCTTTTAAAACTTGTCAGTCTCTCTCAGGAGATCGTGAGTGTGCAGACTTTTTCAAGTTCAGACACAAATTCCCAATTGGATTATGATCTGGACGTTGACTCGGCCACTCTGGGACTTTAAAATGGTTTTTAATCCATTCTCTGCATCTTTGGCTTTATGAAATGTTATCTTGCTGGATGAAAGGTGAACATTTTCCTTTATGATTTCCCATGAATTTTACTGCATTTGTTTGATCCTCTACTCTGACAAGCCTTCTAGAGCCTGATGTCAAGAATCATCCCCACAGAGTAACGCTGCCACCATCATGCTTCACAGTGGATACGGTGTGGTTTTGATAATGTGCTTTTTAACATGGCCAAACAGTTAAATGTCTGTCTAATTAGGCCACAGACCCTTCTTATAGCTAACTTTGGAGTTTCCCGCGAGCCGACATGTCATGGGTGTTTTTTTTAGCAGTGAATTTCACTTTGACACTCACCTGTAAAGGTTGTGATTGGTGAAGCCACAGTTATTCTCTCCATTGTTTCTACCGTTGTAGCTTGAAACTCCTTCAGAATTCTCATAGCTCTCTTGGTGGCCTCCTAGTCTCATTTTCTTCTTGCACGATCACTCTGTTTTATGGATAACCTGCTCTTGGCAGATTTACAGCTGTGCCATACTCTTTTCATTTCATAATGACTGAATCAGTTGGACTCCTAGGGATATTCGATGACTTGAATTTTTTTTTTTGTCTCTGTCCCCTGACTTGTGCTTTTCAGTTACCTTTTAATGTCTTCATACCATACTGACTCCCCACCAGTTGGACCTTCCAGATGAGGTGCTGATATACAGTGATCCCTCCTCCATCGCGGGGGTTGCGTTCCAGAACCCCCTGCAAAAGGTGAAAATCCACGAAGTAAAAACCATATGTTTATATGGTTATTTTTATATTGTCACGCATGGGTCACAGATTTGCACAGAAACACAGGAGGTTGTAGAGAGACAGGAACTTTATTCAAACACTGCAAACAAACATTTGTCTCTTTTTCAAATGTTTAAACTGTGCTCCATGACAAGACAGAGATGACAGTTCAGTCTCACAATTAAAAGAATGCAAACATATCTTCCTCTTCAAAGGAGTGCGCATCAGGAGCAGACAGTGTCAGAGAGAGAGAGAAAAAAGCAAACAATCAAAAACCGATTGGTGCTGTTTGAGCTTTTAAGTATGCAAAGCACCGTGCGGGAAGCATATCGCTTGACAAAGCAGCCACAGGTAAACCCAGCAAGAAAGGGAGCAGTAGTCTTTCAGCGTTTTTTGAGTTGCGTCCGTATCCTCTAGGAGTGCGAACAACCCCCCTGCTCACAATATATTTGAGGAGTTTTTATTTAATACGTAATACGTGCTCTGATTGGGTAGCTTCTCAGCCATCTGCCAATAGCGTCCCTTGTATGAAATGTACCAGAAATTAAAAGACCCATTGTCCACTGAAACCCACGAACCAGCGAAAAATCCGCGATATATATTTAAATATGCTTACATATAAAATCCGCGATAGAGTGAAACCGCGAAAGTCAAAGGGCGATATAGCGAGGGATTACTGTACTGCTATCAATTGAAACTCCAGATGCTGACCTCCAATGAGCTAATTCTGTGACTGGCAGCTCCAGTGATGATTTAGGGGTGTCATATTGAAGGGTCAGTCAGTCAGTCGGTCAGTCAGTGTCCAACCCGCTATATCCTAACACAGGGTCATGGGGGTCTGCTGGAGTCAATCTCAGCCAGCACAGGGCGCAAGGCAGGAACAAACCCCGAGCAGGACGCCAGCCCACCGCAGGACACACACACCAAAGCACACACTAGGGACAATTTAGAATTGCCAATGCGCCTAACCTTCATGTCTTTAGACTGTGGGAGGAAACCCAGTGTGCTGCCATATTGAAGGTTGTGATTAATTAATTTGTGTTTGATATTTGTAATTCATTTAAATCACTTTGCCTAAATGTATTTTTACTTTTACAATACAGAGTCTTTTCCTGTTGGTTAGTGTGAAAAAAGCCAAATTAAATCCACAGTGATTCCATATTATATAACATTAAAAAATGAAAACTTCCAAGGGGTCAGTACTTTTTATAGGCATTGTGCTTTTCCCTGTAGAGACACTTTGGCTCTCAAATGAAAGTAATGCATAAATTCAGTTCCTTTTATTTTAACACTTTTTCCTACTTTGTTGTTTGTTTTAGGTATTTTATATGTTGATGACAACTGTGTAGAAATGTATTTTGGTTCACCAAACTGATGTGAGCAGCTACAGAATGATTGCATTTTGTGAATCAGAATTTAAATCTACATAGGAATATGAATCTCAGTTGCAAGTCAAGGGTCTCCTTCCATATGTGCTTTCATGATTTATGAAGGAGGGAACAAAAATCTGATCCCTGCCAGAAATGCCAAAAAATTTGAACTTGGTTGGCTGAAACTGGATGTTTACATGCAGTCTTAATGTAATGATTCATGTTAACAGTAAACCTGTCAGGCTGTCTTTTTAATTAGCGATGGCGCAAAAAAAGTACATTCATTTTGAATAAGTTTATTACTTGTCCTCACACAAAAATGTAACCACATCTGCTAGAGTAATTTAATGTTGCCAGTCATCCAGAGAGCCCGTCCTTAGACAAAAGCTGGTTACAAGTAAGGTGTGCCACCAGTAATGAGAACACATTAGTGTCTCAGTCAGAGTGATATGACCTGCATGTAAGGCAATGAAAGAAAATATTATAACAGAAAATCCAATTCTAATTGGACTCGTTGTAATCCTACTCAATCTACTAGTAGGTTTTACTTAGGGTTGCCAAATATCCCTTATATACGGGACATGTCCCATATTTGATCATTTTGTCCCCTGTTCTGTACTGATCTTTCAGGGACACCCAACTGTCCCGTATTTAATTCATTTTCAAATATCATAACAGAAATATATTTTTACTACCTTCTTATGGTACTTAGTTGTAACTTTATAAGTAATTATACTTTCTTTTCTCAGATTCTCTTTATGAATAATAACCCAAATGCAACGAGAAAACTTGTGTTTGCTGCCTGTTTGCAACTTGTTCAGTTGCTGTAGTTGGCTGAGGACGGCGACACTCTTACCGTTTTGCTCTCCAGCCGAGCTGCTGTGCAGTTCTGGATCAGCATTGCAACATACAGTGACTGTCAACAAACTGTGTTGTTACTACTTGACACGGACCACTTTTTTTCTTAACAGCCTGTATTCAATAATAATAATATTTCTCTGTTGTCTGCATTAAATAAATATTTTCAAATGATTTCACTTTTACATGATTTTTTTAGCTTGTATTAAATAATTTTCAAATGATTTTACTTTTGTTTTCGTCATAACCCATTAAAATCCTTGCTTAATGTTTTTAACTTATGTCTCTACTTTTATATAATTTATTGGTCTGGGTGTGTAGGGGGCATGTATAAATTTATATATATAGTAATACAGAGAGAGATTTTAAGAGTGTCCTGTATTTCTAATTTTCTAATCTGGCAACCCTAATTTTACCCAAAACTAAATATAAGGTCACCTGTCACAAGCAAGATGGCTCATTGCTCATGCTGATGCATCACTTGCAGCTAATTACACATAATTAGCAATATTTATGTACAAATGTTATGAAGGAATATGAATTATAATAAAAATGTAAAACATGATAGGTAAATACTAGAGAAACCGCATTAAGTCAACACAGTAAAATACATTTAGAGACGGCTAAACAGAAATAAAATACAGTAAACAGAATTCTCCTGATTTATGTAAAACATAGAAAAGGTTTTAGTTAACTAATTTGAACATGGAATTTCTAAGTTACAGCTTCTGTTTCTTAAAAAGAGTCCTTTACATATAAAATGAAGCAAAGTTAATTTTTGTTTACTTTGGTTCATTTGGAAATAAAACTGAGATAATAATAGCTCAAATATAATTTACGTTCCAAAAATAATAAAAGTGGTTGAGGTATGATGATGTCAATGGCTCCACACACCACCCCGTATTTTTGGAAGGTTTTGTTGCAGATGCATAAGCTGCATGTTAAAGTAATTACGGCTAAAATATTAAACTATGGAGAAAAGACAGTTTTTAGTAAAAAAATAGATTTTTTTTTTGCTGTAAATAAAAAAATCAAATATGAATGTGTACAGCTTTTACTTATTCCAACAAATTTAAAGAAAAAGTCTGAATCTTTTATTAGCACTATTTAATACATTTTGTATGGTGTTTTGATTTTTTTTAAATTTGGGTTGAAACAAAACACCCAATGTAAAATGAAGTATTCTTGAATATTACAGTACTTTATCCATCCATCCATTATCCAACCCACTAAATCCTAACACAGGGTCATGGGGGTCTGCTGGAGCCAATCCCAGCCAACACAGGGAGCAAGGCAGGAACAAATCCCGGGCAGGGCACCAGCCCACCGCAGGGCATACACACACACCAAGCACACACTAGGGACAATTTAGGATTGCCAATGCACCTAACCTGCATGTCTTTGGACTGTGGGAGGAAACCGGAGCACCCAGAAGAAACCCACACAGACACGGGGAGAACATGCAAACTCCATGTAGGGAGGACCCGGGAAGCGAACCCAGGTCTCCTTACTACCACTGCGCCACCGTGCCACCCTACGGTACTTTAGTAATTTATTATAATTTAGGTCTTTTTAAAGTCAGCCCTGAGTAAGTCTTTAGACAAGAGTTATGGGAATAGAATTCACAAGTTATGCCCTTTTTTCTATAGGAGAGAAAAAGATTAAGCTAATTTAGCACCAATTTGTGTCGCTTCTTACTGTGCTTTGCCTGTACATGCCTGCATAAAGTCATATGAAAAAGTTTGGGAACCCCTCTCAGCCTGCATAATAATTTACTCTACTTTCACAAAAAAGATAACAGTGGTATGTCATTCATTTCCTAGGAACATCTGAGTAGTGGGGTGTTTTCCGAATAGATTTTTACTGAAGCAGTATTTAGTTGTATGAAATTAAATCAAATGTAAAAAACTGGCTGTGCAAAAATTTGGGTAACCATGTAATTTTGCTGATTTGAATGCCTGTCACTGCTCAATGCTGATTACGTACAACACCACATTGGTTGGATTAGCTTGTTAAGCCTTGAACTTCATACACAGGCGTGTCCAATCATGAGAAAAGGTATTTAAGGTGGTCAATTGCAAGTTGTGCTTCTCCGTTGACTCTCCTCTTAGGTGACAGCATGGGATCCTCAAAGCAACTCTCAAAAGATCTGAAAACAAAGATTGTTCAGTCTCATGGTTTAGGGGAAGGCTACAAAAAACTATCTCAGAGGTTTAAACTGTCAGTTTAAACTGTAAGGAATGGAATCAGGAAATGGAAGGCCACAGGCACAGTTGCTGTTAAACCCAGGTGTGGCAGGCCAAAAAAAATACAGGAGCGGCATATGCACAGGATTGTGAGAATGGTTACAGACAACCCACAGATCACCTCCAAAGACCTGCAAGAACATCTTGCTGCAGATGGTGTATCTGTACATCGTTCTACAATTCAGCGCAATTTGCACAAAGAACATCTGTATGGCAGGGTGATGAGAAAGATGTCCTTTCTGCACTCACGCCACAAACAGAGTCGCTTGTTGTATGCAAATGCTCATTTAGACAATCCGGATTCATTTTGGAACAAAGTGCTTTGGACTGATGTGACAAAAAATCGAGTTATTTGGTCATAATAAAAAGCGCTTTGTATGGCGGAAGAAGAACACCGCATTCCAAGAAAAACAACTGCTACCTACTGTCAAATTTGGTGGAGGTTCCATCATGCTGTGGGGCTGTGTGGCTAGTTCAAGGACTGGGGCCCTTGTTAAAGTCGAGGGTCGGATGAATTTAACCCAATATCAACAAATTCTTCAGGATAATGTTCAAGCATCAGTCACAAAGTTGAAGTTACGCAGGGGTTGGATATTCCAACAAGACAATGACCCAAAACACAGTTCGAAATCTATAAAGGCATTCATGCAGAGGAAGAAGTACAATGTTCTGGAATGGCCGTCACAGTCCCCTGACTTGAATATCATCGAAAATCTAAGGGATGATTTGAAGCACTCTGTCCATGCTCGGCAGCCTTCAAATTTAGCTGAACTGGAGAGATTTTGTATGGAAGAATGGTCAAAAATACCTCCATCCAGAATCCAGGCACTCATCAAAGGCTATAGGAGGCGTCTAGAGGATGTTATATTTGCAAAAGGAGGCTCAACTAAGTATTGATGTCATATCTCTGTTGGGGTGCCCAAATTTATGCACCTGTCTAATTTTGTTATGATGCATATTGCATATTTTCTGTTAATCCGATAAACTTAATGTCACTGCTGAAATACTACTGTTTCCATAAGGCATGTCATATATTAAAAGGAAGTTGCTACTTTGAAAGCTCAGCCAATGATAAACAAAAATCCAGAGAATTAAGAGGGGTTCCCAAACTTTTTCATATGACTGTATCTTGATCTTTGATTACCCTTACATTATGAATGAATTGTGTTACTTGGTTTATTGCAACAAATGTGTTTGGGCCTGTCACCACGTCTGAGCCACAAATGGAGCAAAGGAAAGTTATTTAATGTGGACTTTCATCAAGTTTTATGAATTATATAGATCTCTTTATAGCTCTGGTGTCCCGGCCAGAAGATGACACAGAGATCCCACACACTCACCACAATACACAGCCAGACTCACTCAATTTAGAGGTGTCAGTCAATTCAACTTGGCACTTCTTCGAGATGGAGGAGCAGACACAGAAAATGCCAGAAAAAGAGAATTTACAAACTCCATGCAGACAGTGACTGGGCTGCAATTTCATTCTAGAGCTATAAAGCAGAAGCATTAAGCTTCACCATGACACCATCTAAAATGATTTTAAAATTTAAAATAAAAATATTTGTTCAACCCTAAGACAACTGAAATACAGTAGATTGCATTTTTCAAAAAAGCAGCATAAATAATGGCATGAATAGAATCTGAGGGAAGGCCTTACTCAGAGAGAGTACCTAATGAACACAAGTATATATATTTTTTTCTTTACGTATAGTTATTTTAAATTCTGTACATATCCTTAAAAGTCAAATGATTACCCATTGCTTCTTCCACAAACATGCAAAATCTCAAAGAATTACATGCATTCTTTAAAGAAAGAGATGAGTCACCTAATATCTTCATCCCGGGGATAAGGAGGATGTTTGGTCTGATGAAGAAGTTTGTTGACATTACCGGTGAAGCAGGATTACAGTCCAAAAAATGAAAAAAAAGGAAAAGTGAGGAATAAGGTCATGTAGAGTGAATAGGCCATTGTCAGAAACATTACTCGTAGCACTGAAATGAAAAAGAAAATGACACATGAAGTACATGCCTGTATATTTTTCACCAGGTTGAGCAATCTGATCTGAAGTGATTTATATTATGTACAATAATGTTAGTGTATAAAGTTAGTGGTCTGAAGGTTGTGGCTTTAGGGTAATCAGCCAAAAACAGTTCAGGTTAAATGCATGGAAAAGGCAGCAAAAAATTGTGGTCAAATTTATTGGCACCCTAGCAATTTTAACCATGTCCTGAAAAATAAATGGAAACAGAAAAATAAGAGTCTTCTCATTTTTATTTTGCTTACTTATAGTTTATAAAAAAAAAAAATCACACCCTCATTAGATTTTGCGGAGTACTCACAAGTCTGTCTTCTTGGCCTCCACGGGTGCGGTCAAGGCATTAGATGTACAGTGGAATCAGAAATTATTCAGATCCCTTTACTTTGTGCACACTTTATCGTGCTGTACATTTAATTTAAAATGGATACATTTGTCATTTAGCCCCTCAATCTGAATTTAACAATCCATTATGATAAAGTCAAGACATTTTTTCAGAAAAGTTCACACATTTACTTCAAAATCAAAAAATGAAAGCTCAAGCTCCATTAGATTGGATAGGAAGCGTCTGTAAATTGCCATCGTCAGGTCTCTCCACGCATGTTCTGTAGGGTTAAAGTCTGGGCTTTGGCTGAGTAACTCAAGGACACTCAGTGACTTACCCCAAAGCCACTGCAGTGATATCTTACCTTCAGGTGATAATCATGCTGAAAGATGAACCGTCACCCCAGTCGGAGGTCCCATGCATATTGGAGCAGCTTTTCTTCACTGACCTCTCTGTCTCTGGCTGCATTCATCTTTCCCTCAATTCTGATCATTATCCCTGTTCCTAATGCTGAGAAGCACCTCCATAGCATGATGCTGCCACCACCATGCTTCATGGTAGGAATGGCATTCGGCAGGTGATAAGCACCTGTTCTTCACCAGATATACATAGTGTATGGAATACAGTTCAATATTTATCTCTTCAGACCATAAAATCTTTTTCCTCATGCTCTCACGGCCCTTTAAACTGTCATATGCTTTTTACTTCTGTCTAGCCACTCTGCCATAAATGCCTGACTGATGAAGGGCTGCTTAGATGGTCATTCATTTGACAGATTATCCCCATCTTAGCAGAGGATTTATGAAACTCTAGAGTGACCATTTTGATCTTGGTCATCTCCATCACCAAGGCCTTTCTTCTGAGGTTGCTCAATTTTGCTGGACAATCAACTCTATTAACAGTCCTGGGGCCTCATGTATAACGCCGTGTGTAGAATTCACACATAAAATATGGCTTACGGAAAAAAGTAGAAATGTGCGTATGCACATGAAAAAAATCCAGATGCATAAAACTGTGCATACACCAAGTTCCTCATGCTTCCCCTTCATAAATCCCAAAAGAAGTGAAATTTAATGCACGGGCATGCACCTACAGCCCCACCCCTACTCCGCCCAGAAATTTGCATATTTGAATAGGCAAATCAATATAAATAGCCCTTTCTGTTTAGTGTTTTTTTAAAAGACAATGTTTTGCACATGGAAAAAAGAATTTCAGTGAATGCGAAGTGGAGGCAAGGAAAAACATATTATTTGTTGGCTTAGGCTGTGGTAAACACAACAAAAGATGGAGTGATACAGTGTGGTGGAGACACTCGAAAGTTCAAGTTCAGGCGCAGTGCCTAAAATAAAAAAGAAGTGATACAGATATCAAATTTGATATGAAAAGCGAGTTGCAGCCCACCGTCTGTTTATTCTGTTTCAGACAATATTAAAAGCTGACCTCCATGCTGAGGACGCAACACCAGGTGCTGCTGTGTCAAGCACATCTTCAGGCACTGGCTGCCCACACTCACCTGTACCTCAGAAACCACCAGGCAACCATCTGGCTGTGTGCTGACGGACGCTGTTCTGAAGTCAAAAAATGCAATAGTAGATGCTGTAAGAGATGTGGCCAATGAACTAAGGAATATAAGGGATGGATTATGTGATGAAGTTGTAACGCTGTTCAATTTGGCTGATCATTTGGTTCATCATATTGTATGTCTTCAGCTACGGGCAAGCCACGATTGTGTGCCACATTACACAGCACACTACATGCTTGCAAAATGTGACACACGTTCGGTGGACAATAGAGCAGCACATTAATAGACTGGAAATGCTTTCTATTTACATAAGCAAACTCACTCTCTGAAGGTGCCTTTATAGTGTAGCAACAGCACCGAGCGCCACAACGGATTGATTCCCTGCTCTTTACTTTGAGGTGACTGGCTATCCTTAAAAGGACTGATTGCCTTTGCCGCACTAGTTGGAAAAAGCACGTGTGGCTGTGCGGAGCTACCATTTTTATAGGCTCTCCTGCTATAAATGATGTAATGCCAGCTTAATCTTTTGGTGATTCATCCCTGGCTGAAGTAACTTGTCCAGCATCATTGTAATAGTGATGTGCGTGCTCTGATTACATTTGGAAAACTGGATGTTGCTACAAATTGTGCTTTGATATTTCCTAGTTCAACCACTGTGTAAGGAAATCTAATCTATCAGGATGAGAAGTGGATAATACCTTCTTATACAGCTGGTATGACATGACTCCGTGATGTTTGTGAAATACCAGATAGGTCAGCAAGTTCACGTTGGAAAGCTCCTGTGGCTAAAAGCCCAAGAGTGGGCAGAACTTGCAGAGGAGCAGGTAGAGCACAATTCCTCAAAGTCTGCCTTTGTAAAGCCGGCGCCAGTTCAGCACACAGCTCCATGAAGAAAACTCTTGGAAATCAAAATCGACTTAGAAGCCAGTCATCATCACTCTCTTCTAATTCTTCTATTTGCAATATCTTGTAACAATGCTAAAGCCATCGGACCTTACTCTTATTCTATGTTAACTAATGTTGTCTTATTTTAATTTCTTACTTTGTCTTTTATTTTTCTTTTCTTCATTATGTAAAGCACTTTGAGCTACTTTTGTGTATGAAAATGTGCTATATAAATAAATGTTGTTGTTGTTGTAAAGCAGCTATGGTATTTGGAATGGTTTGGCCATTCCATGCACCATTATATTGTTACAGAATGGTTACAGTCAAGTGAAATAAATTTATAAACGATGTGCAATTAATTTCAGCATTTTTGATAAAGCCCACGTCATTGATGCGAATGTAAAAAAGAAATGCAGACCACAGAAACAGTAGCATTGCTTTGACGCTGGGTGCCGCCAGTTTGCAAAGCCAAGCAGAAAAGTGCATATGCATGGGGTGAGGCTGTCCTGAAAACATGTGTGGCTATACACCAAGTTTATGTTTTATACATCTTGAAGTGAGTGTAGAAATAGGCATACGCAACCTTTTTCTTGTCTTGTCCCTTCTGAGATGAACAAATACATTGTAGCCATCACTAAGTCTGAGGCATAATACACAACAATTTGCACTTTGTCACTATTATCAATCATTTTGTGCACACGTCAATGTGTGTAACTGCCTGTGCATGCAGCCCTGCGATAAGCTCTGTCACAGGTAAGCAGTTGTTTGCCTAAGCGGCTTAGCCCAATTATTTCCAACATCCTATACACACGTCTCAGAGAATGTAGCCACTGAGAGGAGGAGGTGACACTCTGAGCAATTCCTTGGACAAGACAGCATGTTTCTTACAGTCATCAGTTTGTGATGGATTTTTGTGCCATCATTATGCCTTTTCCATCTCCATGAAGTAATATATCATTAACAGAAACATTAGAGTGTTGTCACACATCCGCACCAGAGGGTCACCTTCCAGTCTTACCTTAAGGTATGTGGTACCACCCCAGATGAGAGGGGGTGCTGTCGCTAACAGTCTTGTCTCCTTTTTCTCTCACAGCCTCCAGAGACCACCCCTTAAGGGCAAAGAAGCCAAGAAAGCCCCACCCATTCTGGTCTGCTCAGTATAAAAGGGAGATGCTCCAGGAAGGTGGCATCTCATTTCAGACTTGAGTGCTAGAGAGTGCATAATATAAAAGATCACTATCCCAGGGAAACTGTACAAGCGAGAGAGCGCTATTGAACATGTGTTTCATTTAACATTTTCTTTTCTTTTGGAATTTAAAAGGGGTTTTGCCCGGTTGGCACCCCAAGGGTTTGGATTCTGCCTCTCCATTCTTCCTGCTACAATGTTTAAGCATAACGTTGACAAACTGTAAATACGCATACTTAAGTTTGTTGTAAGTTATTTTTGTTTTGTGATTTAAAGTACAGTATTATTGCTTCACTGTTGTTTTATTAAAAGTTGCAAAAGTGACATGTTTTTCTGCAAAGGAAGTAAAACATTATCTATTACTGCTAAGTTTTCAGTGTAAATTCAAATTATCAAAATCAAAATATGAAAGTCTATAAGAATGGAACTCATTCATATCCCAAGACCAAAGTGTACATATACTGTGTGTGTGTGTGTGTATGTGTGTATATAAATATCTAAGATGCCAATTGGGTCATCCTGTTTAATATGTAGGAAAAATAAATGAAAGTTTCACCCAACTTGGCGTTGCTGCCCAGGCTAGCGGGCCATAAGAAAGGAGGAATTTCAGAAGTTGCAGGAGTCAGTGCTTTCAGGAGCTTCACATCATAGGTCGGTCCGTCAGCTAAATGACATTGCCTTCCAGGGACCTGGGAAGCCGTTATAGTTGGTGAACAGGATTGGGTGGAGCTAGGTGCCCTCACTGGTTGATTTCTTGCTGCTGCTGGGAAAGGCGGAGTAAAGACATTTAGCGATAGCACCCCCTCTCGTCTCGGTGGGTCATTGCCTACCTTGACAGAGCCTCAGAGAAGGTCCTTGGACATACATGTGTGACAATGTACATACATGTGACTAGCAGATATTTTCAGGGCTCTGCTGAGAATGGTATACCCTGTATGTACTCCCGCTAGAGACAGGATGCAATTGATGACTCCTTTTTATTTTTTTAATAACAATATGTTTCATTTTATTTCTCAAGTTCTTTTATTTTTATTCACAAGGATATTTCTAGCCAACAATTACTAAAAATTCAAATTTAAAATGGTAAGTTACCAAATTAAAATATAGTCTCTTAAATTAATTTTTCTTTTGAGAATTCAGTCACATCATACACATTGTATGGAAATGAATCCTACAAGGATTTGCTGAAAATGTGTGAAACTATCCTAATGTTTGAAAATAACATTTCTTCAACAGAGAGTCTACATCTGTGCCAGGCAAACAAAACTGCAAACAGAAAAATCAAATCTAGATGTGCCGCTACAGTGGCGTTCTTTGTGTGCTGCTTGATTTTGAGCCAAGTAAATGAAGTAAGTCTTTTTAGCATATAAAGTTTCTCTGTTTCCATACTTTAAACAGCATGTAGGCCAAAGCAGGCTTCCCTTCTTGTTTAAGTAATCTTCTGCACAGTGCCATTAGTCTAAAATTTAAGTGATACTTTGAAGATATAGAATAATGGACGAAAGTGGAATGTTTATGTTTCAAATGTAATCAATTTAACCTTAGGAGAAGAAATAACATATTTAATCTTCATATAATTAAACAAAATAAAATTAAAATAAAGGAGACAAATAGCAGAAGAGTATATATTGTACATAAACAATTGTGACAGATCAGAGGGCACCAGCGATCCCCAAACCCTGGACACAACCAACACAAATACAGTCGTGGGTTAAAAAAGAGGTTTTTATTATAAAAATACCTCACAAAGGTTTCTCCAAGTGCAGCACCAATGAATTGCAATTCTTCTTCCTTCCTTCTCTTCTGTCTCTCTGTTCACCTCCATCCAATGAGTGTTGCCTTCCTTACTACCAACTCTGACACCTCGAAGGAGGAGGGGCAACTTCCTGTTATGTTGGACCCTTGGAGTACTTCCTGTGCCAGGGCATACCTCGCTGGAAGCAGTTCTGGGTCAAGCAGAAGTCCCAAAAAACAGGCACCGTGAATTGCCGCAGCACCCCCTGGCAGCACTCATAAGACCCAACAGGCCTGATTCATGGCACTTCAACTCCCCTCATGCCCTGCTGGTGTCACTGAGGTCCTGGGATATTGCCATCTAGTGGGTTGGGGATAACCATATTTCAGAAAAGGAGCCTTCCCCTATTGCTCCTTTGTTTTATCCTCCCATAAGGGTAAGAGCTCATTTATACTTCACGCTCAGAACGCATACGCGCCCGCATCATGGCTGCCACGTGTTCCCAGCGTTCATTTGATGCATCCTCTGAGCAGGTCCTCAGAATTTAACACAACGTGTGCGTGAGTTGCAGTACCAGCAAAAAGTCAGAGGGCGCAGTGTGGTAAAAGTTGGAATATGTCTTCAGAGTCTTTGGTTAATGTCTATATGTGACAGAAAGCCACTTTGTGGATCTTACGAGATCGGTGTGCGCACTTCGATGTTTTATGAATGGTTCGAAGTGGTGAAGCAAAATGCCGACATACAGATGCATTCGTGGTGCTGTTATATGCAAGCATTGCATATTCCTGTTCATAATGACACGATACATTTTAAAAGTCTCACATTCCGTCTTCTTTTTTTTAGGGCTTCCTCTGGTACTGACAGCAGTGGCAAACACCAATAGATTGCAACACTGAGAACATTAAATGTATGATATTCCAACTCTCTGCACATTTAGAATCCTTAGATTTATACTTGATATCACTTTCATGATAAAATGCATTGAAGTATGTATGTTACATTTTACAGATAAATCGGTAATTTCGTTTAAATAATGAATACTGTTAATAATGACACACATGGGGGTGACATGGTGGCGGAGTGTTAGCTCTGCATGAAATGACGCCAGCATCTATGTGTGTGCTTGTATTCACCTTGCGATGAGCTGATGCCTCATCCAGAAATTGTTTCCGCCTCGTGCCCAATACTAGCTGAAATGGACAAATCCCTGGACTGATGGATTTAATCATTAAACATTCTTTTCAGAGATATTGCGGTAAGGTGTCATCGGAGTTTAATTGGTGTTCCAGCAATTCACAACACAGCGAAGCTGAACCTGTTCTCCCCGTGATAATATCTCGCACTGCCACCTGGTGGATTCCTCCAAATTTACGTAAAGTAAGTGCGCAAGTATAAACAGTACAACGCTTGCGTAGCAGGAGCAACCTCTGCAGCATGCGTTGCGTCGCATGAAGTATAAATCCAGCCTAAGGGTCCTGTACCTATCCTGCATGGGATGCCAGGCCAAAGCTGTCCTTCCATTCCAGCTTCCCTTCTCAACAAGGGTCTCCCTTTTCTCACGGACAGGATGCCAAGTAATCATCCTTGGCACTTAAAACATGTATAATTCCATTGTCAGGAATGTATTATTGATTAATCTTTGGCATTTATTTTCATTTTCGTACAATATTTTTTTATTTGGTTTCATACATTTTAAACTTACAATGGTGATGTGATTTTCTGTATTTGGGTGCATGGGCATAGCCATTTTGTGCTTGTGCATTTCATGCATGTGGTGATTTTGTGTGACTGGTCACTATGATGTGCATGGCTTCTAGGCACATAATGCACATGCCATGTGTGATTCATCCATCCATCCATTTTCCAACCCGCTGAATCCAAACACAGGGTCACGGGGGTCTGCTGGAGCCAATCCCAGCCAACACAGGGCACAAGGCAGGAACCAATCCAGGGCAGGGTGCCAACCCACCACAGGACACACACAAACACCAAGCACACACTAGGGTAAATTTAGAATTGCCAATCCACCTAACGTGCATGTCTTTGGACTGTGGGAGGAAACCGGAGCGCCCAGAGGAAACCCACGCAGACACGGGGAGAACATGCAAACTCCACGCAGGGAGGACCCGGGAAACGAACTCAGGTCCCCAGGTCTCCCAACTGTGAGGCAGCAGCGCTACCCACTGCGCCACCGTGCCACCATGTGTGATTCACCCATTAGATAATGAAGAAAAGAGAAGTCCAATGTAGAAAAGAGATTCTAGCCAGAACATAAATCTTACCGCTAGCTAACTAACTAACAGGGTGAACAAAAAGTAGATGGTAATGTAAAGAGCTATTTAATAAGACTGCAATTCTTGGTCTGCCCTGTAGGTCTCCGTAAAAGGCACTGTGGCCCTGAGAGACTGCCACCTATTGTAATGGGGTAGTAAATAGTGCTATGAGTGGTCTCCCACCATCCTTCCATTAAACTAGCATCCTAGCTGGATAAGAAACCTTGAGCCATCCCAGTTGGAACGCCAGCCCACGCCTGTTGGCCATGACACAGATTACGAGGAATTTTTCTTTCAGCTGCAAGAATCTATGTGACATTTTTGTGTGACAAAATTTTGTTTTGGGCTCTACAAGACGCCATTATCGTTCAGCCATATGTGTACAGTACAGTATACTTTTTCAATTTGGGCATTGCATCAAGGCAGAAGACATTGACAATCCAAAAACTGAATTAGAAGAGCTCAGCACCTCTTCCTCCTCCTCTCTTCTTTCTTCATTATCTTCCCACTTGTTGATGCAATGTCACCACCATATTGGTTTCTCCTCTTCATTCTCAATTGTTTTGGTGAGTGTAATGTGGATGTTTTTTCCCTTTACTTTACAAATGCTGTTTTATTGTTGTTGTTTTTTAATTAAAAGACTATCCATCCATTATCCAACCCGCTATATCCCAACTACAGGGTCATGGGGGTCTGCTGGAGCCAATCCCAGCTAACACAGGAAACAAACCCTGGGCAGGGTGCCAGCCCACCACAGGGCACGCACACACACCCACACACCAAGCACACACTAGGGACAATTTAGAATCTCCAATGCACCTAACCTGCATGTCTTTGGACTGTGGGAGGAAACCAGAGCACCTGGAGGAAACCCACGCAGACACAGGGAGAGCATGCAAACTCCACGCACGGCAGACCCGGGAAGCGAACCCGGGTCTCCTAAATGCGAGGCAGCAGCGCTACCCACTGTGCCACCATGCCACCAATTAAAAGACTAATACTAGTCATTAAGCAACGAATATTATATTTTTGCTTTGTTTGCAAATTTAAGTGTACACTACACAATACAGTAGACACAAACAAGTTTAATGGGGGCCGGTAAATAGACCATATGATTAAATCATACATGAAGGGAAAATACCTCTTTAGAGTGTTTTACAATAAGTAATATTAACTGTTGGAAGTGTCTGTGCTCATTTTAATGGAATCTGGGGCAATTTTGGGAAAGACAGGTGTCAATTTATTGAGTTTGAAATGCTTATGATTCATTTAATAGGGATAACGTTTTCAAATTCCAATAATTTGCTTAAGTGAGAATTGCATTTTCGTAGTAATGTGATCAGAAGGGGGCGCCACTGAACCCCAAACCAAAGTCACAGTAATACAGCGCATGTTGATGTGATAAAATAAAGGATTTTTATTCTCAAAATGCACTTCTTCTCTCCAGTAATCAGCCGCAATAATAATGCACACTCACGATAATACACAATTCTTCCTCCTCTCTACCTCCTGGATTTAAGAGGTTTGAGAATGTTAGGTTATATGACTCTTTTCCTTTCTGGTTTTTAACGTTTTCAAGCACTTTGACAGTTTACATGTTTATTCTCATTTTCCTAGTCTAATAAAGAGGAAGTGCTATTTATATGTTTGCATGCTTTGTGGAAGCCTTTAAGACATCTTGTTGCATGGCCTCACAGGAAAGGGCGAGGGCAGCAGCATACATTGCAATTTTATCCTTTGTAAGCAAATCCAGAGAGCACAGAAAAAAGAATTGAAAAAAGAGTGGATTTTTATCATCATTGTTTTATATTCGCATTTACCCTGGTTTTATTTCATATTATTATTACAAATATACAGTGGATTCAGAAGGTATTCAGATTCCTTTACTTTCTCACAATTGACTGTGTGCAGCCTTGTGCTTCATTCACTGACAGTAAATTAATTTTTCACTTCATTGAGCAAAACTCAATACTTCAGAATGACAAAGCTAAAACAGGATTTTATAAATTTTTGCAAATTTATTGAAAAACAAAAAAGTGGTGGTTTCATCACAGTAAGGAGACCAGGGTTTGTGTTTGCATGTTCTCCCTGTGTGCCTGTGTGGGTTTCCTCCTGCTGCTCCAATTTCCTCCCACAGTCCAAAGATATGCAGGTTACATGGATTGGCAGCACTAAATTGGCCCAAGTGGGTGAGTGTGAGTGTGTTCTTCAGTGATGGACTGGTGCCCTGTCCAGGTATTTGTTACTGCCATGTGCCCCTATGCTTGCTATGACCCTGCTCAGGATAAAGCGGGTTGAAATATTACATGTATTCTGGCTCTTTGCTATGACACTCTTATCGATCATCACTAAAATATTTTTACACCTTGTCTGCAGTCCAGCTGTGGTCAGTCAATTGATTGCACAAAACTGGAGAGGCACATACCTGTCTATAGAAGGTCTCACAACTGACAATGTGTAACAGAGCATAAACCAAGCTATGAGGTCAAAGGAACTGCCTGCAGAGTGCAGAGACAGGATTGTGTCAAGGCACCAGTTTAGGGAAGGCTACAAAAAATCCTGCCACATTGCAAATTTCCAAGAGCACAGTGGCCTCCATAATTCTTAAATGGAAGAAGAAGGGAAATTCCTGGACTCCTCTTGAAGCTGGCTGCCTGGGCATACTGAGCACATGGGAGAAAAGGGCCATGGTAAGACAGGTGAACATACACAGGCTTGGTCCGCAATAGAAATAAAATCCTGCAGTACTTCTTTATATTCCCTGCTTTGTGCCCCTATTAATGCAAGTTAGCGCCGATATACTAATTACCCAATTGTGCTTCAATCACTCAGAATATGGAACCAATGTAGAAAGCATTTTAAGATGGAGAATCTTTCATCTGCGGCACCTCTGCATGAGAACCACCTTTGTCAACCCTCACAAGCATATGCAGTTTTTAATATCTGGAAAACATTTGGGATTAAATTGCTTAGAGATCTTTATATAGACAACATTTTTGCATCCTATGAACAATTACATTCCAAATTTAACTTTCCAGCAATACATTTCTTTCACTATCAGAACCTGCCCAATCATCTCGCACCTTCTTCTATGCTGGAAAAAATATTGCTCAATTTCAAGGACTTAGACAGCATTTCTGCAATATATAAAATTATTTTACAGTCCCTCCCTTTCAAAGATCCAAGAGGACAATGGGAAAAGGATCTCTCACTCAACATATCAGAAAAGGAGTGGAAGGGAGCAATGCAGAGAATTCATTCGAGCTCCATATGCGCAAAGCATACAATTATTCAACTCAAAATTATATATCGAGCACATCTGTCTCGCTTAAAACTGTCCAAAATGTTTCCAGGGCAAGATCCAACCTGCGAACTAGTGATGTGTCGGTCGCGAACGAAACGGCTCTTTGAAGCGAACGATCGGAGCCGGCTCCTGTCTGTGAGCCGGAGTCGGAGCCGCTTTTTTTATTTCTCTATTTTTTTTTCCAAGCTGCATGGAATTGGTCAACTAGAAAATGCGTGTCTGCACTGAGCAGGAGCAGGAGGGGGTGGGGCGGTGCTACAGACAAACACCACACACGCTCACAGAGAGAAACAGGAGGGAAGGACACGCGCGCGACAAAATGAGTGACTGTAGGAAACGGAGTAAAATTTGGATACATTTCGATTACATTGATAATACAAAGGCAGAGTGTAGAGCGTGCAAGGTTAAAATCTCATATCGAACAGGCTCTACAAATAACCTGCACCGGCACATGAGAACTGTACATCCATCAGTGCAGTTCGAAGAAAAAAGATAAGCAAGTGAACCTGCTACTAATGAAAGTGACAGTTTGTCTACTGCAACTGTTGAAAGTGCCAGTTTGTCAATGTCTACACCGTCATCCAGACCTACACCTAGACCTACAACCCAGAGCTCTATGAGACAGTTTGTGCAAAAAGCCATAACTCCAGTTAAACAGAACACAATTGATGAGGAATTGGCTAAAATGATTGCACGTGATTTCCAACCATTTTCAATCGTGGAAGACAAAGGACACAGGACCTTTACTCATGCTCTCAATCCATTTTATGTAATTCCAAGCAGGAAAACTCTCTCCCACAAAAGTATCCCAAACCTATATGACAGAAAACGTGCTTCACTGCAAGAGAGAGTTAAAAAAGCCCCAGGAGTTTGCCTGACAACTGACTGTTGGACATCCCGCACCACCACATCCTACATGTCAGTTACTTGCCACTTTATTGAAAAATTACAAAATGGTGACCTGTCTTCTGGATTGTTTTGAGTTCGGTGACAGACACACTTCTGATAACTTAGCAGAGGAGCTACTCAAAGTGGCAAAAGAGTGGGATGTGGAAAACAAAGTGGTTTGCTGTGTCAGTGACAATGCAGCTAACATAATTAAAGCAATTAAAATCCTGAAATGGACCCACCACCCATGTCTTGCAGACACAATTAACCTGTTTGTGAGAGATGCTCTGAAGGTGATGAAGCCCACTGTGGACAAAGTGAAGGCAATAGTGGAATTCTTCCACAGGAGCACAACAGCCACAGAGAAGCTCAAATCTACCCAACGACAGATGGGCATGCCTGAACTCAAGCTCAAACAGGAGTGCATTACAAGGTGGAACTCAACCTTTCATATGCTAAAACGGATTCTGGAGTCCAAGGATGCAGTCATCTCTACCCTGGCTGTTATCAGTGCACCAGTTGATCCTCTGAGCCAAGAGGAATGGGAGGTGCTGCAGGAGACATGCATGGTTCTGGAGCCATTTGAGCAGGTCACTGTGGAGATCAGTGCAGACAGGTACAGTGTACAAATGCTACTACATTATTATTATTGTTATTAATATCATTATTATTCAATTATTATCATTTTTATTAGTTGTTGTTGCATTATTGGTATGAAAAGTAGATTAGACATGAATGGGAATAATATTTACTGCTAAATAAAACAAAGCATAATTTTAACAGTTATTCTTTACTCATTTTCAGCTATGTTACAGCATCCAAAATGCTGATCCTGTGCAAGGGTCTGCAGAGAGTAACAACTGAGCACCAGACCAGAGTAACCACAGGGAAAGTGGCAGAGTTAGTGGCTGCTCTCTGTGCATCCATGGACAGAAAGTTTCACAGAATAGAATACAACAGTATTCTTTCAGAAACCACCATGCTTGACCCAAGATTGAAAAGGTTGGCCTTTAATGAAAACAGAGTGGCTGATGAAGCTCTTCAGGGAATAAGTGCAGCAGCAAGATACTTCCAGCCAGCTCCAATGCCAGGGGGCCAAGAGGGAGAAAAGGGAACAGAGGATGAACAAGAGGAGCCACAAGCATCTGCTGTTTGGAGGTTCTTTGATTGAACGAGCAACTGGTCCTGGAGACACTCAGAAAAGAAGGAATCCCTCAGCAGATGCAATACTGGAAGTGAGATCGTATCTTGAGGAGCCTCTTTTCCAAAGAAGCGCAGACCCGCTGAGCTGGTGGGAAACCAAGGCTTCAGTTTACCCACGTCTTACGCATGTAATGGCACAGAGACTGTGCATTGTAGCAACATCAGTCCCCTCAGAGAGAATCTTCTCCAAAACAGGGCAGATAATAACAGAGAGAAGAAACAGGATCAACCCCTCAAAGCTGAGGCACTTGGTTTTTCTTAATGCCAACCTTCTTTAAAGACTAGCTAAAACTGTTTCCTGGATGCTACTTTTTTGTTTTACACATTATTTATATTTTGTTTTGTGATTCTCTAAGCTTATGTTGTTTCACTGTAAATAATTAAAAATATTGGATCTTTCTCAAATTGAGATGGTTTGTTTTTGTACCTTAAAATTTATTATTCTGTACCATGTTATAAGACATATAAATAATAAACATTTAATATAATGTATGTTTTGTACGTTAGTAATTAATTTCACATTATTTTTGGTAATAAATTAATTTTAGCACCAAAAAAATCTGAAGAGCCACTTGGGAGCTGAAAGAGCCGACTCTTTTAAGTGAGCCGAGCCATAAGAGCCGGCTCTCTTAAAAGAGCCGGAATTCCCATCACTACTGCGAACGCTGCAACCAAGTTCCAGCCTCACTGGGTCACATGTTCTGGGCCTGCGTCAAAATTTTTAAGTGCCTCCCAGACAGCCTTGGTGTCGCAATCCCTCCTAACCCATTAACAGTTTCTGTGCAAGAAAGGACAGAGCCGCCTGTACTTCCTTAGAAGACTGGCATCCTTCAACATCTGCAGTAAGATGCTGCAGATGTTCTATCAGATGGTTGTGGCGAGTGCCCTCTTCTACGCAGTGGTGTGCTGGGGAGGCAGCATTAAAAAGAAGGATGCCTCACGCCTGGACAAACTGGTGAGGAAGGCAGGCTCTATTGTTGGCATAGAGCTGGACGGTTTGACATCCGTAGCAGAGCAATGGGCACTCAGCAGGCTCCTATCAATTATGGAGAATCCACTACATCCATTAAACAGTGTCATCTCCAGACAGAGGAGCAGTTTCAGCGACAGACTGCTGTCACTGTCCTGCTCCACTGACAGACTGAGAAGATCATTCCTCCCCCAAACTATGCGACTCTTCAATTCCACCAGAGGGGGTAAACGTTGAACATTATTCAAGTTATTGTCTGTTTTTTACCTGCATTTTTTATTACTCTTTAATTTAATATTTTTTGCTGCTGGAGTATGTGACTTTCCCCCTGGGATTAATAAAGTATCTATCTATCTATCTATCTATCTATCTATCTATCTATCTATCTATCTATCTATCTATCTATCTATCTATCTATCTATCTATCTATCTATCTATCTATCTATCTATCTATCTATCTATCTATCTATCTATCTATCTATCTAACAGCTGTGTTTGGTGGACTTCCAGATGGGCTTAAAGTGGAGAAGGACAAACAAACTGTGATTGCCTTCACTACACTATTGGCACGCAGACTTATTTTGCTAAACTGGAAGAATTCTAACTCTCCTCTTTTAAGTCATTGGGTAACTGATGTTATATACTATTTGAAATTGGAAAAAATCAAATTCTCACTTAGAGGATCTGTGCAGAACTTCTTCAAAACCTGACAGAATCTAATCAATAATATTTTAGAATAAGCTCTTAAAGCACTGAGGAAGTAGATTCTCTTCCCATTTATTTTTCTTCTCCATGTATCTTTATCCACCTATTAAACTCATCAATTTATTTATTTTTACTAGCTTTAAGTTTTACTCTGTTGGCCATGCTCTCTTTCTCAGGGGTGGGGGTTGATCTGTTTTCAATCCTATTTTTTGTACAAATTGTATGGAATGATGACAATAAAATTAATAAAATTAAAAAAAAAAAAAAAAGACAGGTGACCATGAACACCAATAGTCACTGGCTGAGTTCAAGCGAACCTGTGTGGAGATGAGAGAAGGAGAACCATAACTGCAACAGGCCACTAATTTGGACTTTATGACAGAGTGGTCTCATCAGCAAAAAAATCATAAAAAGTCACTTGCAGTTTGCAGAAAGGCACCTAAAGGACTCTCAGACTGTGAGAAACAAGACTTTCTGA